>NC_091282.1:1191713402-1192020119 GCF_032444005.1 Ranitomeya imitator
TTTCAGGGAAAATTTATAAAACCAAAAAAAAAATTAAATAGGCTTTCTATGGCCCACTATTTGTGAGAGAGATGGCACGCTCAGGACTGGCACAGATGGCACGCTCACAACTGGCACACAAGCCCAGAGGCCAATATTAATCTCCCTTTTTTCAGGGAAAATTTATAAAACCAAAAAAAAAATTAAATAGGCTTTCTATGGCCCACTATTTGTGAGAGAGATGGCACGCTCAGGACTGGCACAGATGGCACGCTCACAACTGGCACACAACCCCAGAGGCCAATATTAATCTCCCTTTTTTTCAGGGAGAATTTATAAAACCAAAAAAAAAAATTAAATAGGCTTTCTATGGCCCACTATTTGTGAGAGAGATGGCACGCTCAGGGCTGGCACAGATGGCACGCTCACAACTGGCACACAAGCCCAGAGGCCAATATTAATCTCCCTTTTTTCAGGGAAAATTTATAAAACCCAAAAAAAAATTAAATAGGCTTTCTATGGCCCACTATTTGTGAGAGAGATGGCACGCTCAGGACTGGCACAGATGGCACGCTCACAACTGGCACACAAGCCCAGAGGCCAATATTAATCTCCCTTTTTTTCAGGGAGAATTTATAAAACCAAAAAAAAAATTAAATAGGCTTTCTATGGCCCACTATTTGTGAGAGAGATGGCACGCTCAGGGCTGGCACAGATGGCACGCTCAGGACTGGCACACAAGCCCAGAGGCCAATATTAATCTCCCTTTTTTTCAGGGAGAATTTATAAAACCCAAAAAAAAATAAAATAGGCTTTCTATGGCCCACTATTTGTGAGAGAGATGGCACACTCAGGACTGGCACACAAGCCCAAAGGCCAATATTAATCTCCCACTGTATTTTTATCAGGGAGAATTTATACACCCCACAAAAAAAAATACAGAAAAATGAAAAGGCTTTCTATGGCCCACTATGTGAGAGAGATGGCACACACAGGGATGGCACTCTAGCAGAAATGCCAAATTGCCAATCTTAATCTCCCACCAAAAAAAAAACAAAAAACAAAACAGGGAATGTCCTACAATTACTATCTCCCTGCCTGCAGTAATCTCAGCCAGGTATGGCAGGCAGCTACTATCTCCCTGCCTGCAGTAATCTCAGCCAGGTATGGCAGGCAGCAATAAGGAGTGGACTGATGCACAAATGAAATAAAAAGTGTGGACAAACAAAAAAGATAGCTGTGCAGAAAGGAAGGAACAAGAGGATTTGTGCTTTGAAAAAAGCAGTTGGTTTGCACAGCGGCGTACACACAGCAATGCAGCTATCAGGGAGCCTTCTAGGGCAGCCCAATGAGCTACAGCGCTGAGGGGAAAAAAAAAAAAAAAAACTTCCACTGTCCCTGCACACCGAGGGTGGTGTTGGACAGTGCAAATCGCTGCAGCACAAGCGGTTTTGTGGTTAATGGACCCTGCCTAACGCTATCCCTGCTTCTGACAAAGCGGCAGCAACCTCTCCCTAAGCTCAGATCAGCAGCAGTAAGATGGCGGTCGGCGGGAACGCCTCTTTATAGCCCCTGTGACGTCGCAGACAGCAAGCCAATCACTGCAATGCCCTTCTCTAAGATGGTGGGGACCAGGACCTATGTCATCACGCTGCCCACACTCTGCGTTTACCTTCATTGGCTGAGAAATGGCGCTTTTCGCGTCATTGAAACGCGACTTTGGCGCGAAAGTCGCGTACCGCATGGCCGACCCCGCACAGGGGTCGGATCGGGTTTCATGAAACCCCGACTTAGCCAAAAGTCGGCGACTTTTGAAAATGTTCGACCCGTTTCGCTCAACCCTATTATCAACATCCACAAGACTGATTTCATCAATCAAGATATAATTTTAATCAGTATAACGGCACTGACCTGACACTGTCTGTAGGTTACTGTGCACAATCCTGCTGACAGGTTCCCTTTAACTTAATGTGTGGAGATTCCAACAGCCAATCAGAGCACAGAAACCATCTACAACATCTAGACACAAGGGCTTCTGTCATTGGCTTCTGAAGTCACATGTTCCTCTCCATAAAAAAAGTAGACATGTTGTTTTTGCGCCATTTTGTCAGTATAACAGAACAGAGAGGCTGCTTCTGCAAGTAGTCAGATAGTTAGATATGTAGTTTATTGTCAGTTAGTTTAGCTACATAGGATCCTGTGTGAAATCAACCTTTCAGCATTTAACTCGTTTGTGCTAATAGTTTGGTGCAGGCAGAAGACCACATTTCCTAATCAAAATCATTTGTGGTAATTTAGGGTGCAGGCACCAGGCCACATTTCATAACCTAAATCGTTTGGTCTAATACTGTGGAGCAGGCACTAGGACACATTTCATCATATAAATCATTTGTGCTAATACTGTGGTTCAGGCACCAGGCCATATTTCATAATCAAAATCATCTGGGCTAATATTGTGGTACAGGTAGGAGTCCACATTTCAGCATGTAATTCTTTTGTGTTAATTCTGTGGTCCAGCCAAACTATCTCAGGAAATAAACACAGATTGTTTGGGCTAATACTCTGGTGCAGATACCAGGCCATATTTCATAATCAAAATAATTTGGGCTTATACTGTGGAGATGATCCAAGTCCATATTTCATGATCAAAATCATTTGAGTTAATACTGTGGAGCAGGAACCAGGCCACATTTCATAACCAAAATCGTTTGTGCTAACTCTCTGGTGCAGACACCAGGCCACAATTCATAATCAAAATTGTTTAGGCTAATACTCTGTTGCCGGCACCAGTTCACATTTCATAATCAAAATCATTTCGGGTAATACTGTGGAGCAGGCACTAGTGATGAGCGAGTGTACTCGTTGCTTGGGTGACCTCCGAGTATTTATGACTGCTCGTGCTCGGAGATTTAGTTTTCATCACAGCCTGAAGGACCTTCAATGACGTCGCGGCTTGTGATTGGTCGCGTGAGCGGTCACATGGGCGTCACGCGACCAATCACAAACCGCGACGTCATCTAAGGTCCTTCAGGCGCTGATTCTTAGGAAGGAAGGCTGCGGGTTAGAACCAGGGCGCGTCCAAGGGTGAGTATATACCTATTAGGAATTCCACCACTTAAAAAGATGAGAGGCGTCTGTAATTTACATCATAGGTAGACCTCAACTATGGGAGACAAACTGAGAAAAAAAAATCCAGAAAATCACATTGTCTGCTTTTTTAACATTTTATTTGCATATTATGGTGGAAAATAAGTATTTAGTCAGAAACAAAATTTCATCTCAATACTTTGTAATATATCTTTTGTTGGCAATGACAGAAGTCAAACGTTTTCTGTAAGTCTTCACAAGGTTGCCACACACTGTTGTTGGTATGTTGGCCCATTCCTCCATGCAGATCTCCTCTAGAGCAGTGATGTTTTTGGCTTTTCGCTTGGCAACACGGACTTTCAACTCCCTCCAAAGGTTTTCTATAGGGTTGAGATCTGGAGACTGGCTAGGCCACTCCAGGACCTTGAAATGCTTCTTACGAAGCCACTCCTTCGTTGCCCTGGCGGTGTGCTTTGGATCATTGTCATGTTGAAAGACCCAGCCACGTTTCAACTTCAATGCCCTTGCTGATGGAAGGAGGTTTGCACTCAAAATCTCATGATACATGGCCCCATTCATTCTTTCATGTACCCAGATCAGTCGTCCTGGCCCCTTTGCAGAGAAACAGCCCCAAAGCATAATGTTTCCTGTTATGAATAGGTAATTCAGAACCACAATGGACCTTGAAGTTCAGAGCACACAAGTGACCTGACAAAAACCACAAAACATAGAACGAGCTCTGAGACGTGGAAACTCTGCTGACCGCAATCCCTACACCTATCAAACCACACTAGAGGTAGCCGTGAATTGCGCCTAACGCTCCCTATGCAACTCGGCACAGCCTGAGAAACTAGCTAGTCCTGAAGATAGAAAAATAAGCCTACCTTGCCTCAGAGAAATTCCCCAAAGGAAAAGGCAGCCCCCCACATATAATGACTGTGAGTTAAGATGAAAATACAAACTCAGAGATGAAATAGATTTAGCAAAGTGAGGCCCGACTTACTGAATAGACCGAGGATAGGAAAGATAGCTTTGCGGTCAACACAAAAACCTACAAACAACCACGCAGAGGAGCAAAAAGACCCTCCGCACCGACTAACGGTACGGAGGTGCTCCCTCTGCGTCTCAGAGCTTCCAGCAAGCAAGCAGAACCAAAAAAGCAAGCTGGACAGAAAATATAGCAACAAAGTAACACAAGCAGAACTTAGCTTATGCTGAGCAGACAGGCCACAGGAGCGATCCAGGAGGAAGCAAGACCAGTACTAGAACATTGACTGGAGGCCAGGATCAAAGCACTAGGTGGAGTTAAATAGAGCAGCACCTAACGACTTAACCTCATCACCTGAGGAAGGAAACTCAGAAGCCGCAGAACCACTCGTGACCACAGGATTGAGCTTGATCACAGAATTCACAACAGTACCCCCTCCTTGAGGAGGGGTCACCGAACCCTCACCAGAGCCCCCAGGCCGACCAGGATGAGCCATATGAAAGGCACGAACAAGATCGGCAGCATGGACATCAGAGGCAAAGACCCAGGAATTATCTTCCTGACCATAACCCTTCCACTTAACCAGATATTGGAGTTTCCGTCTCGAAACACGAGAGTCCAAAATCTTCTCCACTATATACTCCAACTCCCCCTCCACCAAAACCGGGGCAGGAGGATCAACAGATGGAACCACAGGCACCACGTATCTCCGCAACAATGACCTATGGAATACATTATGGATGGAAAAAGAATCTGGAAGGGTCAAACGAAAAGACACAGGATTAAGAACCTCAGAAATCCTATACGGGCCAATGAAACGAGGCTTAAACTTAGGAGAGGAAACCTTCATAGGAATATAACGAGATGACAACCAAACCAAATCCCCAACACGAAGTCGGGGACCCACACAGCGTCTGCGATTAGCGAAACGTTGAGCCTTCTCCTGGGACAAGGTCAAATTGTCCACTACATGAGTCCAAATCCGCTGCAACCTGTCCACCACAGTATCCACACCAGGACAGTCCGAAGACTCAACCTGCCCTGAAGAGAAACGAGGATGGAACCCAGAATTGCAGAAAAACGGTGAAACCAAGGTAGCCGAGCTGGCCCGATTATTAAGAGCGAACTCAGCCAACGGCAAAAAGGACACCCAATCATCCTGATCAGCAGAAACAAAACATCTCAGATATGTTTCCAAGGTCTGATTGGTTCGTTCAGTCTGGCCATTTGTCTGAGGATGGAAAGCCGAGGAAAAAGACAAATCAATGCCCATCCTAGCACAAAAGGCTCGCCAAAACCTCGAAACAAACTGGGAACCTCTGTCGGAAACGATGTTCTCTGGAATGCCATGTAAACGAACCACATGCTGGAAGAACAATGGCACCAAATCAGAGGAGGAAGGTAATTTAGACAAGGGTACCAAATGGACCATCTTAGAGAAGCGATCACAAACTACCCAAATGACCGACATTTTTTGAGAGACGGGGAGATCCGAAATAAAATCCATAGAGATATGTGTCCAAGGCCTCTTCGGGATCGGCAAGGGCAAAAGCAACCCACTGGCACGAGAACAGCAGGGCTTAGCCCTAGCACAAATCCCACAGGACTGCACAAAAGAACACACATCCCGCGACAGAGATGGCCACCAAAAGGATCTAGCCACCAAATCTCTGGTACCAAAGATTCCAGGATGACCAGCCAACACTGAACAATGAACCTCAGAGATAACTTTATTCGTCCACCTATCAGGGACGAACAGTTTCTCTGCTGGGCAACGATCAGGTTTATTAGCCTGAAATTTTTGCAGCACCCGCCGCAAATCAGGGGAGATGGCAGACACAATTACTCCCTCTTTGAGAATACCCGCCGGCTCAGGCAAACCCGGAGAGTCGGGCACAAAACTCCTAGACAGGGCATCCGCCTTCACATTTTTAGAGCCCGGAAGGTACGAAACCACAAAGTCAAAATGGGAGAAAAACAGCGACCAACGAGCCTGTCTAGGATTCAACCGCTTGGCAGACTCGAGATAAGTCAAGTTCTTATGATCAGTCAAGACCACCACGCGATGCTTAGCTCCTTCAAGCCAATGACGCCACTCCTCGAATGCCCACTTCATATCCAGCAACTCTCGATTGCCAACATCATAATTTCGCTCAGCAGGCGAAAACTTCCTGGAAAAGAAGGCGCATGGCTTCATCACCGAGCAATCAGCACCTCTTTGCGACAAAACAGCCCCCGCTCCAATTTCAGAAGCATCAACCTCAACCTGGAACGGAAGCGAAACATCTGGTTGACACAACACATGAGCAGAAGAAAAACGACGCTTTAACTCTTAGCTTCCACAGCAGCAGAAGACCAATTGACCACATCAGCACCCTTCTTGGTCAAATCGGTCAATGGTTTAGCAATACTAGAAAAATTACAGATGAAGCGACGATAAAAATTAGCAAAGCCAAGGAACTTTTGCAGACTCTTCAGAGATGTCGGCTGAGTCCAATCATAAATGGCCTGGACCTTAACAGGGTCCATCTCGATGGTAGAAGGGGAAAAAATGAACCCCAAAAATGAAACCTTCTGAACACCAAAGAGACACTTTGATCCCTTCACAAACAAAGAATTAGCACCCAGGACCTGGAACACCATTCTGACCTGCTTCACATGAGACTCCCAATCATCCGAGAAGACCAAAATATCATCCAAGTATACAATCAGGAATTTATCCAGGTACTCTCGGAAGATGTCATGCATAAAGGACTGAAATACTGATGGAGCATTGGTAAGTTCGAATGGCATAACTAGGTACTCAAAATGGCCCTCGGGCGTATTAAATGCAGTTTTCCATTCATCGCCCCGTTTAATACGCACAAGATTATATGCACCACGAAGATCTATCTTGGTGAACCAACTAGCCCCCTTAATCCGAGCAAACAAATCAGATAGCAGCGGCAAGGGGTACTGAAATTTGACCGTGATTTTATTTAGAAGGCGGTAATCAATACAAGGTCTCAGCGAACCATCCTTCTTGGCCACAAAAAAAAACCTGCTCCCAATGGCGATGACGATGGCCGAATATGACCCTTCTCCAAGGATTCTTTTACGTAACTCCGCATAGCGGCGTGTTCAGGTACAGATAAATTAAACAGTCGACCTTTTGGGAATTTACTACCAGGAATCAACTCGATAGCACAATCACAATCCCTATGCGGAGGTAGGGCATTGGACTTGAGCTCATCGAATACATCCCGGTAATCAGACAAGAACTCTGGGACCTCAGAAGGGGTGGATGATGAGATAGACAGAAATGGAACATCACCATGTACCCCCTGACAACCCCAGCTGGACACAGACATTGATTTACAATCTAATACTGGGTTATGGACTTGTAGCCATGGCAACCCCAACACGACCACATCATGCAGATTTTGCAACACCAGAAAGCGAATATCCTCCTGGTGCGCAGGAGCCATGCACATGGTCAGCTGGGTCCAATACTGAGGCTTATTCTTGGCCAAAGGCGTAGCATCAATTCCTCTCAATGGAATAAGACACTGCAAGGGCTCCAAGACAAACCCACAGCGCCTAGCAATCTCTAAGTCCATCAAATTCAGGGCAGCGCCTGAATCCACAAATGCCATGACAGAATAGGAAGACAAAGAGCAGATCAAAGTAACGGACAAAAGAAATTTCGACTGTACCGTACCAATGGTGGCGGACCTAGCGAACCGCTTAGTGCGCTTAGGACAATCGGAGATAGCATGAGTGGAATCACCACAGTAGAAACACAGCCCATTCTGACGTCTGTGTTCTTGCCGTTCAGCTCTGGTCAAAGTCCTATCGCACTGTATAGGCTCAGGTTTATGCTCAGATAATACCGCCAAATGGTGCACAGATTTACGCTCACGCAAGCGACGACCGATCTGAATGGCCAAAGACATAGATTCATTCAGACCAGCAGGCATGGGAAATCCCACCATGACATCCTTAAGGGCTTCAGAGAGACCCTTTCTGAAGATTGCTGCCAAAGCACATTCATTCCATTGAGTGAGCACAGACCACTTTCTAAACTTCTGACAATAAATCTCTATCTCATCCTGACCCTGACACAGAGCCAGCAAATTTTTCTCTGCCTGATCCACTGAATTAGGTTCGTTGTACAGCAATCCGAGCGCCAGAAAAAACGCATCAATATTACATAATGCAGGATCTACTGGTGCAAGGGAAAATGCCCAGTCTTGAGGGTCGCCACGTAATAAAGAAATAATAATCTTAACTTGTTGAACTGGGTCACCAGAGGAGCGAGGTTTCAACACCAGAAACAGTTTGCAATTATTTTTGAAACTCAGAAATTTAGCTCTATCTCCAGAAAACAAATCAGGAATAGGAATTCTTGGTTCTAACATAGAATTCTGAGCCACAAAGTCTTGAATATTTTGTACTCTTGCAGTGAGAAGATCCACACATGAAGACAGACCTTTAATGTCCATCACCACACCTGTGTCCTGAACCACCCAAATGTCTAGGGGAAAAAAAGGCAAAACACAGTGCAAAGAAAAAAAAATGGTCTCAGAACTTCTTTTTTCCCTCTATTGAGAAGCATAGTACTTTGGGCCTCCAGTACTGTTATGAATAGGTAATTCAGAACCACAATGGACCTTGAAGTTCAGAGCACACAAGTGACCTGACAAAAACCACAAAACATAGAACGAGCTCTGAGACGTGGAAACTCTGCTGACCGCAATCCCTAAACCTATCAAACCACACTAGAGGTAGCCGTGAATTGCGCCTAACGCTCCCTATGCAACTCGGCACAGCCTGAGAAACTAGCTAGTCCTGAAGATAGAAAAATAAGCCTACCTTGCCTCAGAGAAATTCCCCAAAGGAAAAGGCAGCCCCCCACATATAATGACTGTGAGTTAAGATGAAAATACAAACTCAGAGATGAAATAGATTTAGCAAAGTGAGGCCCGACTTACTGAATAGACCGAGGATAGGAAAGATAGCTTTGCAGTCAACACAAAAACCTACAAACAACCACGCAGAGGAGCAAAAAGACCCTCCGCACCGACTAACAGTACGGAGGTGCTCCCTCTGCGTCTCAGAGCTTCCAGCAAGCAAGCAGAACCAAAAAAGCAAGCTGGACAGAAAATATAGCAACAAAGTAACACAAGCAGAACTTAGCTTATGCTGAGCAGATAGGCCACAGGAACGATCCAGGAGGAAGCAAGACCAATACTAGAACATTGACTGGAGGCCAGGATCAAAGCACTAGGTGGAGTTAAATAGAGCAGCATCTAACGACTTAACCTCATCACCTGAGGAAGGAAACTCAGAAGCCGCAGTACCACTCGTGACCACAGGAGTGAGCTTGATCACAGAATTCACAACAGTTTCCACCACCATGCTTTACATTAGGTATTGTGTTTGATGGATGCAACTCAGTATTCTTTTTCCTCCAAACACGACAAGTTGTGTTTCTACCAAACAGTTCCAGTTTGGTTTCATCAGACCATAGGACATTCTCCCAAAACTCCTCTGGATCATCCAAATGCTCTCTAGCAAACTTCAGACGGGCCCAGACATGTACTGGCTTAAGCAGTGGGACACGTCTGGCACTGCAGGATCTGAGTCCATGGTGGCGTAGTGTGTTACTTATGGTAGGCCTTGTTACATTGGTCCCAGCTCTCTGCAGTTCATTCACTAGGTCCCCCCTGCGTGGTTCTTGGATTTTTGCTCACCGTTCTTGTGATCATTCTGACCCCACGGGGTGGGATTTTGCGTGGAGCCCCAGATCGAGGGAGATTATCAGTGGTCTTGTATGTCTTCCATTTTCTAATTATTGCTCCCACTGTTGATTTCTTCACTCCAAGCTGGTTGGCTATTGCAGATTCAGTCTTCCCAGCCTGGTGCAGGGCTACAATTTTGTTTCTGGTGTCCTTTGACAGCTCTTTGGTCTTCACCATAGTGGAGTTTGGAGTCAGACTGTTTGAGGGTGTGCACAGGTGTCTTTTTATACTGATAACAAGTTTAAACAGATGCCATTACTACAGACCTGTAACTTCTTCTTTAAGAGTCTCCTCTTTCCTCCACTCATTACCTGTAATTTAAACATTAAATTTAGCAATTCTTTTTAAGAAACTGAACACATGAAGAGATATGGAGAACGAGTCTGATTCTAATAATGATCTGTATTTATCCCTTTTCCTGGTTTCGATAACACGGATAGGTTTGTAATTAAAGATGATGAAAGGTTACTGTGCACTGTGGAAAGAGGAGCTCTTGTATCTCGACTTCATGGCAGAGAAAAATGCTTTCACCTTCAGTAATTCTACTAAAATAAAACTGAAGGTGTTGCCATTTCTAAGTAATTGATGCAACAACGTGGTTGTAGAGTACAAGTATCTACTTGTCCTTGGTGGGCATCAGAGCGTTCTTTTTTGTAAAAAATCAAGAATGATTACAATATATATAGTAATATATTATTAAAAATACAAGTATGCAGGAATTGTATGTACTTGTGAGGATTTATGCATGCTCAATAAAATGTCATAAAGATCGGTTCCTACCCTGTGCGGTAATTTAGGAGCTAATAATGAGTTATGCCCAAACGAACATTTTTAACTATCCAATACATATTGTTTATGGCTAGAATATCCATTTAAAGCGGTTGTTTTATCAGAGGCATCTCCTTCCAGGATTGTTTCAGGAGGAAACAGGAAAAAAGAACGTCCATACTACTATATATCAGTAGCAACTATTATCTCCTATCTCCGTAATGGGAAATTCTGTATTAGTAAAGGCAGATTTTACCCATGAATTGAGAATTTTGAAAATGAAAGATCAGTCCAGAAGGAGAAAAGATTTCTCTGAAAAGATGCCTTACTAAGTTTCTTATTTTCATGAGTACTATTGATTTATGAAATAAAAATGCAAACAATGGTTACTCTTGGAAGTGATTCTAACAGTAGATGTGTGCTTTGTAATCTGAAGACAGCATGATGTATGGGGTGAGACATTGATTTCAGTGATGTGTCACTTATTAGGCTTTGTGCTGTTGTTTCAATATCATGAGTGTATTATCAGCAGGAGATTATCACTGCCGGACCATCTGCTCATGAGTATCCTTAGTAGATTACTGTCTATGTATTCAATGCATACAAAAATCTGCTAATCAGGGGGTGTGGGAGTTGGAAGCTTTTTGAGCTCTGCTGCATGCTACATCTAAAAACTCTGATTTTGTCACGACTGCTGCATCCAGTAAACTAAGTGATACAATCCTGGAATCAGGGTCTCTTTCTCTACATTATGCTGCACTCAGATGAGGGAGCAAAAAAACTGTTGACAGTTTCCCTTTAAGAAAAACTCTGGTCAATAGTGTAGACTAAGGTCGCTTGTGGAATTAAAGGTGTTAGCAGAACTGATAGCAGCATCATAGGATGGAACACACTGGCACTGGATGTGTGACGGAGAGGGAGGATTCCAGGATTATGTGGATTCTGCTTAAAAATTATAGATGTGATAAAATATATATTATTCTCCAGTTCTCCAGCATAAAGTCTCTGGTGGTCATAAGAATCCATTGGCAACCCCCTTAGCCAGTGCCGCTGGTTGGAGATACGGCATATGGATTTCGCAAGTAACATAGTGAATGAGACAAGTAATGGGCACCCTTGTTGGGCTGAGTAGGACTCATTGACTGGTCAGTGTAGTGGAGCACAATTCCTAGGACACAGGAGCCGACATATCATTGATGCAATTTCAACATGATTCTGGAGAGTAAGCTCCCTTACCATGATGGTCATGATTAAGGGAGCTAAGTCTCCAGAAACGCGTTGATATTCTAAGGCCGGAGTCACACTACAGCGAGATACGGCCGAGTCTCGCAGGTTAAAAGCAAGCTCTGGCACCGGCACTCCGAAGCGGAGCGTTCGGCTCCATGTATTGCTATGTGGCCGCACGCTCCGCTCTGGAGTGCCAGTGCCAGAGTTTGGTTTTAACCTGCGAGACACGGCCGTATCTCGCTGTGCGTGATCCCGGTCTTACCCATATGGTTTGTGCTGAAGTCTGTATCCTCCATGTTTAAAGTTTGTGAATAAAGAAAACTCTTTTTTACGGATTCGGTGAAGCTGGACATTCTCTTCTTTTTTATAATAACAGAATGCAATATCTCTGAGCCTAGCTGAGCACATTTTCGGAAACGGCATTCCTTCCCCCACACGCCCGTGCCTGGCAGCCACCTGTAGACTTCTGTACTATGGAATTATTAAGCATAGCTACCAGGGATTACATACGGTAGGCATATTTGGTCTCCCTGCACAGATAAAATCCAGCAGAATCCAGTGGAACCACTACCATTCCATTCAGAATATGAGCCTCCACGGTTCTGGACAGAAAATCATACTCTCAGATGTGGGAGGAGAGAGGCTGCACAAGCCCAAGGGTGGGCACAGAGTGTGGGTGGGAGCAGCCTAGGAGATAAGAGGCAGCTCCTCATTTTGAGCTTAGTTTTCTACTGGCAGGAGGATCCCTTACCTGACGTGGCAAACTAAGATTTGGACCTGTGATCCATCAGTGCCTCCCTGTGGTCACATGCTACATAACACAGTAATTGCAACCTATCTATACCCTACTCTTGTACTAAATTCTTGACTGCATACTTGTATATTTGCTCTTGTAAATCTATACCTGTATCTTTCTAGTGCGCCCTTCGGCGATTAAATATAAAATTAATCTTGGGATGCTCTTTCATCTTGATTCACGAATTCCCCACATTCGTCCGCTCAGTTGGTTATATTATACACGACCCCAAGGGTTGGTTTCTGACCCGATATAAGCCTGTTGTCGGAGGGGGCTTATATCTAACGAGGAACTGGTGGCAGCATACCGTACTGTGTTAGTGAGGAACTCTGATAGTGACGGCCGGGAGGTTTTCATATATGTCCCCCCTCATTGGGAGCACCTCAACAACTTGTACCTATAAGGGAAGCCTTTCTGGCTACTATTTGCCCTCTGTGCAGTTCCCTGACTGACCTCGGGCAAGTGTTGGCGCCAGAGAGCTGGTCCCTGCTAGGTCCTTCTCTCCCCTCCCCAAAGGTGAGCGAAGTCGCTGTGCGATTCGTCACCCAATCCCCCCCCCGATATCCTTGGTTGTAAAACTTTTCCCACAATAGACAAAAATGGGAAAAATGCACAAGAGACGTTACAATAATACATAAAGGCAAACAAAAGAGTTTTGGAGCTCATAAGGCAATGAACAAAAAGGGAAGCAGATAGCACCTGCATATTATACTGTCTCACTGATAGTGTTGAGCATTCCGATACCGCAATTATCGGATTTCGGCCGATATTTGCGGTATCGGAATTCCGATCCCGAGTTCCGATATTTTTGCGATATCGGGAATCGAGATGAATATTCATGTGTAAAATAAAGAATAAAAATAAAAAATATGGGTATACTCCCTCGGACCCTGGACCTTAGCGGTGTAACCGGCAGCCCCCGTTCCTAAGAATGAGCGGGTAAAGGACCTGCGATGACGTTGCGGCTTGTGATTGGTCGCGTAAGCGGTCACATGAGCAGTCACGCGACCAATCACAAGCTGCGACGTCATCGAAGGTCCTTCACCCGCTCATTCTTAGGAACGGGGGCTGCCGGTTGCAGCGGTTAGAACCAGGGCGCGTCCGAGGGTGAGTATATCCCTATTTTTTATTTTTATTCTTTATTTTACACATAAATATGGATCCCAGCGCCTGAAGGAGAGTTTCCTCTCCTTCAGACCCTGGGATCCATCGAGGATACATTCCGATATTTGTGTCCCATTGACTTGTATTGGTATCGGGTATCGGTATCGGCGATATCCGATATTTTTTGGATATCGGCCGATACAATCCGATACCGATACTTTCAAATATTGGACGGTATCGCTCAACACTACTCACTGATCAATTGCGATTCATTACTTCATTTCTACCTGCCATATGGACTGCAAGAAATATGTATTTTTCAGCAATATTTTATCCTGATGAAAATGCATTGTATAGCCTAGAAGCGGTATGTAATAAATGGTATAAGGCAATGTAAATGTTGGCCTTATGTCGCCATAAAATCATACATGAAAGAAATCCCAGAGATAAATGATGACAGGAGAAGCTCGCATCGCTGTCTACAGGGAGCATCAGCGCCATCAAATACGTTCCTAATCTGCAGAATATTAAAAGGCAAACGTGTGGGAATTAGGTTTTATTTTTCTCAGAATGAACACAGCAAAAAAAAAAAGATCATCAAGAGAGAAACTAAAAGAATCAATTCATCCTGGTAGAAGTGAAGTCTGGCTTTTGATTCAGAAAAACAGCAAAACAACAAAATAAGAATTCCACTCCTGGAATACAAATGAACTCTAAAAAGAAAAAGCCAGTGTGAATTTATCAACTTGTGCTAAATAAAAGTATTTGAAGACATCGATACTGTAAATCTTTCAATGCAAGGACCTCTTATTATAGATTGCATTTTTATACCTTAGAAACTATGAAACAGAAAATAAATGGAATCTGTAACCAGGTTTTTGTCACCTAATCTGAGAGCAGCATGATGTAGAGACAGAGCTTCTGATTCCAGCGACGTGTCACTTACTGGGATGCTAACTGTAGTTTTTAGAAAATCATGGTTTTCTCATGAGGAGATTATCACTAGAGGACTAGTAAGCCTCATGTCAACTAGTCCAGCCACGCCCCCACCACTGATTGGCAGCTTTCTGCTCATGCACAGAATACACAGGAAGCTGCAAATCAGGGCTGTGGGCGGAGTTATTGAGAGCACTGCTAGATCTGCAGCAGAAAAAGCTGAAAAAAAGCAGAAAAAGCAGAAAAAGCTGTGATTTTATCAAAATTGCAACTAGCAGTCCGGTAAGTGACACATCGCTGGAATCAGGGTATCCCCCTCAGATGGGGTATCAAAAACCTTGCGACAGATTCCCCTTAAATAGTGAGTATTTGGTGCTTTACGTGAGTGAGCAAGGCACATGACTATAGTGAGAAAGTCGGTAGGGCTCCTTAAAGACAAAATATGTCAATGTTTGTCCTAATCTTACTCCACAGCTGTGAACCACAGAGATAAAATAAAACACAGGCGACATTTTAATCTGCTGTATAAAGCAGCCCTGAGAGGAGCAAACTAATCCGCTGCATTATCACAAGAAAAACCATTGAATTTCTTAACTCTGTAATTGCTGGAGGCTTCTCGATATAGGCGAGTTGATTTTGGACCAGAATTAAAAAAAAGATTCATGGTATATTCACATGATTTTTTACTGCAATTTTTTGAAATCACGGTAACATTGCCGCAAATTGCAGCAAAAAAGTACAACAGGATGGCATTATGGAAACATAACCGTAAAGGGCTTGTCCGGTACTTTTTCATTGACGGCCTTTCCTAAGGACAGGTGCAGACGACTGTAGAGTCTCTCATTGGAGATAATCAGGTCGATTATGTAAATGACACCCTGATCAAAATCTGGTCAGCTTTCACGCCCCCGCAGAAAACTATCTGGTAACACCCACTTGGAAAGTTAACTCAGTGGGTGCCAATTACTTTGATTGCTTATATATCCGCATTAGGGAAGCTACATTTAAAATTAAAAAAAATATATATTCTGTTCTGCAGCCACTATTACATTGTATGTCCAGTTCAACATGAAAAATTTGGAGAAAGGCCATTTTTTAAAAGTCAAAGCGTTAAGTTTCCCCTTATATTTAGTGTCCAAAATTATATAGTTTTAAACTTTAATGGAAGGTTATAGGATTAAGATACATCTATAAGTTCTGCAGATAGCGTCATAGAATTGTATTGTAATAAAGTAAATATTAGTGCAAAAATAGATTTCGAAATTATAATGATTCTTCTTTTCTAAGATTCTATGATTCTAGGAACAATGAAATGATTAATTGTCCATCTGAAAAGGAAATGCAGTAATGAAATAGTATGTAAACATTTGCAGTCATTTTTACTGCACTGCAGCTAATAAAAAAATAAAAAATTAGCCATCTTTCAACATAATGAAGCCGTTGTCCAAAACTAACATTTATTTTAATCATAAATTTTTATCTGTTGAATATCATAATCTATTCTCTTTTATAATATTTTAATTAAACCATCTCTATTGCTCCCTTACTAAGCTAATTGCTTTGTTTTTTTCACCTACTTCCTGTTTGATGACACTTCGTTTAAAGCCCATTGCATGCTGTGATACACAAATAAGTCATCATCAGGAGGAAGATGCTGTCGTCACTACTGCTGTCTCTGTTCCCACTGTGAAGTAAAAAGTCATCAGTGACATCCGTTTCAGGAGCTGGGCTATTCCCTGCTCTACTAAGCATGCGTCCGTTTTCAATTCCGACCTATGCTCATTATAAGCCATCTTCTTCCTGTGAACTCTTCTTCTCAGTACATAGTGACAATGCGCTCCCTTGCTGAATTCAATTAGAATTGTCAAGCTGATAAGAGAGCGCACTGTCAGTGCACATTATATGAAAAAAACTGTGGAGCAGATGTGAAGGACAGACAGGGCAGTAGTTGTGGCCATCAGTATCTGCAACAGTGTGCCCTGACTTCCCATCACATAAACACGCTGCCCATCACACAGCATACCTGCAGAATCTTCTTCAGGTCCATCGGGGACCTCAGGAGGTCTCAGGAGGTTCTCTGGATCCACTTTGGAATAAACAGAGTCACAGTCCATTCCAACTTTAACAAGAACTTCTTTACTAGGACTTGTGCACAGCAGGAATATATTCTTCACAGTATCATCACCAGGGTACCCAGCAATTAACTCCTCTTTTGTCCCTTTCCTTCTCTTTCTATCACTAAACTCGTTTCCGGGACGGACCGTACCTTTCTCAGCGTCCTCTCTGTCCAGATTCCTTGCCTTATAGTTACATAGTTACATAGTTATTAAGGTTGAAGGAAGACTATATGTCCATCTAGTTCAACCCATAGCCTAACCTAACATGCCCTAACATGTTGATCCAGAGGAAGGCAAAACAACCCCATGTGCAAAGAGTAAGCTCCACATTGGGGAAAAAAATTCCTTCCCGACTCCACATACGGCAATCAGACTAGTTCCCTGGATCAACGCCCTATCAAGGAATCTAGTGTATATACCCTGTAACATTATACTTTTCCAGAAAGGTATCCAGTCCCCTCTTAAATTTAAGTAATGAATCACTCATTACAACATCATACGGCAGAGAGTTCCATAGTCTCACTGCTCTTACAGTAAAGAATCCGCGTCTGTTATTATGCTTAAACCTTTTTTCCTCCAACCGCAGAGGATGCCCCCTTGTCCCTGTTTCAGGTCTATGATTAAAAAGATCATCAGAAAGGTCTTTGTACTGTCCCCTCATATATTTATACATTAAAATAAGATCACCCCTTAGTCTTCGTTTTTCCAAACTAAATAGCCCCAAGTGTAATAACCTATCTTGGTATTGCAGACCCCCCAGTCCTCTAATAACCTTGGTCGCTCTTCTCTGCACCCGCTCCAGTTCAGCTATGTCTTTCTTAAACACCGGAGACCAGAACTGTGCACAGTATTCTAAGTGTGGTCGAACTAGTGACTTGTATAGAGGTAAAATTATGTTCTCCTCATGAGCATCTATGCCTCTTTTAATGCATCCCATTATTTTATTTGCCTTTGTAGCAGCTGCCTGACACTGGCCACTGAATTTAAGTTTGTCATCCACCCATACACCCAGGTCTTTTTCATTGACGGTTTTGCCCAGAGTTTTAGAATTAAGCACATAATTATACATCTTATTACTTCTACCCAAGTGCATGACCTTACATTTATCCCCATTAAAGCTCATTTGCCATTTATCAGCCCAAGCTTCTAGTTTACATAAATCATCCTGTAATATAAAATTGTCCTCCTCTGTATTGATTACCCTGCAGAGTTTAGTGTCATCTGCAAATATTGAAATTCTACTCTGAATGCCCCCTACAAGGTCATTAATAAATATGTTAAAAAGAAGAGGGCCCAATACTGACCCCTGTGGTACCCCACTGCTAACCGCTACCCAGTCCGAGTGTGCTCCATTAATAACCACCCTTTGTTTCCTATCCCTGAGCCAGCTCTCCACCCACTTGCACATATTTTCCCCTATCCCCATTATTCTCATTTTATGTATCAACCTTTTGTGTGGCACCGTATCAAAAGCTTTTGAAAAGTCCATATACACTACATCCACTGGGTTCCCTTGGTTCAATCCGGAACTTACCTCTTCATAGAAACTGATCAAATTAGTCTGACATGAACGGTCCCTAGTAAACCCGTGCTGATACTGGTGTTGTGAATTCTGTGGCTGAATTCACTCCTGTGGTCACAAGTGGTATTGCAGCCTCTGGGCTTCCTCCCTCAGGTGTTTTGGTGAGCTCGTTGGCTGCCTTGCTATTTAACTCCACCTGAGTCTGTCTTCCTTGCTCCTTGTCAATGTTCCAGTGTTGGATCTGAGCTACTGCATCTTTCCTGTGGCCTGCTGCTCTGCTAGATAAGTGTTACTTTGTTTTTGTTTCCGTTTTTTCTGTCCAGCTGTGCTATTCTCTTTTGCTGGAAGCTCTGAGACGCAAAGGGTGCACCGCCGTGCCGTTAGTTCGGCACGGTGGGTCTTTTTGCCCCCCTTTGCGTGGTTCTGCTTTAGGGTTTTTTGTAGACTGCATAGTTCTCTTTGCTATCCTCGCTCTGTCTAGAATATTGGGCCTCACTTTGCTGAATCTATTTCATTCCTACGTTTTGTCTTTTCATCTTGCTAACAGTCATTATATGTGGGGGGCTGCCTATTCCTTTGGGGTATTTCTCTGAGGCAAGTCAGGCTTGTATTTCTATCTTCAGGCTAGTCAGCTCCTCAGGCAGTGCCGAGTTGCATAGGTAGTGTTAGGCGCAATCCACTGCTGCTTTTAGTTGTGTGAGGATAGGTTCAGGTATTGTCTCACAGGTATCCACTCTATTTATTTAAAATTTAACCTTTATTAGACCTTAATACATATAATAATAAACAACACACCAAGCACCACGAGAAAGAAAACAACCATTTATTTCTAACTTTGGGTCCACATATATATATATATCACAGTCCGTGATTCTCAGCTAGATCTCGGTGAGAAATGTATTGGTATTATCTTTAGGTGTTATATTGGCATGCTCTAACATTGTATGGGGTTCTATATTCCCCATATGTGTCTGTTCTATCCCTATTTGGGGTTTACACATATATATTTTGCATGTATACGCCTGATTATATTGTCCATTACTGCGCATCAGGCAGCGGGGGGCGGATAGACATGCCTCCTTTGGGCGATAGACCATACCATGTTATGGCATAAAAAAAGTCCTTTATAGGCTTATCGCTTTCATCTGTACTTATATTTACTTTGAATCTAGGGGCACAATAGAGCAAAGAACTTTGCAAATATATCCCTTGGCTAGTCCGTTTGCTTTATGTCCTGCTTTAGTTATACGCCCCCTGCTAGCCTGGTGGGCGGGACAGGGCGGCTACCCAGGTTGCATGGTAAATAGTGACACAAAAGAACTAGGGGCGGAGCACACACCTCTGACACACAATGGCTTGACATGCTGGTTTCCTGTATCGTCATCTTCTGGTGCAGCCGGCAGGAAGCACCAGAGTGAGGTGTGGATCGCATATCTTCGGCTTGAGACGCATGCTTTTGTGTCATCTCTTGGCGCCGCCAGAGACCGGAAACATGATGGGAATGCCATTGAGATTAGGGTGAGTGCTTCTATATAAGAGTGGGGTATGGGCGGTTCGGCTCCATGGTATCACACTGAGGCAGGGGATAGTCCCGACCACGCTACTGGATTTACGCACCTATACCAGTACCTGCAGATAAGTACCTTGTGTATATCCTCCTCCTGATGAACCTCGGCAAAGAGGGGAAACGCGTCGAGTAACTAACTGTAACTTGGTACAATTTATCTATTTATAATCGTTATAGGATTTATATGGGCAATATGCCCTGGAAGTCGACAGTGGACTTTAATATTGGACAAAGGATATAATGGTTGTCCTAAGTTGCCATTTGTCTGTGATTGTTTAATACAGTTTTTAGGGTGGTTGGTGTGTGTTTTTGTTTTTGTTTTGTCTTTATTAGATAAGTTGATTTTCCTGGCCTATGTATATATATTAATACCACTAGGAGAGAGGTATATATAGACTAATAATGTGTACGTCCTTGATATTGATTTGCATACTGTAGATATATCAAGATCTTTAGATACATCACTTTAATAAAATAGATAGCTATAATTATAGTATATAGGTGTTATATCAGAAATATTAGTTTAGCCATTATGATGGGCTACATCAGTGAAATCTATTAGGTTCACTACAATCACCATCTAGTATATTCACTGGAAGATTTAGCTATCTATTACAACTGTTTATTCTAACTATATATATATTGAGGGTAATTGCAAATAGGATCTAACATCTCCACCTGAGGACTAAATTAACGATTGCATACATCAGAATCAGTCTATACACCTATTGATTAGATCTATACCTCTTCTCTTTCTCACCTGCCTATTCATTATCTTTGTCACCTCCTGCCACTATAGGGCCCTATAGGGTGAGCAGGGAGAGCCGTCGAGGAGCGGGGGCGCCATTGCGCAGGTTTTTAGGGTGCCAACCTCCGCAAATAGGTAAGGTCAGCTAGGCCAGTGTAGGGGTAGGCACACCCCTGGTTGTTTTCTTTCTCGTGGTGCTTGGTGTGTTGTTTATTATTATATGTATTAAGGTCTAATAAAGGTTAAATTTTAAATAAATAGAGTGGATACCTGTGAGACATTTATGATTAATCCCTCTGGTAATCAAATATTAGTTGTTTAAGTATAGGTTCAGGTATTGCAGCCTGCAGAGATTCCACGTCTCAGAGCTTGTTCTACGGTTTTTGGGTTATTGCCATATCACTGTATGTGCGCTGATTACTGCACACTGTGTTGCCTGATAGCACAGCATAACAGTACAAGGAGCCCAAACCAATGATTCTCAATAGAGGGAAAAAAGAAGTCCTGACATCATTTTTTTTTCCTCAGCTCTGTCTTCAGTTTTTTTTTTTTTGTTTTTTTTTTCCCCTAGACATTAGAGTGCTTCAGGACACAGCTGTGGACATGGATATTCAGGCTCTGTGCTCCTCAATGGATAATCTCGTTATAAATGTACAAAAGATTCAAGATACAATTGATCAGAAATCTATGCTAGAACCAAGAATTCCTATTCCTGATTTGTTTTTTGGTGACAGAACTAAGTTCCTGAGCTTCAAAAATAATTGTAAGCTATTTCTGGCCTTGAAACCTCATTCTCTGGTAATCCTATTCAACAGGTTTTGATTATTATTTCTTTTTTGCGCGGCGACCCACAGGACTGGGCGTTTTCTCTTGCGCCAGGAGACCCTGCATTGAGTAATGTTGATGCGTTTTTCCAGGCGCTTGGATTGCTTTACGATGAGCCTAATTCAGTGGATCAGGCTGAGAAAAATTTGCTGGCTTTATGCCAGGGTCAGGATGATGTAGAAGTATATTGTCAGAAATTTAGGAAGTGGTCAGTACTCACTCTGTGGAATGAATCTGCACTGGCGGCTTGGTTCAGAAAGGGTCTCTCTGGGGCTCTTAAGGATGTCATGGTGGGATTTCCTATGCCTGCTGGTTTGAATGAGTCTATGTCCTTGGCCATTCAGATCGGTCGTCGCTTGCGCGAGCGTAAATCTGTGCACCATCTGGCGGTATTGTCTGAGAGTAAACCTGAGCCTATGCAGTGCGACAGGACTATGACTAAAGTTGAACGGCAAGAACACAGACGTCTGAACAGGCTGTGTTTCTACTGTGGTGATTCCACTCATGCTATTTCGAATTGTCCTAAGCGCACTAGGCGGTTCGATAGCTCTGCCGTCATTGGTACTGTACAGTCCAAATTCCTTCTGTCCATTACCTTGATATGCTCTTTGTCATCGTATTCTGTCATGGCGTTTGTGGATTCAGGCGCTGCCCTGAATCTGATGGATTTGGATTATGCTAAACGTTGTGGATTTTTCTTGGAGCCTTTGCGGTGTCCTATTCCGTTGAGAGGAATTGATGCTACACCTTTGGCCAAGAATAAGCCTCAGTACTGGGCCCAGCTGACCATGTGCATGGCTCCTGCACATCAGGAAGTTATTCGCTTTCTGGTACTGCATAATCTGCATGATGTGGTCGTGTTGGGGTTGCCATGGCTACAAACCCATAATCCAGTATTAGTTTGGAACTCTATGTCGGTAACCAGCTGGGGTTGTCAGGGAGTACATGGTGATGTTCCATTTTTGTCTATTTCGTCATCCATTCCTTCTGACATCCCAGAGTTCTTGTCTGACTTTCAGGATGTATTTGAAGAGCCCAAGTCTGATGCCCTACCTCCGCATAGGAATTGTGATTGTGCTATCAATTTGATTCCTGGTAGTAAATTCCCTAAGGGTCGTTTATTTAATTTGTCCGTGCCTGAACACACCGCTATGCGCAGTTATGTGAAAGAATCCCTGGAGAAGGGACATATTCGCCCATCGTCATCACCATTGGGAGCAGGGTTCTTTTTTGTAGCCAAAAAGGATGGTTCGCTAAGACCGTGTATTGATTACCGCCTTCTTAATAAGATCACTGTTAAGTTTCAGTATCCCTTGCCATTGATATCTGACTTGTTTGCTCGGATTAAGGGGGCTAGTTGGTTTACTAAGATTGATCTTCGTGGTGCGTATAATCTGGTGAGAATCAGGCAGGGAGATGAATGGAAAACGGCATTTAATACGCCCGAGGGTCATTTTGAGTATCTGGTGATGCCGTTCGGACTTGCCAATGCTCCATCTGTTTTTCAGTCTTTTATGCATGACATTTTCCGTGAGTATCTGGATAAATTCCTGATTGTTTACTTGGATGACATTTTGATCTTCTCTGATGATTGGGAGTCTCATGTGAAGCAAGTCAGAATGGTTTTCCAGGTACTGCGTGCTAATTCCTTGTTCGTGAAGGGATCAAAGTGTCTCTTCGGTGTGCAGAAAGTTTCATTTTTGGGGTTCATCTTTTCCCCTTCTACTATCGAGATGGATCCGGTTAAGGTCCAGGCCATCCAGGATTGGACTCAGCCGACATCTCTGAAAGGTCTGCAGAAATTCCTGGGCTTTGCTAATTTTTATCGTCGCTTCATCTGTAATTTTTCTAGCATTGCCAGACCATTGACCGATTTGACCAAGAAGGGTGGTGATTTGGTTAATTGGTCTTCTGCTGCCGTGGAAGCTTTTCAGGAGTTGAAGCGTCGTTTTTGCTGTGCCCCTGTGTTGTGTCAACCAGATGTTTCTCTTCCGTTCCAGGTCGAGGTTGATGCTTCTGAGATTGGAGCAGGGGCGGTTTTGTCACAGAGAGGTTCTGGTTGCTCAGTGTTGAAACCATGTGCTTTCTTTTCCAGGAAATTTTCTGCTGCTGAGCGTAATTATGATGTGGGCAACCGAGAGTTGCTGGCCATGAAGTGGGCATTCGAGGAGTGGCGTCATTGGCTTGAGGGAGCTAAGCATCGCGTGGTGGTATTGACTGATCATAAGAATCTTACTTATCTCGAGTCTGCCAAGCGCTTGAATCCTAGACAGGCCCGTTGGTCGTTATTTTTTGCTCGTTTTGATTTTGTGATTTCGTACCTTCCGGGCTTTAAAAATGTGAAGGCGGATGCTCTGTCTAGGAGTTTTGTGCCCGACTCTCCGGGGTTATCTGAGCCGGCGAGTATCCTCAAGGAAGGAGTCATTGTGTCTGCCATCTCTCCTGATTTGCGGAGAGAGTTGCAGAAATTTCAGGCTAATAAACCTGATCGTTGTCCGGCCGAGAAACTGTTCGTCCCTGATAGGTGGACTAGTAAAGTTATCTCTGAACTTCATTGTTCGGTGCTGGCTGGTCATCCAGGAATCTTTGGTACCAGAGAGTTAGTGGCTAGATCCTTCTGGTGGCCATCTCTGTCACGGGATGTGCGTGCTTTTGTGCAGTCCTGTGGGATTTGTGCTAGGGCTAAGCCCTGCTGTTCACGTGCCAGTGGGTTGCTTTTGCCCTTGCCGGTCCCGAAGAGGCCTTGGACACATATTTCGATGGATTTCATTTCTGACCTTCCCGTTTCTCAAAAGATGTCGGTCATTTGGGTGGTCTGTGATCGCTTTTCTAAAATGGTCCATCTGGTGCCCTTGGTTAAATTGCCTTCCTCCTCTGATTTGGTGCCTTTGTTCTTCCAGCATGTGGTTCGTTTGCATGGCATTCCTGAGAATATTGTTTCTGACAGAGGTTCCCAGTTTGTCTCGAGGTTCTGGCGAGCCTTTTGTGGTAGGATGGGCATTGACCTATCTTTTTCCTCGGCCTTCCATCCTCAGATTAATGGCCAGACCGAACGAACCAATCAGACCTTGGAAACATATCTGAGATGTTTTGTTTCTGCTGACCAGGATGATTGGGTGTCATTTTTGCCGTTGGCTGAGTTCGCCCTTAATAATCGGGCCAGCTCGGCTACCTTGGTCTCTCCATTTTTCTGCAATTCTGGGTTCCATCCTCGTTTCTCTTCAGGACAGGTTGAGTCTTCGGACTGTCCTGGTGTGGATTCTGTGGTGGACAGGTTGCAGCAGATCTGGACTCAGGTAGTGGACAATTTGACCTTGTCCCAGGAGAAGGATCAGCTTTTCGCTAATCGTAGACGCCGTGTGGGTCCCCGACTTCGTGTTGGGGATCTGGTTTGGTTACCTTCTCGTCATATTCCTATGAAGGTTTCCTCTCCTAAATTTAAACCTCGTTTTATTGGTCCGTATAGGATTTCTGAGATTCTCAATCCGGTGTCTTTTCGTCTGACCCTCCCAGACTCCTTTTCCATACATAATGTATTCCATAGGTCGTTGTTGAGAAGATACGTGGCACCTATGGTTCCATCTGTGGAGCCTCCTGCCCCTGTTTTGGTGGAGGGGGAATTGGAGTATATTGTGGAGAAAATTTTAAATTCTCGTGTCTCTAGACGGAAACTCCAGTATCTTGTCAAATGGAAGGGTTATGCTCAGGAGGATAATTCCTGGGTTTTTGCCTCTGATGTCCATGCCCCAGATCTTGTTCGTGCCTTTCATGTGGCTCATCCTGGTCGGCCTGGGGGTTCTGGTGAGGGTTCAGTGACCCCTCCTCAAGGGGGGGGTACTGTTGTGAATTCTGTGGCTGAATTCACTCCTGTGGTCACAAGTGGTATTGCAGCCTCTGGGCTTCCTCCCTCAGGTGTTTTGGTGAGCTCGTTGGCTGCCTTGCTATTTAACTCCACCTGAGTCTGTCTTCCTTGCTCCTTGTCAATGTTCCAGTGTTGGATCTGAGCTACTGCATCTTTCCTGTGGCCTGCTGCTCTGCTAGATAAGTGTTACTTTGTTTTTGTTTCCGTTTTTTCTGTCCAGCTGCGCTATTCTCTTTTGCTGGAAGCTCTGAGACGCAAAGGGTGCACCGCCGTGCCGTTAGTTCGGCACGGTGGGTCTTTTTGCCCCCCTTTGCGTGGTTCTGCTTTAGGGTTTTTTGTAGACTGCATAGTTCTCTTTGCTATCCTCGCTCTGTCTAGAATATCGGGCCTCACTTTGCTGAATCTATTTCATTCCTACGTTTTGTCTTTTCATCTTGCTAACAGTCATTATATGTGGGGGGCTGCCTATTCCTTTGGGGTATTTCTCTGAGGCAAGTCAGGCTTGTATTTCTATCTTCAGGCTAGTCAGCTCCTCAGGCAGTGCCGAGTTGCATAGGTAGTGTTAGGCGCAATCCACTGCTGCTTTTAGTTGTGTGAGGATAGGTTCAGGTATTGCAGTCTGCAGAGATTCCACGTCTCAGAGCTTGTTCTACTGTTTTTGGGTTATTGCCATATCACTGTATGTGCGCTGATTACTGCACACTGTGTTGCCTGATAGCACAGCATAACATACTGGGTCATGAGGTTATTCCTCTTCAGATACTCCAGTATAGCATCCCTTAGAATGCCCTCCAGTATTTTACCCACAGTAGAGGTTAAGCTTACTGGCCTATAATTTCCGAGTTCAGTTTTTGTCCCCTTTTTGAATATTGGCACCACATTTGCTATACGCCAGTCCTGTGGCACAGACCCTGTTATGTGGGGGTTCCCTCAATAGCTGCTTCTCCTCAGCTCCGAGGGCTTCAGCCCATGCAATCATCTGCCACATGATGAGCGACCTGCCTGTACTGCTTAGCCTTCTTCTACTACTGCCAACGCTGCTGCTGTATCTCCCTACTGTGACAATCCAGATCCCGAATATCTGCTGGGTTCTGTGCCTTGTTAACATTGCGTGGCACGGTGTTGCCCAGGGCTAGCCAGCCCTGCTGAGCTGATGGGCGCCCTGGCCCCGACTGACTCCTATCAGGAAGTATCCTACAACTTTTCCCACTGTTCCCCTCCTATGTTAACCATTTCTAAACTATGTATTACAGTTCCCCCCATCTAGTGGCCCATCTGAGACAATGCTACCCCTTTTACATTGTGCCCCATCTACTGACCGACCCGGGGTAATACACTTTCCCTAAATATAACATAAACATTATACACGATAGCAGTAACTTTAAATATACACATCATAGCAGCATGGCAAACATACTTAAAGGGGTTGGAGAAAAGGTGCTACATATATTACAACCCCTTACACAGAGACCAACCGCACCCCCACAAGTGATATCATTTGCGAGAGCGAGTTTTTCTACGTACAATATGCCATGACAATGCGCTTTCTTGCTAGCTGGTCTTTTTTCATTTGAGCCAGCAAGGAAGAACACTGTCACTGTGCAATTAAAAAGAATATTGCACAGTGACAAGATCCTACTGAGCATAAGTCAGAATTGATAGTCGACGCATGCTCAACAGATCAGGGACTAGCCCGGCCTCTAAAATGGACATCATTTATAATGTAGTGATGACTCTTTTGAGTATCCCAGCATGCACTGGGGGTTCTCAAACAAAGCGAGGGAACAATAGGGTCTTTTTAATTAAACTACATTAGAAAGGAGATTAGATTATGACATTAAATAGACTTTTAGGATTAAAATAAATGTTAGTTTTGGACCACCCCATTAAAATATTTTATCATTATACATCTCTTATGTATCAGACTACAAGCAAACCTTGTGTAGTCGGATGCTCTTTTTGATCCGTCTCTCATTTCTTGCCCATATGTATTCACAAGATTGTGAAGACATGAGGAATAGATGGAAAAGGATATGAGTGCAACTTCAGACTACACAGGGTTTGTTTGTAGTCTGTCGCCATGGAGACACAAGTGAACATAGCAATGACGTGAGACTGCATGGATCGAAGACACCTTTGTGTGACTGTAGTTGAGCTATTTGTGTTGCACAATTTCATGCTTTTCGCCAAGTCTACACAAATCCTCTAATATTCCTATAGCATATTTATAGGATTTGAAAATACTCCAATGAAGCTGACATTAAAATATGTAAAACTGAATTACGGTATTCATCTTTACTATGGTGCAATACTAGAGGGATTGTCTTGTGAACAAACCCCCTTTATAGAGAAGCACACTGAATTGCTGCAGGAGCTGAGGATGACCACACATATTTTCGGCAGTAAATATTTTAATGTTTTGTTACATGTTGATCATTTATATGAATGCGGAATATATAAACTAAGGTTCTTTATTATGAGGCAACCCCTTTAAAAGGTACCAATATTTTACTAAAAAAAACAATTTACAATCAATTACATAATTTGAAATTTGGATTCCGGGGAGAATCACGACCCAATTTCTCTGTAATTCAATTATAAGGTTACCCGTGTTAAATTAACGTTGATTTTTTTTTTTTTACAACCACTTTGCGCATAGTACGACTTCACGACTTCATCTACGGTAATTATCTTAATTAAATATGTTCTAAATTCCTAGCACACAAAATTGAATGACATTAGCAAAGCTCTGCTTCTTATCAGCTTTACAAAATTAAATGTTGTCATTGAAAGAACAAGCTACGCGCGGAACTGTCGAACTTCGCATAATAAATAATACGTTGCCGACAGCAAAAATGCTTTACCTGGTCCGATGCAAAATGATGCAATTACACCCAAAATGCAGACAATGCTAATGTAGGGTACCCACGATGCCCGATCCTATTAATAAAGCAAATATTTCAACATTTAAAAACACCAATGACAATACATAACGCTACAACACTGTTTAAATGAGGACCTGTCACTTGCTCAGAAATATTGAGATAAATACCTCTAAAATATCCCTGATCTCCCCTGACTCTAACGCTGTTTTCCATTCTGTGCTACTTTGCTCCATTGCAGAGATATTTACATTTGTTTCTGATGGAGCGCAGTATGTGAAATCTCTGCTTACAGCCCAAAAGGAGGTATCTCCATTGTCTTCTCTCTGGGCTTGTGCTTTCACTCTTCCCTCCCAAATGTTGCCAATCACAGCTCAGCAAACTCATCTATATTAGTCTCAGGAAACTTGTAGATGAGACTTTGTTTTAGCAAGTGATATGTCCTCTTCAAGATACTATTTAACTACATTTCTTTTAATTTGACTCCCAGAATTACAGAACTTTGAAAATCCAGAACTTTTTTTTCTGGCTTAAAACTCAAAAAATTATCTATAATTTCACGAGCACACAAAATGTTATTCTGTGCCTCAAATGGAATTCTGTATTTAGAAAATCTGATTTTCCACAAAGTAAAAACACTTCGTGTCTCAGCACGTACAACATATTATTGGTTGCCACATTTTGTCTCAAAAAAAGTGTTCTGTGCAGCCTCTAGGTGGGCTCTTGTCCTAGGTTACCAGTTCCTGTGATCCACTAAGATTTGAGCGGAAAATTTCACATTGGAAATAGTGAAAATCTTTAGGGCTCATTCAGACGTCCATTTTTTATGTACAAGCGCTATTTATATTTTTCACGGACAGCACTTGTACTTATAATACAATATTACATGTCTGTGATTTTTCATGGACTAAGCTGTCCACGAAAATCGCGGAGAGATGCCTGATGTTGATCAGAGTGTGGGACCAAAATAGGCAACGCAAGTCTATGGGTCCATGAAAAAATTGGCTCACACTCAGATACCATTCAAATGTGGTCCAATTCTCATGGACTGTAAGACACATAAAGTTTGAAAAACTTTTTTTTTCTTTTCACACACAAGAACAGCAGCGGCACTGGCTCTCCCGGGGATTGCATGACATGTCATGTGATCCATGTGGCCAATCAGCGCTGGCTTCACACTCTGTCTTCGGTCGACTCACATACATATGGAGGAAGTGAAAGAGCAGCGGAAAATAGCAATTGAGAAGGGGTTGAGTGGACAACCCCTGAAAATTAAAAATACAACTGAAAAGCCTTTCTTAAGAATAGCTTAGTGCAAAAGAATAGGTCTAGCTGAAAGTTGCAATTCAGGAAAAATAACTTGTGAAAAACTAGTCATAAAACATATTATGGAAATCTACTTAAATGCAAACAGAAAATGCTCACCTGGAAAGTCAATGATATAGTCAATATTCCAAAAAACATTGTCATCAATCCAAAACCACCAATAAGAAGAACCCTTCTTCCAAGTTTTTCAACAGTCATTCCCTTGAAATAAGCACAAAAATATTCATATTGTTAAATGCTGAAATCACAAAACAAACCTATATGTATGTATATATATATACTGTATATATAACACCTTCCTGACAAGGTCATTTTTTTGTCTTCGTGCTTTAATTGATTTCCTCCCCTTCTTCGACAAGACATACTGTAACTTTTTTGTATGAATGGTTGTTGTGGATGAGTTATATTTTGGCATGACATCATTTCTTTTTCATATAATGTACTGAGAAACAGGAAAATTTCTAAGTGGGGTTGTGCGGTGAAAAAATGTTATTCTTCTTCCTGTTCTAGGGTCTGAACCCCATCGAAAACTTCTGGAATGTAATAAAGAGGATGATGGATAGTCACAAGCCATCAAACAAAGAAGAACTGCTTACATTTTTGCACCAGGAGCAGTGTGAAAGACTGATGGAAAGCATGCCAAGACGCATGAAAGCTGTGATTAAAAATCATGGTTATTCCACAAAATATTGATTTCTGAAATCTTCCTGACTTAAAACATTAGTATTGTTGTTTCTAAATGATTATGAACTTGTTTTCTTTGCATTATTTGAGGTCTGAAAGCTCTTTTTTTTAATTTTTACCATTTCTCCTTTTCAAAAAATAAAATAAAAATTCAGAGACATGTCAGAAGTTTATAGATTAAAAGAACAATTAACATTTTACTCAAAAAATGTACCTATAAAGAAAAAAATCAGACAAACTAAACATTTTGCAGTGGTCTCTTAATTTTTGCCATAGCTGTATTTATTTAGCTATAAATGTTCATATTCATTATACATAAAAATAAATTACCGTATATACTCGAGTATAAACCGAGAATTTTAGCCCATTTTTTTATGGTTGAAATTGCCCCTCTCGGCTTATACTCGAGTCATACCCGGGGGTCGGCAGGGGAGGTGGAGTGGCAGCTGTCTAAGCATACTCACCTGGTCCTGGCTCGGTCCCTGGTTCCCCAGTGCCCCAGCTTCTTCCTGTAGTGATTGGTCACATGGTACCACTCATTACAGTAATGAATATGGACCTGACTCCACTCCCATAGGGGTGGAGCCGCATATTCATTACTGTAATGAGCGGTGCCATGTGACCGATCACTACAGGAAGAAGCTGCCGGCGTCGGGGAAGCAGGGACCGCGCCAGAAGCAGGTGAGTATAAGCAGTGCGCGATATTCACCTGCTCCCCGTTCCATCGTCACCTGCCTCCGCTGTGTCTTCTGCATCCTCTGCACTGAAGCTTAGGTCAGAGGGTGCGATGACGCGATTAGTGTGCTCGCCGCCCTCTGCCTGAGAAGTCAGTGCAGTGGACGGGGAACGTAGTGGTGGCTGGCGGCGGTGGAACGCGGAGCAGGTGAATATAGAAAGTGCCGGGGGCCTGAGCGACGAGAGGTGAGTATGACTTTTTTTTTTATCGCAGCAACAGCATATGGGGCAAATGACTGTATGGAGCATCTTATGGGGCCATAATCAGCATTTATGGAGCATTACATGGGGCAAATGACTGTATGGAGCATCTTATGGGGCCATAATCAGCATTTATGGAGCATTACATGGGGCAAGTGACTGTATGGAACATCTTATGGGGCCATAATCAGCATTTATGGAGCATTACATGGGGCAAATGACTGTATGGAGCATCTTATGGGGCCATAATCAGCATTTGTGGAGCATTACATGGGGCAAATGACAGTATGGAGCATCATATGGGGCCATAATCAGCATTTGTGGAGCATTACATGGGGCAAATGACTGTATGGAGCATCTTATGGGGCCATAATCAGCATTTGTGGAGCATTACATGGGGCAAATGACTGTATGGAGCATCTTATGGGGCCATAATCAGCATTTATGGAGCATTACATGGGGCAAATGACTGCATGGAGCATCTTATGAGGCCATAATAAGCATTTTATGGAGCATTATATGGGGCAAATGTCTGTATGGAGCATCTTATGGGGCCATAATCAGCATTTTTGCAGCATTATATGGGGCGTATTTTGTATGGAGCATCTAATGGGGCCCATCATGAACTGTATGGAGCATTATATGGGGCTCCTGATTCAATATGGATATTCAAAAACACTTAACCTACTGATGTCTCAATTAATTTTACTTTTATTGGTATCTATTTTTATTTTTGACATTCACCGGTAGTTGCTGCATTTTCCACCCTAGGCTTATACTCGAGTCATTAAGTTTTCCCAGTTTTTTGTGGCAAAATTAGGGGAGTCGCCTTATACTCGGGTCGGCTTATACTCGAGTATATACGGTATGTGACAAAAAGAACAATCATGTGCTTGTAACACAAAGGTGTGAATAAGTTCATTAACAAGTGATCAGGAAAAATGCAGAAATGTGCTTAACAGAATGAAAATAAATGAGAAAAATCTTTCATATGCCGGGCAATATATGACAAACCACATACACTCCGTAATTAGGACTGTGTTCTTCGGAGGTGTTTGTTGGTGCAGGTTCACCTTTGATGGCTCAACATTGCTTTTTATTATCATTGTTAGGATTATATTTGCAATTACATTGTAAAATGTTAGCCATTGAAGGCAGAAGTAGATGTTGAATTTGATTTTCAAATACCATATTAAGGAATTCTTATTTAAACTGGAGAGTTCTCCATTGACCTGTTGGTTAGTGGAGAGTGGTTACAGAAAGTGTCTCTATCTGAAATAACCATTACGTCTTTGTATTACACTAAAAAATATTTCAGCTGCAATGCCTCATTTCCCCTGTGGAGGTGCTGTAGGGAAATTGAACACTTGTAAGTTACAGTAAAAATGATAGCTGATCGCGGAGGGCCTAAGCAATGAAGCTCTCCGAGATCAAGCATGATTTTAGGCAACACTTTATGGAAAGGGATTATTTAAATTTTGCAAGTCATTTATCAATATGTACCATATGCAGAGTTGTGAACGAAGTGCAACCCTACAGGCAAGTGGATAGATACGGGAAGTAGCTGAAACATCTCAGTGTTAAATAAGAACATACTGTTTCACATTTTGCCAATAACTCTTTGATCGCTGTGGTCAAAAGAACCTGCAGCATGAAAAATGAAGATTCCTTTCTTGATTAAGCTACTGATCAGCGTGTTGATACAATCGGGAGATACGATTAAGTCCATCGTACACAACACTCTAATGACAGCTGAAGGACGAAGGTAAATTTGCTGCCAATGTGATTTATTTTCATCTGCCCCCAATGAAAAAACCATTGTTAGGCCGAGAGCCATCTAACGTGTATGCATGGGCTCAGGGACAAAAGATGAGTCAATCTCTCAAAAATTTCAGTTTCAGGTAAATTCACATCAATTGGCAGATTTGATTTGGTCCAAATAAAATTCGGTCTGAAATTAAGGTGATGTTTATTAGGCCTCTGCAGACCAGAAAGCATAAAATATGGAGGGGAACAGTGCTAAAAATACAGCATATTCACCTGTTCTAAAGCCTCACCTTAGCTCCTAACATAGCCTCAGACTCAGCTTAGCTTCCTGGTGTTCCTTTAGGTCTTCGTTGCTGAAGCTGAGGTCAAGTGAGGGGATACACTTGTTATTGACATAAATTAAAGGCATAGCCTCCCCCTACCAAAGACACTGTATAAGAAGTGGTCCAGAGTAATGTGAGAAGATAATGTAGAAAGTTAGGTGAGGACATCGCGTATAAAGGCCACGATTCAGCAAAGCAATTATGCCAGAATTCTGGATTAGAGCACTTTGAAAATTTGCTAAATTTTTGAGCAACAAGAAGTTACCGGTAAGAAAAATATTGCAACTTTTGGCATTTTCACTAAAGTCCAGTTCAACCAAAACGGGCAAAGCTGAGGAAGGGTGGAAGCACCACAGATCATCTAATTCATGAAATGATATGGTGTACTTTATGCCAGAAATCTCGCTCCAATCTCGGATTAAGATTTGTGGCAAGGCGCAAATGAATCCAGAACATCTGACTCTAACATAGTAACATAGTTAGTAAGGCCGAAAAAAGACATTTGTCCATCCAGTTCAGCCTATATTCCATCATAATAAATCCCCAGATCTACGTCCTTCTACAGAACCTAATAATTGTATGATACAATATTGTTCTGCTCCAGGAAGACATCCAGGCCTCTCTTGAACCCCTCGACTGAGTTCGCCATCACCACCTCCTCAGGCAAGCAATTCCAGATTCTCACTGCCCTAACAGTAAAGAATCCTCTTCTATGTTGGTGGAAAAACCTTCTCTCCTCCAGACGCAAAGAATGCCCCCTTGTGCCCGTCACCTTCCTTGGTATAAACAGATCCTCAGCGAGATATTTGTATTGTCCCCTTATATACTTATACATGGTTATTAGATCGCCCCTCAGTCGTCTTTTTTCTAGACTAAATAATCCTAATTTCGCTAATCTATCTGGGTATTGTAGTTCTCCCATCCCCTTTATTAATTTTGTTGCCCTCCTTTGTACTCTCTCTAGTTCCATTATATCCTTCCTGAGCACCGGTGCCCAAAACTGGACACAGTACTCCATGTGCGGTCTAACTAGGGATTTGTACAGAGGCAGTATAATGCTCTCATCATGTGTATCCAGACCTCTTTTAATGCACCCCATGATCCTGTTTGCCTTGGCAGCTGCTGCCTGGCACTGGCTGCTCCAGGTAAGTTTATCATTAACTAGGATCCCCAAGTCCTTCTCCCTGTCAGATTTACCCAGTGGTTTCCCGTTCAGTGTGTAATGGTGACATTGATTCCTTCTTCCCATGTGTATAACCTTACATTTATCATTGTTAAACCTCATCTGCCACCTTTCAGCCCAAGTTTCCAACTTATCCAGATCCATCTGTAGCAGAATACTATCTTCTCTTGTATTAACTGCTTTACATAGTGTTGTATCATCTGCAAATATCGATATTTTACTGTGTAAACCTTCTACCAGATCATTAATGAATATGTTGAAGAGAACAGGTCCCAATACTGACCCCTGCGGTACCCCACTGGTCACAGCGACCCAGTTAGAGACTATACCATTTATAACCACCCTCTGCTTTCTATCACTAAGCCAGTTACTAACCCATTTACACACATTTTCCCCCAGACCAAGCATTCTCATTTTGTGTACCAACCTCTTGTGCGGCACGGTATCAAACGCTTTGGAAAAATCGAGATATACCACGTCTAATGACTCACCGTGGTCCAGCCTATAGCTTACCTCTTCATAAAAACTGATTAGATTGGTTTGACAGGAGCGATTTCTCATAAACCCATGCTGATATCGAGTTAAACAGTTATTCTCATTGAGATAATCCAGAATAACATCCCTCAGAAACCCTTCAAATATTTTACCAACAATAGAGGTTAGACTTACTGGCCTATAATTTCCAGGTTCACTTTTAGAGCCCTTTTTGAATATTGGCACCACATTTGCTATGCGCCAATCCTGCGGAACAGACCCTGTCGCTATAGAGTCCGTAAAAATAAGAAATAATGGTTTATCTATTACATTACTTAGTTCTCTTAGTACTCGTGGGTGTATGCCATCCGGACCCGCAGATTTATCTATTTTAATCTTATTTAGCCGGTTTCGCACCTCTTCTTGGGTTAGATTGGTGACCCTTAATATAGGGTTTTCATTGTTTCTTGGGATTTCACCTAGCATTTCATTTTCCACCGTGAATACCGTGGAGAAGAAGGTGTTTAATATGTTAGCTTTTTCCTCGTCATCTACAACCATTCTTTCCTCACTATTTTTTAAGGGGCCTACATTTTCAGTTTTTATTCTTTTACTATTGATATAGTTGAAGAACAGTTTGGGATTAGTTTTACTCTCCTTAGCAATGTGCTTCTCTGTTTCCTTTTTGGCAGCTTTAATTAGTTTTTTAGATAAAGTATTTTTCTCCCTATAGTTTTTTAGAGCTTCAATGGTGCCATCCTGCTTTAGTAGTGCAAATGCTTTCTTTTTACTGTTAATTGCCTGTCTTACTTCTTTGTTTAGCCACATTGGGTTTTTCCTATTTCTAGTCCTTTTATTCCCACAAGGTATAAACCGCTTACACTGCCTATTTAGGATGTTCTTAAACATTTCCCATTTATTATCTGTATTCTTATTTCTGAGGATATTGTCCCAGTCTACCAGATTAAGGGCATCTCTAAGCTGGTCAAACTTTGCCTTCCTAAAGTTCAGTGTTTTTGTGACTCCCTGACAAGTCCCCCTAGTGAAAGACAGGTGAAACTGTACAATATTGTGGTCGCTATTTCCTAGATGCCCGACCACCTGCAGATTTGTTATTCTGTCAGGTCTATTAGATAGTATTAGGTCTAAAAGTGCTGCTCCTCTGGTTGGATTCTGCACCAATTGTGAAAGATATTTTTTCTTGGTTATTAGCAGAAACCTGTTGCCTTTATGGGTTTCACAGGTTTCTGTTTCCCAGTTAATATCCGGGTAGTTAAAGTCCCCCATAACCAGGACCTCATTATGGGTTGCAGCTTCATCTATCTGCTTTAGAAGTAGACTTTCCATGGTTTCTGTTATATTTGGGGGTTTGTAACAGACCCCAATGAGAATTTTGTTACCATTTTTCCCTCCATGAATTTCGACCCATATGGACTCGACATCCTCATTTCCTTCGCTAATATCCTCCCTTAAAGTGGACTTTAGACAAGACTTTACATAGAGACAAACCCCTCCTCCTCTCCGATTTTTACGATCCTTTCTAAACAGACTGTAACCCTGTAAGTTAACTGCCCAGTCATAGCTTTCATCTAACCATGTCTCGGTTATTCCCACTATGTCAAAGTTACCTGTAGATATTTCTGCTTCTAGTTCTTCCATCTTGTTTGTCAGGCTTCTGGCGTTTGCGAGCATGCAGTTTAGAGGATTTTGTTTTGTTCCAATCTCCTCGCTGTGGATTGTTTAAGAAATGTTCTTACCTCCCATCTGAGTATGTTTTCCTGGGTCTTCTTTGTTCAAGTCTAATGTTTTTCTTCCCGTCCCCTCTTCTTCTAGTTTAACGCCCTCCTGATGAGTGTAGCGAGTCTTCTGGCGAATGTGTGCTTCCCAGACTCTGACATGCCCCATCATAAAGGCCGGCGTTGGTCAGGCCAGTCTTGATGAATCCAGGCCAATGTGTTTTTTTATCCCCTTTCTGGCTCTAAAAATAATCCAGCAAAATGGAGGTTGTCTGGCAACAAATTTTCTGGATTCATTGGAATCTAACCCCCAAAATTTCAGATTTGCAACATTTTCGGAGAATTCATAATGAATTTGATTTTTTACGAATTGACTTTATCATCTCTATTAGTAACCACTGTGCAATAAGCCTAGGAGACCTAGAATGAATCTCCTAAAAGGGGGCACTAATTGTGGGCATAGTGACAGCCTGAGCATCTTGTGCCACACATTTAAGCATCCACACATACGTAACAGAAAGAATTAATTTATCAGGTGATTTAGGATAACCTATAAACAGTGCAAAAACAATAAATACGCATATAAAAATCATTTGTGTCTATTTACGTGCTGTTAAAAATTCTATGAATAAATCATTAATTTATATGTACTCACAATTAGTGCCTAAAAACAAATTTCTCCTTCATAAAAACAAGACTTTATACAGCGACGTCAATGAAAATATTACGAAAATTTACAGCTTCTGCGAAGAAAGCAGGCAAATATAGAAAGAAATTGGGTGGTTGAAGCGCAAAACAGGTCTGGCCATGACATAGTTTAATGCAAAGTTTAGAAAGTTTAGTAAACAATATATATTTTCCGCACTTTTTTGTTGCCTACTTTCCATTTTGCTGATGATTTTTCAATGAATAGACCTTGTATAAATTGGAAGAATATTTTGTCTTGTGTTCACTGCATTCATTGCAGATTTATAATAGCTAGGAAAGGAAGAATAGGAATTCACACATTCTAACAATGATACATATTCACTAGATATAGGGCTGCTTGGTAAACGCTGTGGGGATAAATGTAAGAAGTGGAAATAAAATGAGGTCAGAAAGTTTTACTTATTCATACTTGAAAACTTTCTTCTGTAACTGTCCTTGTTAACCTTCCCCGGAAACAAGTAATTTGTAAAGCACATATATAAAAGAAACCTGAAGATCTGTTTTTCATGAAGAGCAATGTTGTTTTTTACAAATACTTTTACTTTACTAAAATTCTCTAGACTAGGCAATCACTTATCTGACGAATGGTTTAGTGTACGAAAGAATTACTTAAAATTGACTATAGGCTGCGTAAATCATACAAAGATTATTTTAAAAGGACATAAATATGTCATAAAAAACCCAGCAAATCATATTACGCCAAAATGTTACTTACACAACCCCTGGCAAAAATTATGGAATCACCGACCTTGGAGGATATTAATTCAGTTGTTTAATTTTTGTAGGAAAAAATCAGATCACAGACATGGCACAAAACTAAAGTCATTTCAAATTACTACTTTCTGGCTTTAAGAAACACTAAAAGAAATCTAGAACAAAAAATACGGTAGTCAATAATGGTTACTTTTTTAGAACAAGCAGAGGGAAAAAATTATGGACTTACTCAATTATGTGGGAAAAAATTATGGAATCAGCCTCTAAATTTCAATTCCCAAAACTAAAACCTGCATCAAATTAGATCTGCTCGTTATTCTGCATCTAAAAAGGAGTGATCACGCCTTGGAGAACTGTTGCACCAAGTGGACTGGCATGAATCATGGCTCCAACAAGAGAGATGTCAATTGAAATAAAGGAGAGGATTATCAAACTCTTAAAAGAGGGTAAATCATCACGCAATGTTGCAAAAGATGTTGGTTGTTCACAGTCAGCTGTGTCTAAAATCTGGACCAAATACAAACAACATGGGAAGGTTGTTAAAGGCAAACATACTGGTAGACCAAGGAAGACATAAAAGCGTGAAGAGTGAAGACCGGAAACTTAAAGTAATATGTCTCCAAAACAGGAAATGCACAACAAAACAAATGAGGAACAAATGGGTGGAAATTGGAGTCAACGTCTGTGATCGAACTGTAAGAAACCGCCTAAAGGAAATGGGATTTACATACAGAAAAGCTAAACGAAAGCCATCATTAACACCTAAACAGAAAAAAACAAGGTTACAATGGGATAAGGAACAACAATCGTGGACTGTGGATGACTGGATGAAAGTCATATTCAGTGATGAATCGCGAATCTGCATTGGGCAAGGTGATGATGCTGGAACTTTTGTTTGATGCCGTTCTAATGAGATTTATAAAGATGACTGCCTGAAGAGAACATGCAAATTTCCACAGTCATTGATGACATGGGGCTGCATGTCAGGTAAAGGCACTGGGGAGATGGCTGTCATTACATCTTCAATAAATGGACAAGTTTATGTTGATATTTTGGACAATTTTCTTATCCCATCAATTGAAAGGATGTTTGGGGAAGATGAAATCATTTTTCAAGATGATAATGCATCCTGCCATAGAGCAAAAACTATGAAAACATTCCTTGAAAATAGACACATAAGGTCAATGTCATGGCCTGCAAATAGTCCGGATCTCAATCCAATTGAAAATCTTTGGTGGAAGTTGAAGAAAATGGTCCATGACAAGAATCCAACCTGCAAAGCTGATCTGGCAACAGCAATCAGAGGAAGTTGGAGCCAGATTGATGAAGAGTCCTGTGTGACACTCATTAAGTCCAGGCCTCAGAGACTGGAAGCTGTTATAAAAGCCAGAGGTGGTGCAGCAAAATACTAGTGATGTGTTGGAGTGGTTTTTTGTTTGTTTGTTTTTCATGATTCCATAATTTTTCCCCACATAATTGAGTGAGTCCACAATTTTTTCCCTCTGCTTGTTCTAAAAAAGTAACCATTATTGACTACCACATTTTTTGTTCTTGATTTCTTTTAGTGTTTATTAAAGCCAGAAAGTTGCCATTTGAAATGACTTTAGTTTTGTGCCATGTCTGTGATCTGCTTTTTTTCTACATAATTAAACAACTGAATGAACATCCTCCAAGGTCATAATTTTTGCCAGGGGTTGTATAAACCTTTCCAATGGAACAACAAGCAGTAATACTGTTAAGTCAATGGAAAAAATAAACAAATATTGCCGTCAGGCTGTCACTGCACCTTTATTTTTTTCAAAACAAAAATGGTAAAATATTATATTAGAATATTAAAAATGAACTACAATAATTGGTATCAACATATTCCGGCAGACTTCTAAAGTTACAATAACGTGTCATTTTATTATGATGTTTATAGTGGGGAAAAAAACAATGGTGATATTTCTATCCTTCCCATGAACATGGGAACGTACCCTAAGGCCCCGTTAACAATAGTGATGAGCGAGTACTCGTTGTTCGGGTTTTCCCGAGCACGCTTGGGTGGTCTCCGAGTATGTATGACTGCTCGGAGATTTAGTTTTCATTGCGGCAGCCGAATGATTTACAGGCTATTAGCCAGTCTGAGTATATGTGGGGGTTGCCTGGTTGCTAGGGAATTCCCACATGTAATCAAGCAGGCTAGTAGCTGCTGCAATGAAAACTAAATCTCTGAGCAGTTACAAATACTCGGAGACCACCCGAGTAACGAGTACACTCGCTCATCACTAATTAACACGTTCAATATTTGGTCAGTATTTTACAAAGAAAACTTTTTGTTTTTTGTTGATATATTTCAAGGGTCATAACTTTATTTTGGAGAACATGTATTTTTAAATGGCACCATTTTGGAGTACAAAAAAGCATTATTTTATTGACTTTTTATTGGAAGAATAGCAGCCAGAGATTAACATTTCAGGAACCCCTTTTAGATTCGAAACCTGTGCAGTAATAAAATGGTTAATCTACACATCTGATCATGACACTTCACCGTAGTAAATATGAGAATGGATTTGCCCACTGGTAATGTTTTGACATTTCATCAAAAATAGTAACATGTCAATGATGGAAAACAAGCTAAAAAAATTGTAATCTTTAAATGCTTAAAAGTCTCCTCACCTTGGCATGTCAGGCTTGACATGTCACTCTCCACCAAGAGAAACATTACCTCTTGAATCCCGGTCAAATTCATCTCACCCAGCCAAACCAGATCTCACACTTTGCACTGACGAGGGGCAGTAACACAGTGTCTGCAAATTGAGATTTTGGTTTTGGCTTTTTTCCTAAGTTATGTGACAAGGCTCATTAAGTAGTCGATATTGACTTTTAAGATTGCTACTAATGATGAGCGAGTATACTCGTTGTTCTGGTTTTCCCAAGCACGCTTGGGTGTCCTCTGAGTATTTGTTAGTGTTTGGAGATTTTGTTTTCATCGCCGCAGCTGAATAATTTACAGCTACCAGCCAGGCTGAGTACATGTGGGGGTTGCCTGGTTGCTAGGGAACCCCCACATGTACTCAGGCTGGGTAGTAGCTGTAAATCATTCAGCGGCGGCGATGAAAACTAAATCTACGAACACTAACAAATACTCGGTGATCACCCGAGCGGGCTGGGGAAAACCCGAGCAACGAGTATACTCGCTCATCACTAATTGCTACTTCCTATAGATGGCACTAGAGTTCTAGTCCTCTTCCTCTCTGAAGAGACAATTTGCATATTTCCCAGAGGATCTTCAAAGTTTCCTCATCTTGTCATGTCAGGCTCGGCATGTCACTCTGCACAAGGAAAAACGTTACCCCTTGGAAGACCTTGAAATATAAAATTTTAAGAAAAAAAATTAAGCCCTTCACCACTAGGGTTGAGCGACCTTTACTTTTATAGGATCGGGTCGGGTTTCACGAAACCCGACTTTTTCAAAAGTCGGGTCAAGTGAAATCGGCCGATCCTATAAAAAAGTCGGGGTCGGCCGAAATTCGAAATCCATTGCAGTGCATTGGGTTTCCAATGGTTCCCAGGGTCTGAAGGAGCGGAAACTCTCCTTCAGGCCCTGGGATCCATATTTAAGTGTAAAATAAAGAATTAAAATAAAAAATATCGCTATACTTACCCTCTGACGCGCCCTGGTACTAACCGGAAACCTTCCTTCCTTAGAATCACCGCTTCCAGGACCTTGCGGTGACGTCGCGGTGACGTCGCGGCTTGTGATTGGTCGCGCAGCCGCCCATGTGACGGCTCGCGTGACCAATCACAAGCCGCAACGTCACCGCAACGTCACGCAAGGTCCTGCAAGCGCTGATTCTTAGGAAGGAAGGCTGCCGGAAAGAAGCAGGGCGCGTCCGAGGGTGAGTATATTCCTATTAGGTATATATAGTCATATGTACACAGTTGTCTTCCATGCAAGCACCCCCTGCACTGAAGGCTGATTGCTGTGAATCATCGCCGCTGATCTGCTGAAAGATAAGGCTGTGCAGCTCGACCGTTTTTTCTTTTTGTCTTGGATAGCCATATATGAACTTGTTTTTTTGTGGGACGAGTTGTACTATTTGAATAAAACCATTTATTCTGCCACACAATGTACTGGAAAAAAAAATCCAAGTGTGGTGAAATTGAAAAAAAGTGCAATTCCAGAATGTTTTTCTTTTTTTAATTTACTATGTTCAATATACGGTAAAACTGACCTGGCTATATGATTCCCTATGTCAGCACGAGTATGCACATACCAAACATGTATGTTTTTTTTTTTCATTTAAGTGGTGAAAATTCTGAATTTGTCCCGAGACCCGTAAAGTTTTACATTTTTCGGAACTGGGGCTGGGTGAGGGCTTATTTTTTGCACACTGAGCTTATGTTTTTACTGATACCATATTAAGGTAGATAGAATGTTTTGAGGGAAATTTGATAGATGCCTTTTTTGCACTAATTGGTCAACCTTCTGGCCATACATTGAAATAAAAAGCAAAAAATAATTCTAACACCATTGTATATTTTTGTAAACGTAGTAAGGAAATTCACTAATACATTAAATGTATGTACATTAGTTTCTTATTATCTGCCCATCGCCAAATCAAAAAAGGTAAAAAAAAGAAAACAAATTTTGCTTCTAGCTGAACTTTTATATTAAACCCCAATTTGACTGAATGGGCCGGGTCATTTATTAAGTATTCATGTCTGACAAAATGCATTTGATCTCCTTTGCCAGCCCTCTGTTTTACAGAGTATTATGAGAAAATCAATTTACCTATTTTTCTCATAAATTGACAAAAAATAAAATCACAAACATGGTAAATTACGGTAATTCATCAATGCATCCGAATAGGTAGCGAATCAGCAAAATGTACATCAGGTGAGAATTATTTCTTAGCCACAAAGTACATTTTACTTCTCACTGAATATTGTTATCACCCATGTACTGCAATAAGATGTCCATTGTTCCCATATATTATGATTTATATATTTATCTGCAAAATGAGGAATCAGCTGTATTGGAAAGGGTTCATCTGAATAAGGAGGCTATGTTCAGATTTACCTAAGTTGCTATTTCTAAAAAATAAAACAGAGGAGCATACATCTCGCCTCTGTTTCAATATTGCACAGTCCCAGTTTCCCCCGCACGTATTATCTCCCAGCTCAGAAGCAAGAAGTCTCACACAACAGTCGAAATAGTGAGACGGTGGAAGGCCCAAAGTCATCTGACTTCAGACATGCCAATTAGACACTATTTTTGTTGTTTTCCTAAATAAATACTGTATATTTAAACATACATTTAAGAATCATTTTATATTTTGATGTAGTTTTAATTCATGAAGTTTTCCAGGATGCGATTTACCCTCTTTATCCCCAAGTACAGTGTTCGATAACAGTGAGTGCATGGAGAAAGCCCAGATCCTAAATCAGCCCCATACCAGACTGATGATGACTGTAATCCAGCCATCAGCTGTCTCTAAAAGTAGTGAGTGGAGTGGAAGTGGAGCTCCATCTGCTTCTAACCTCTTAAATGCCACTGTTATTCTCTGGCAGTGGCATTTAATGATCACGGACACACCATTCTGCATACCCATTGGCCTACCGCAAAGCGATCGCAGGGTGCCGATGTTTGGAAATTGCTGCCTGGGGTCTGCTGAAGATCCTCATAACTGCCATCATGGTACTCATGAAAACTCAGCCTTGATCTGGGCTCCATAGAAGACTGTGATTTTTACTATATACTGCAATATAGTTGTATATACAGTATATAGTGCAGGCCATCAAACAATCACAGGTTCAAGTCTCCAAAATAATGTAAAAAAAAAAAGGTTTAAAAACTATGAAAGGAATTTAAAAAACATCGAAATTAGAATCATCACTTTAAAAATAAATAAAAATAAAACAATGAAAAATACATCTATAAGGCATCAACACAACCATTAATATCCAATCTTTCAAAATATAAAATTAATTAACCTGATCGGTAAACAAGATAAAGAAAAAAAATAATCAAAACTCCAGAATTGTGTTTTTTGGTTTCCGCAATCCCAGAAAATAATATAATAAGTGATCAAAACATTATATCTACCTCAAAATGGTATCAATAAAAATGTCATCTAAGGGGGCACAAAAAACAAACTCTCATACAGCCCCACTGACTGAAAAATGAAAATAATACATGTCACAGAACATGATGATGATGTAACATTTTATTTTTACAAGTTTCCAATTTTATTTTTGCTACTTAAAAGAAAAAAATTACGGTAGTTAAATATACAAGTTTGATATCGCTGTAGTCATACTGACCTAGAGAATCATGATATCATGTCATTTTTAATCATAAGTAATGCCATGAAAATGAAACTCACAAAACTATATTGGAATTGCGTATTTTTCACAATTTTAGGACATTTAGAATTTTTGTCTTGTTTTCCAGTAGATTTTTATGGTAAAACTAGATGGTGGCCCGATTCTAACGCATCGGGTATTCTAGAATATGTATTTATGTATGTATATAGCAGCCACATAGTATATAGCACAGGCCACGTAGTATATAGGAGCCATGTAGTATATGGTAGACAAATACTACGTGGTCTGTGCTATATACTATGTGGCTGCTATATACATACATATTGTAGAATACCCGATGCGTTAATACAGGCCATGCAATATATAACAGTGGCCACGCAGTATATAACACAGCCACGTACTATATAACACAGCTCACGCAGTATATAGCAGCCACGCAGTATATAACACAGGCGACGTAGTATATAACACAGGCCACACAGTATATAACACTGGCCACGTAATATATAGCACAGCCCACGCAGTGTATAGCAGCCACATAGTATATAACACTGCCCACACAGTATCTAACAGTGGCCACGTAATATATAGCACTGCCCACGCAGTACATAACACAGCCCACGTAGTATATAACACTGCCTATGTAGTATATAGCAGCCACGCGGTATCTAACACAGCCCACGTAGTATACAGCAGTGTGGGCACCAACAGTGGCCACATAATATATAGCACAGACCACGCAGTATATGCAGCGCCCCAGAGTCCTGGTCGTTGCAGTAATGTCGTTCTTCCACCTGGGGGAGCAATGTTACGTCTGATGGCACCAAAGGAGTTCACCCTGCCAGGTATCACAGCCACACACACACTTCACACGCCGGCCACCAGGGGGAGCAAAAGGTTCTACCTATTAGGCCACTCCTCACACTTGGGTAAAACTGGGGGTTGGTTAGGAAGTCAGTCAGAAGGAGTCAAGAGTTGGAGTCGGGAGAAGCTGACTGGAGGGAGAAGGAGATAGTCAGTCGGAGTTGGAGAGGAGCAGACTGGGCTCGGCCCAGAAAAGGGAAAGAAGGACACGAGCTGCGCCTGCAACCCATGCGGCAGCCTCCTAAGAAAGGACATGGAAAGAAGTGTGCCGTAGTGAGTGAGCACAGAAGTCATAGCAACAGGAGTAACACATCAGTGGGGGACTAGCTAGAAGCAGGCTGCCTCCCACTGAGCGCAGATCTGGTGGCTGGAATACCGAGGGAGTAATAGACTCTACGCTTTACTTCAGAGACTGGCAGGGCAGTCGATTCCAAGTTGACTGTCCGACTTAAGAACCTAAGCAGACAAGGTGGCAACGCGGAGGAGGGGCTACACTAGGGTCCCTATAAAATAGCTTCAGGTCACCACCATCATACGGGTTATGTCCTCTCCATCTGGGGGACAGAGAGAGAGAAGTAACAAGAGTGAGGACCTTATGGTAGCTAATGCAAGTAAGGACCTACTACGTTACTGTGTGCAAGGGGAAGGCTACTGATTTCCACCTGGATAAGGGGACTCTGGAATTGCCATCAGACCGGTCGGACTCTGCCTACCCTGTCATCTGGCACCCTGAACTGTGGATGCTGAAGCCTTCAGTAAAGGTAAAGAGACTGCACCCATTGTGTCCTCGTTATTCGCTACACCTTGCACCACCCACCATCACCATCTACACTTCTTGGAAGACCTGAGGATATACTTCACCTGTGGGAAGGTATACCATCTAGCTGCCATTCCATTACCCCAGCGGACCCCTAAGTAGCATCCGTCACCCTGACCGAATACCACAGGTGGCGTCACGAACACTACCATTATCTACAAACTCTACCCTTTTATTGGGCGCCCCTCAAAGGGCCACGGTCCGGGTCGGGCCACCGTGACATCCCCGCCGAGGGAACTGAAGGACCCGGTACCGAGTAGCCCATTGCCCTTACGTGGGGGTGATCCATATATAGCAGCCATGTAGTATATAACACTGCCCACACAGTATCTAACAGTGGCCACGTAATATATAGCACAGCCCACGCAGTACATAACACAGCCCACATAGTATATAACACTGCCTATGTAGTATATAGCAGCCACACGATATCTAGCACAGCCCATGTAGTATACAGCAGTGTGGGCACCATATCCCTGTTAAAAAAATAATTAAAATAAAAAATAGTTATATACTCACCCCCTGGGATCCACCGAAGCTCCGGCGATAGGCGCGGCTGCCGCCATCTTCAGTTCCCAGGATGCATTGCGAAATTACCCAGATGACTTAGCGGTCTCGCGAGACCGCTAAGTCTTCTGGGTAATTTCGCAATGCATCGCCGGGAACGGCGGAAGATGGCAGCCAGCGCGAGCGGCTCGGCGCACTACGGAGGTTGAGAATAGCAGGTTTTTTGTTTTTTTTATTATTTTTAACATTACATTTTTTTACTATTGATGCTGCATAGGCAGCATCAATAGTAAAAAGTTGGGGACACACAGGGTTAATAGCAGCGATTACGGAGTGCGTTACCCGCGGCATAATGCGGTCCGTTACCGCCGGCATTAACCCTATGTGAGCGGTGACTGGAGGGGAGTATGCGGGCGCCAGGCACTGACTGCGGGGAGTAAGGAGCGGCCATTTTCTTCCAGACTGTGGCCGTCGCTGATTGGTCGTGGCTGTTTTGCCGCGACCAATCAGCGACTTGGAATTCCATGACAGACAGAGGCGGCGACCATTGAATATCTGTGACAGAAAGATAGATGGAAGTGACCCTTAGACAATTATATAGTAGATGAATCTTGTCATTCAAAATTACAAATTACAAAAAAAAAAAAAATTCTTAAAATAAGTATGTTAGAGGCAAAGATCATGGAAAAATGGGAGGAAAAAATGAAAGCACAAAAATGGAAAAATTATTCGGTCCTTAAGGGGTTAAGAATGTCATATTCATGATCCAAATTTCTAGGATACAGTGGAGAGCCGTTACAAAGAGCATCTTTTGCTCTGGATGACCTGTCCTAACCTGCATTACACTGACAGTCCCTTGATTTGGCCAATCACTGTGCAATTCTCAATTCTTCCTGTGGGGGCGCTGCAGGAAAATTGAACATGTTTTCCTACAGATAACAGCTAATCCCTGGAGGTCTGGGCAGGGGGACAAGATTCAGTATAATTAGCAATTTATTTATACTCCTACTTATTCTGACCTTAGGAGTCCAGTGTGCAGTATAAATCAGACACTTTGGTGTTGCAACAACCTAGAGATAAGCAAACCCGAATTGTAAAGTGTTCGTTTTAGTGTTCAGAGTTCTTGGCGAACTATGAGAGAGAGAGAGATTTTATATTGGGGATTCTCTGCTTCCCTTGGCAGCCCGCTATCCCTTACCACAACCATTTCACAGCATCAAAGTTCGGGTCCCTATTGACTTCTATGGGATACAGGTTCAAGTTCGGGCACAGTTCTGATACCAGAAATTAACTTTGAACTAAAGTTCAGTCGATTATGACGAACCTAAAATCCACGGATCTGCTCATCCCTGCAACTATGGATGTTTTTTCAACTGTACTTTGAAAAGCCGCCCAGGGCCTATGCATCATGGATGACTAGTCAGTGGCAGGTTCCTAGTACCTTCTCCCCATCCCACTTCCCATGACCGATGGATCACTTTCGATACACACAAAGGAAGATGAAATACCACAAAACAGATGATACTAAGGTATATATGCATATAAACATATAAACTTTATTATTAAAATATAACAGACTCCAGTAGTGGGGGATTAGTCACAAGAAAATGTCACAAACAGTACAGTGCAAAAAAAGGGCAACGCAGGGACCTAAGCTATGACCATGAGGTATCGATCTCCTCCCTAAGGTACTGTATATTACCTTTCAGGTAATATCGTATAGATTGCATTCAAACCAATATTACAGTATATAGGGTGCATTCCATCATATACCACCTCAGTCGTGCCCATACCTGCCACACACAGTTATTTTATAAAGAAAACTCTTAGAGTATACACACAATTTACAAGATAGATTTGGCAACAATAGTTATTACCGGCAGTCCTGGGCACGATACACAGCTAGGTCCATGCACGTCCGCCCCGACGCGCGTTTCGCACTTTCCTTCTTTGGGGGGCCTGCACACCGCTGGTATGCATCTTGTTTTATACCCTACCACCATTATTGCAGCTATGAGTGGCATCAGCGCGTAACCAGAATTGACGTTCTCGGTCGGAGCTGACGCGCCCGTCTCAATGCCAACCGCGATGCCAGTTGGCATCGGCGTCACGTGGCAGTAGGACCAATAGGACACTACCCACCGCAGAAAGACACCAAAAGGGGCCAGGGGCAGCAGAGGCAGGGTAGACAGGCGAGTACACGCCGAGAAGGTCTTGATTATAGCACCATCACATAAATACCACATATCTACAAGGTTACCATAAAAAAATATGGGAGATGCAAAGTATATTAACCATAATAACAATAATCAACAGATCATTAGTAATAGTACATTTATCAATACTCCTTAATCATTCCCATTTCTAGTGATGATGACTACTCGCGAATGGTGGAAGCTACCTAGCGCCCGACAGTGCTACCTGCACACTTAGCACACGTTTCTGAGTCTATTCGCTGTGGCCACCTGTACGGCACCGTGTGCAATCAGTGCACTTTCCTGACAGCAGGTCAGTGTTGAATGGGAACTCCCGCTTGGACTCTGCATCTGACTCGGGGCGTCCTCAGGTGAGGGCTCATAAGCCACCGAGGGTCAGAGCGAGTCCAATCACCAGTTTAGTGGGGGTGATTCATAGGGACCCCACTAGTGTCTTTCAGCTGCACCTTGTGACTGCTAACAGGGCGCAGCATATTTATGGCAACAGACTTCGCTTCTTTTCACACTGGGTGAGGTCAAACCCACGTGTGAGCAAGCGTCCATCCTCCATTACTCATCTGCAGGTGTCATCTCTGCATGGTGGACCCCGGACTGTGAACGCACCTCATATTCTCTACTATTATTATTTGGTGCATTCCGCCAGTCCTAACATTATACTAGCGCCAGGGTCTGGCTAGTAATAGCGGACGAACAGCGACTGCAGCGGTACATTCAGCAGTTGGAGGGCAGGTTGGCGGCTCTTGAGCATACAACCTCAGCTGTGGACGTTACCGCAGTAGCTGTTCAGGCTGCTAGTGTGGCTGCAGCAAGTTTATACACTGTCACCCCTGTTCCGACCTTATCCTGCCTCCAGCTGCCAGACAAATACTCTGGTGAGAGCAAGTCAAGTAGGGGATTCGTGAGCCAATGCGCTATACACATATATATATGGGCAGCACGGTGGCGCAGTGGATAGCACAGCAGCCTTGCAGCGCTGGAGTCCTGGGTTCAAGTCCCACCAAGGACAACATCTGCAAAGAGTTTGTATGTTCTGTGTTTGCGTGGGTTTCCTCCGGGCACTCCGGTTTCCTCCCACATTCCAAAGACATACTGATAGGGAATTTAGATTGTGATCCCTATTGGGGCAGCAATGAAAATGTGTGCAAAACTGTAAAGCGCTGCAGGATATGTTAGCGCTATATAAAAAATAAAGATTATTATTATAGATTATAAAGATTATACACCTCGAGCTCCTGGCTGCACGTTTTCCCACAGAGAGGGCAAAGGTGGGATTCATTATATCCCTTCTGTAGGACAGGGCGTTGGAGTGGGCTACACCGCTGTGGGAGCGCAAAGATCATGTGGTGCAGAGTGCTCCGCTGTTTCTGAGCACTGTGAAACAGGTCTTTATAGGACCTCGGGTCACCCATGATATGGCGCGCCAACTGCTGGCATTGACCCAGGGCTCATCCATAGTCAGCCATTTTGCTGTCCACTTCCGGATTTTAGCATCTGAGCTGGAGTGGCTGGATAAAGCCCTCATCCTTGTATTTTGGAGGGGGCTGGCTGACCATGTGAAGGATGCTTTGGCCACCAGGGAGATTTACGCCACACTGGAGGAGCTAATAGCTGTATCAATCCGCATTGACCTTCGTTTTAACGAGCGGAGGTTGGAGCGAGCCCAGTGTAGGCAGAGGTATCGACTGGCTCCCACCTTCACCAAACCTCTGGAATCTCCAGTCCAGGGGTCCAAGTCACATGAGGCTATGGAGGTGTCACGAGCAGGATCTAAGTCCCGGACTGCTCGTGCACTCAAGGTCTGTCATGTTTGCCGGCAGACAGGACATCTTGCCTCCAGATGTTCCCAGCGGTCAGGAAAACGTCAGCATCTAGTGGTTGTAGGAGGAGGTACACTAGACACGGCGACGTTTTCTTCCAAACTGTCCTTCAAGAAGACAATTACTATAGGCCCATCCACTCTTATAGTAGAGCTTTGCGTGGATTCCGGGGCAGAGGGCAATTTTATGTCATCTGCCTTCACCCAGCGACACGCAATACCCCTGGTGATGCTCGCTAAACCTGTGACTGAAAGAGTGGTAAATGGGTCGACACTGCCCTCACAGATAACACACCAAACCATCCCATTTACTCTATCCATGTCTCCATCTCATCAAGAGATTATTTCCCTGCTAGTTATTCCCGAGGGAATTGATGAGGTCCTGTTGGGGATACCATGGCTACGCTACCACTCTCCTCATACAGAGTGGTCCTCAGAGAGAATTCTGGGATGGAGTAAATCTTGTGAGGGTAGATGTCTGAGGGATTGCGTTCAGGTTGCTTCAACTGAACTACCCACAGATCTGTCCTCTCTCCCCAAGCACTATTGGCCATATGCGGTTGTGTTCTCCAAGAGGGCTGCAGAGACTCTTCTGCCTCGCCGGTCCTAAGACTGTCCTATAGACCTCTTCCCTGGTGCTGAGCCTCCCCGGGGTCGAGTCTAACCGTTATCTCTCCCTGAGACAGAGGCAATATCTCAGTACATTCAGGAAAATCTGTCAAGAGGATTCATTATTAAGTCAGTGTCACCTGCAGGGGCGGGGTTCTTTGTGCAGAAGAACGGAGAATTACATCCATGCATAGATTACAGGGGTCTTAACGCCATCACCGTTAAGAATAAATACCCTCTGCCTCTGATATCTGAGCTCTTTGATAGGTTGGGGGGAACAAAGGTATTTACTAAGCTTGATCTGTGGGGTGCTTACAACCTGAATCGCATCCGTGAAGGGGACAAATGGAAGATGGCTTTTAACACCAGGAATGGGCACTATGAATACCTGGTGATGCTCTTAGGGCTTTGCAATGCCCCAGCCATTTTCCAAGACTTTGTAAGTGATATCCTCTGGGATATGCTCTCCACCTCGATTGTAGTCTATCTGGATGATATTCTCATCTACTCTCCAGATATAGATTCCCACCGGAGAGATGTTTGCAAAGTCTTCGACCTCCTACGGGCAAACTCCCTCTATGCAAAGTTGGAGAAGCGTGTGTTTGAGCAGGAGTCTTTGCCTTTCCTGGGCTATATCATCTCTGCCAAAGGATTGGCTATGGATCCTGCCAGGCTACAGGCTGTGATGGACTGGCAGGAGCCCCATTCTCTCAAAGCAGTTCAGTTTATTGGGTTCAACAACTATTATCACCAGTTCATTCCCCACTTCTCAACTTTGGTAGCTCCCCTGGTTGCCCTCACCAAGAAGAGAGCTAATCCTAAATTGTTGTCGAAGGAGGTCTCCAAAGCCTTTCTCTCTATCAAGTCACACTTCACTGGTGCTCCCATTTTACATCGCCCCAATGTTGATAAACCATTTATCATGGAGGTGGATGCCTCTTCCGTCGGTGCTGGAGCAGTCCTCTTCCAGAAGGATGCTCAAGGTCGGAAGCATACTTGATTCGTCTTCTCCAAGACCTTCACACCGGCGGAGAGTAATTATTCCATCAGGACAGGGAGCTGCTAGCCATGAAGTTGGCCTTTTTAAGGTGGAGACATCTTCTGGAGGGGGTTCGCTACCCCTTCCAAGTATTCACTGACCACAAAAATTTGGTGTATTTACAAACCGCCCAGCGGCTAAACTCTCGCCAGGCCAGATGGTCCCTGTTCTTCTCCCGATTCCACTTTACTCTCCATTTTCTCTCCTAGGAGAAGAACACTCGGGCCGATGCTCTCTTTCCCTCCTTTGTGTCATCAGAGGAGGAGGATCCTCCGCTTATTGTCCCTTCAGAAAGCATGAGAACTGTGGCTCCGGTTTCACTAGAGTCTGTGCCCCCAGGCAAGACTTGTGTACCATCCAATTTGCGACCGGGCTCACTTGTCCAGACTGGGAGTACATTTTGGGACCAAGAGGACATTTAGGCTTCTGGCGAGGACGTACTGGTGGCTGCATATGGCCCGTGAATTCGGGGACTATATTCAGGCGTGTGTCTCCTACTCCAAGAATCAGTCTCCTTGGCAACGGCCTGCTGGGTTACTTTACCCCCTGCTGGTGGCAGACAGGCCCTGGGAGAAGGTCGGGATGGACTTCGTGGTGGACTAACCCAAGTCTCATAGCTGCACCGTTATCTGGGTAGTCACCGACCATTTTTCTAAAATGGTGCACTTGGTACTGCTTCAACAGTTACCTTCTGCACGGGCCTTGGCGGCGCTGTTCATTAAACATGTTTTCCGCCTTCATGGCATGCCAGACAAAATTGTCAGTAACCGGGGTCCCCAGTTTGTGTCCCGCATCTGGAGATAGCTCTGTCACTTACTCAGTATTGAGATCAATCTCTCTTCTGCGTACCACCCCGAGACGAATGGGTTGGTAGAGAGGGCCAACCAGACTCTGGTCACATACCTGCGACATTTTGTCTCCACCAGGCAGGATGACTGCATCCTTGCTACCATGGGCAGAGTTTGCATTGAACAACGCCATAGCCGACTCCACCTGGCAGACCCCATTCCTCCTTAACTACGGCCAGCATCCACGTGTCCCTGTGCCCCTTGTCCGTGTCATCCATCGTTTCTAGGGTGGCAGACTGGGTGGTGGAGGCACGTGACATTTGGGACCACACACAGGATGCCATCCGGGCTTCCAAGGAGAGAATGAGGGTTTTTGCCAATGCACATTGGCGCTTTACTCCGACCTTTGCTCCTGGCGACTTAGTGTGGCTCTCCGCCCGTAACATCAGGCTGCGAGTTAAGTCCAGGAAGCTTGCGCCTCGCTACATAGGTCCCTTCAAGATCCTGGAACAAGTCAATCTTGTGGTCTATACTTCCTCCATGCCTGGGTATCACCGACACCTTTCATGTGTCCCTCCTAAAAACCGTTCACAAGACTCGGTTTTCCGAATCATCTGCCGGGACTTCGGGCTCCTCCACGGATGATTACGAGGTGAATGCTATTATTGGATGTAAGGTGGTACGTGGCAAAAAATTCTATCTGGTAGATTGGAAGGGTGATGGCCCAGTGGACAGGACCTGGGAGCCTGTTGAGCACATTCGGGCTCCGCTGCTCATTGTGGCCTTTGAGCGTAGCGAGGTCCAGGGAGTGGTGGGCCCTAGGAGGGGAGGTAATTTTAGGAGTTGAGTTCCCGCCGCTGCTCAGGGGGAATCTCGAACCATGTCCCCTGCGGTCTCCCATTCTCCTCCAGCCGCAGTGGAGCCTGCTCAGTGGAGTCGTTTGTCCCAGTGTGTGGCTCAAGCTGATACTGTGCACTTGGTTACTGCTGCCTTTCCAGGCTCTGACTTTGTAGCCAGTGCTGATCAGCAGCGAGCAAGCGTTTTGGGGCCTAAGTCCTGCTTTTCCCATACTGAGCATGCCCACGGGACGACCTCCCATTGGAGGTCGGGGGTCACACACTCAGGTCCTGTAGCAGCTCCTATTGGACCGTTGGGAAGGTCCTTGAGAGCTACAGCTATAAAAGGTTTGCATAGCCGCACGGCAATGCGCTAGTATAAACTTGATAACGTGTGTGTGTAGATGAATGTCTGGCAATGGATGAAAGCTCCTTAATCATTCCCATTCCTAGTGATGATGACTGCTCGTGAATAGTGGAAGCTACCTAGCGCCTGACAGTGCTACCTGCACACTTAGCACACATTTCTGCGTCTATTCGCTGTGCCCGCCTATACGGCACCGTGCGCAATCATTACGCTTTCCTGACAGCCGGTCAGTTTAGGGTGGGAACTCCCGCTTGGACTCTGGATCTGACTCAGGGCGTCCTCAGGTGCGGGCTCAAAAGACACCGAGGGTCAGAGCGAGTCCAATCACCAGTTTAGTGGGGGTGATTCATAGGGATCCCACTAGTGTCTTTCAGCTGCTAACAGGGCGCAGCGCATTTACGGCAACTCTGTGAAGCAACAGAGTTCGCTTCCTTTCACACTGGATGAGGTCAATCCCACGTGTGAGCAAATGTGGCGCCCCAGGGTCCTGGTCATCACAGTGGCATTGCTTTCCTCCAGGGGACAGTGATGTTACGTTTGGAGGCAAGGAAGGATAACAGCATCCAGGTACCACCTTAAGGTACCTTCACACTCAACGATATCGCTAGCGATCCGTGACGTTGCAGCGTCCTGGCTAGCAATATCATTGAGTTTGACAGGCAGCAGCGATCAGGATCCTGCTGTGCCATCGTTGGTCGGAGCAGAAAGTCCAAAACTTTATTTCATCACTGGACCTCCTGCAGACATCGCTGAATCGGCGTGTGTGACGCCGATTCAGCGATGTCTTCACTGGTAACCAGGGTAAACATCAGGTTACTAAGCGCAGGGCCGCGCTTAGTAACCCGATGTTTACCCTGATTACCAGCGTAAACGTAAAAAAAAAAAAAACACTACATACTTACCTTCCGCTGTCTGTCCTCCGGCGCTGTGCTTCTCTGCACTGTGAGCGCCAGCCAGCCAGAAAGCAGAGCACAGCGGTGACGTCACCGCTGTGCTTTCCGGTTGGCGCTCACAGTCAGTGCAGAGAAGCACCACATCTGTGAGGACCTTATTTGAAGCTTATGCAGTAAGGGACTACACCACAACAGCGCAAGGGAAGGCTATTGATTTCCACCTGGACAAGAGGACTCTGGACTTGCCTCCAAACTGGCCGGACTCTACCTGCTCTGTGATCTGGTGCCCTGGACTGTGGCTGCTGAAACCAACAGTAAACAAGGTAAAGAGACTGCAAACCTGTGTCCTCCTCCTTCACTGAACCTCTCACCATTCTAACATCCACATACTGGGAAGCCCTGGGGATATACTTCACCTGTGGGAAGGTATACCATCTAGCTGCCATAACATCGCCCCAGCGGACCCCTTAAAGCAGCGTTGTTCACCCTGACCGAATACCACAGGTGACATCACGAACATAAATCGTATCCCTTTTACATGGACGTCCCAGGGCCACGGACCGGGTCAGCCACCGTGAAATCCCCCTGTGAACCGCAGGACCCAGTACAGAGTATCCCCCTTGCCCTGACAGGGCGCTCCACAAGCGTCCATCCGCCATTACTCAGCTGCAGGTGTCATCTCTGCACGGTGGACCCCAGACTGCAAACGCACCTCCTATTCTCTAATATTATTATTTGGTGCGTTCCGCCAGTCCGAACACATACAATTCCCCATAGAAATGTATTTATAAATTTAACGCATTATGTTCCTCCGTCCTGTCTCCATCGAATCTCATCTGCCCCAACTGTCACCTCCTTTCTCAGTAATGGGAAAGACTGCATTCAATGAAGACACATTTTACCTGCAAATTGAGAAGGTTGAAAATAATTGGGGAAGAAAAAAGAAAATTTCTTTAACAAAATCTATCAGAAAGTTTCTTCTTTTCACATGTACTATTGACTTATAAAAAAAATAATGAAATAAAAAGACGGTTACTCTTCAAATGTACGTTTATCCAGGGCAGATAATTGGATGTCTGTATCAGAAAGAGCCGATTTCTGGCTGCTATATTAAGAAATTAATTTCCACAGAATTTTAGACCTATTTGGATCATATATCCCTGTAGAAGCTTTGGATCCAGACGTAAATGTGTCCATAGAACCTAATCTATGTATTCAATCAAAGAGGATCAAAGGGGAAAGACTTCTGTCAAATTCTGTTAACATAAAACCCATCACTACGATCTCCGGCAGTGAAGAAGAGCTCTTCAGTAATACCGAGCTAACATGTCCTATTAATAAATGACTGATAACATACATTCCGTATTGATGGACCATATACTTTAGTCTGGTGTATGATTAAATGTTTATTACCCTGTAATCCCATATGAATCTTCATGCTGGCAGGGATCCCAATTTCATTTGAACTAGCCTCTCAGACATGTATAATGCAAGAAAATAAAAAAAGAGGAAAAAAAAACGAAATGACAGCTGAGCCTGTAATGAGGTCCACTGACGTATGTGCCTTCAATATGAGATGAGATGAGAATTGCCTAAGATCTTCATTCTGAGTGTAATGGGATTGCCAGATTGCTCTGATAGCACATTGGTAATGTCAGATGATTGGACTTTGCCATGAGATATTGTAGCGAATGTATCACACGGTTCACTGGTTCATATAGTGGAATACACATATTAGCATTTTTTGTACACCTTTATATATCTCCGGAAAGTAAATCTACGTATTTATTATTCATATAAAGCTGATTTATGGCATACCTACAAGGACAAAATAAAAAATACATCCTCATTTACAGTGCCTATGGGAAGCCTTTCATCTCAATGTTGAGCTGTTTATGCCGCTCATTGGAGTGGAAGTCGCTATGGTAGCATTTCGATTTACACGACTGTCGTGCTGCAGTCCGGTCTTTGTCAATGTTTCAAAAAAGCCAGTTGATTCACATTAGGGCAGAGTTAGATGGCTGTATAAGTCAGACCGAGATCGGAACGCACTGAATGGACTGGCCGGCGGCTCTCCCTACCTGAGCGTGACAGGTTCATGTATTTCTATGCAGCTGACATGCTCAGATCGGGAGAGTCACTGCCCAGTCTGTACACTGCATTCTGATCTCGGTCCAATTTATAAAGCCATCTGACTGCACCCTTATTCTTGCCATCTCCATTCTTCCTCTTCCAATGTATCTACAGTCCTGCTCATCGTTATCGGCACCCATGAAGTTTAAGTGCATAATGTGAAATGCCTCGTGAAAAAGAAAATGAATCAAGTGAAACAGTTTTTTTGTACAGAGAACTCGTGTTAAATACAAAAGAGCAAATGATAAAGAATAATTTAAAACAAAACTATAGGGGGGGGGGAATTGAAAAACCTAAAGCTTGCTGTGACACTGGTACTGGAATTTAGCGTTGTGCTAAACTCAAGATGGCCGTCATCCTCTTAATCTCCCTGCACTCCCTGCACACCGACTGTATTTCCCGAGTATCACAATAAAGGACTGCTTTTAGAAAACATACCTTCAATGATCTAGGAATCACTATTTTTGCTGAGAACAACCATATTCCTTCCTTTGATATCACATAAGTTGATAGCAGAGTGAATCACTGAATAATTGTAAACAAATATGGTGTCAAAGACCGTTTTTTCTTGTATGTTGTAAGTGTAAGGTTAAATGGTGCCGAATGCTGACAAGGAGACAGCGGTCAGTGGCGTGAAGATGGAGGGTGATGCCGCCTTTTGTGGTCGACAAAGAAGGAAATTGGTGCCAAAAGAAAGAAGGCCGCACCTCACTGTGAGTAATGTCCACCCTAAATGGGTGAGGGTGAAGATGAAGCTTCAATCTTTCCAGCACAGCGCGAGGAAATGGGTGGAGCAGCCAGAAATAACCCCACCTATGAACGGGTGGAGTCCAGGAGGACGAGACAGCGTGCTGAGAGAGGAGACCCCATTACCTGTCAAAATGCAGAGGTGACGCATGTCCTTCCGCGGTGGCATCGGATGTCAGGTCTGGAGGTGCTCTGTGGCCCGGGCGGAGACGGGCTCCCTGTGCTTCAAGGCCTGGTGGATAAACGAGTGGGAGGAGTGGCGCCCTTTCCGAGGGCCAGAAAAGCAGAATGTGGAGGATGAGGAGATCATGGCACTGGCGGGACCCGATCTGGAAACGGATAAGCCCGGAAGACCTAGAGGCTGACCTAAGTGGGGCTGCACGAGAAGATCATCACCGGATGTAGTGGCGGTGAGTAGGGGACCGGCGTCTGAACGGATGGCCACACCAGCTCCTACCCCCTCAGCCCCTTCGGCCCCACCATCGTCACTGACTCACACTGCCTCTCCCTGCGTATGACTGGAGTAGCCCTGGGTGCGCTCTCTCGAGAAGGCCCAGTGGATCTGGGGAGTAATTGAAGAGGAAAAGCGGTGAGAGCGCTGCATAGTGACGAAGCTGCAGCACCCAGGCTGGGGAGATAAGGCTGGACAGGTGACCAGCAGCGTTTTCCGGCACTTTGACTCTATGAGGGGTTAAGGATTTATCCCAAAGAACAGCACTGGAGATAAAGTTTACATGAACGCCAGATCCATTGCTTTTAGATGTCCCCATCAACTGTGGGACTGCATCACCTTTTGCGAAGGAGCAGGGGCCTCAAGGGCTATATGCAGTGGCTGTGAGGATGGCCTCCGGTCAGGAGGAAGGACGACTGTGGGAGGCCCACTGTTTTGAGTGGCCGACTGCAACAGTCGCAGCTCCTGCAGCTAGACAGGAGGAAGTGGCGCCAGAACAGAATGTGGTGGCCACAGATGCATCACCAGAGCAGGCAGCTCTGGGATCCATGGTACAGCTGCTGGAGGAGACCAAGAGCAGGAGAATTAGCGGCAGAGACTCCTCCAATGGATCCTCGGCCCATACATATATTGTTGTGCAGGGTCCAAGTGTGGCCCACTATTTTAATCAACGGCTGTGCATTAACTGATGTGGCCCCTTTAAAAAAGTTGTGCCGGTTGCACTGAAATAAAATGGACTGTTCCATGTCCCTGAGAGGCCAGTGGGCCCTGTGTGGCAACAAGGACTGGGTGTCGGTGGTGATCATCACGGTCACAGTTGAATAACTTAGTTTTTTTCCCCTCCTCCAAGTTTCAGTTGCACATGTTGCTCACCCCTGCTGGATTATGGGGCTGGAACCCTACAAGGGTTAATCACTATGGACTATGTATATGCCTGCTTTAAGAACTGAACTGTTTTTAACCTTGAACTTTACCCTTATTTTAACCCTGGACTGTCCCATGTCAAAAGCAGCCCACCAGTGTTTAATGGGCCATAATCTAGTAAAAAGAGGTAGGGGAGAGATCTGTTAAGGAGGACCCAAGGAGTGAGCCAGGTCAAGACTATATGGACTGTCGTTAAGTTGGCCATGGGGTCAAAAGGTTTGTTGTCATGGATTTCCTGCATGCAGGTAAGGTCTAGTATAAGGACTTAAACTGTTGCTGTGATTAAGGGATTAAACCACTGCTGTTGTATATGGGTCCTAGGAGCAAAGGGAACAGGGTCAGATGGACCCGCCTTAAAGGAACTTGGACTAAACCAAGGCCACGGTGACCCATCGGTGGTATTAAACAAAGACTGTTGGTTTTATTGACGTTTTACCAGATGTTATATGTTTACAGGTGCTGCCATGGTCGGGGACGACCATATTTTAGGAGTGAGGAGTGTAAGGAGGTGTGGGGATCCTCAATTGCCTCCTCTCTCCAACATACTGAACCAATGTGACACCCTAATGGATCACTAATGTTGTATATTGATATGTCATGTATTAATGTGTAATGTGCAATGTGTCATGTGCTCTGTTTGTTATGCATAAGCTTAGGGATAGAAAAGGCAGCATAGAGTGAAGCTGTTGGGGGAGCTAAGAAGGGGCACTGTTCAACAGGCTTACAGGAGAGGGATTTCCTGTCTCTAGAGCATTGACCGTGCAGGCTTGCCCAGGGCAAGACGCTCTCCACAGCCAGGAACAGAGGGCGCCCTGGTAGAGGGGGTGAAAGCTGACACGGATTGTCGGGAAGTTTTAATGGGCCTGGGTACTGTGGGAACATCTATAGATGGGCTGTTGTGGTTCTCAAATCTGGATGGATGCCATTGATGCTGAGCAGCCTCCAGAAGTTGCAGGGACAGAGCAGGAAGCATTGTGTTGTTTACAGTAAAGTCTTCCCGTTGGAACAGAACTGTAGCCTGTTGTGTTTTCCTGAATACTCATCCCCAGCGGCTGAAGTGAGCATGTGATGACCGTAACTGACTGTACCTCAGGGCTGGGACTTCACTTGTCTTCACATTTGCAAGGGGCCAGGGTGCTCACTGACTGTGTCTTAGTAAACTCGGTCGTGACTACCACCCCATGCCCCCTTGTTACATAAGCATAGCTGCAGCTAGGTTTACTGGCAATAGCAGCAGCCTGAAGACGCCAGGGGAGTTGTGTTGAGCTCCAACCTGGAGAAGTCTATAGCTGGGTCTTATGAAGTTAGTTCTGTGGAAACAAGCATGAATTACAGTTGTCTGAAGAGATGAGGTGTGGCCCGGGAAGTTTTTCTGAAACGGGTCACTCTAGAACCAAAGGGCCTTAGTGAAGAGGAATGGGGCCCATAAAGTTCTGGGTCTTGGAAAGTTGCAAAGGGCTCTTGAAGACAGAGCTTGGACATTGAGAAGTGAAGCAATTTTGAGGTCTATTTAGCAGAGGCAGAATTCATAAGGATAAACCGCCAGGAATTCAATGCAAATTGCCAGGTAATGTCTTTATGAAGTAACACAGTTCTGGGGTGAGGCTTCTGTGAAGTGAACATGGATTTAAGTGAAAGTGATTACCTTATTATTCAGATTAATAATTGGTCTTTTTATTTGTCATTACTCATTATAGTTGTGTATGATGGATGTACTTGTGAACAACGCTGCATAATAGGCTGGTACTATGTAAACAAAAGCTTATTATTAACATGTGCTCTATGTGATTCATGACACCTCGGAAAGCAATCATTGCAAGGAGTCTTCTGAATGCCTATTTGGCTTTTGTCGATACCTGAACTTGTTCCTACTACCTCTGTATTGTGTCTCTAGGTGGTGCTTCAATTTCATTGTGTATGATGCTTGCAAACACAAGGTCTATTGTGCAATTTCTGGGACTTGTGATACCATCTTGGCAGAGTTAATACCTTACAATTTAGAATTGAGAGTCCTCAGTGGTTGATACCTTTTAATGGCTAACTGAAAAGATGGTAAAAAAAATTGCAAGCTTTCGAGACTACATACGTCTCTTCATCAGGCAAAGACTAAAACAAATTCTGAAGAATCACATATTTATGCACAACATAGTATAGGAAAAAAAAGGGGGGGGGGAAGGGAACCATGGATAAGCCAGGTGACATGAAGCAGAATTACCATGGGTGATAAACAGGAAACCCAGGAAGACCAATTATTTCATGTGTGGGCACCCTTACTGAGCAGGTATCTGGATGGGTAGAGGGTATTCTTAAACCCCTGGTAAAGGATACACCCAGCTTCATTCAGGACACAACTGACCTATTGAATAAACTATCAGCAATAGGTCTTCTACCAGAAGGAACCATCCTGGCCACCATGGATGTGGAATCTTTGTACTCCAATATCCCACACCAGGATGGATTAAATGCCTGCAAATTCTTCCTGGAAAACGCAGGGAATGATGCAAATTCTGTGGTGAAACTTATAAAATTCATCCTCACAATTGAAAACCAGATCACAAGAGCCACCAGAATATCAAGGAATCACCTGCTACATTACAAAGCTAAAGAAGAAAATAACCGGGTACCTCTAGTAGTTACCTACAATCCAGATCTGGAGGTGCTAAGGGGAGCCGCACGGAAATTACAACCTTTACTGCAAAAAGATGCCCGCTTACAATCCATTTTTCCAGACCCCCCATTACTGTGTTTTAGGCAGCCCCCAAATCTAAGAAGCATCATTGTCAAGAGCTCCCTGTCCTCTCCAACAGCTGCAGGTACCTTTCCTTGCAACCAGCAAAAATGTAAAACCTGTCAATTTATAATGACCACGGACAAGATAAAGATCCCAACTCACATCAGGACTACAAGATACCAGGTACTTTCAGCTGCGTCACTTCTAAAGTGGTGTACCTAATTATTTGTACTAAATGTCCAACTGGGGGTCTGTATGTGGGTGAGACAGTGCAGAAACTGAGAACAAGGATGAACTCTCACCGACATACAATAAGAGAAAAAAGAATGGATCTACCTGTGGCAATACATTTCTGTCTCCCAAATCATAACATTATGGACATGAAATTACTTGTGTTAAAAGGTAACTTCAAATCGCAGAAAGAGAGAAGAGTCTGGGAATATAAACTGATGATGACCTTTGACACTCTCACTGACGAAATGAATGTGTCACATAGATATATGTCTTTTTACATCAACTAAGGAACTTGCCCATCAGACCATGTGGGGTCACCACAACAGAGACCCTAATCACAGGACAATAAAACAATCCTTATCTAAGAATTGGCCCAATATTTATGGACGTAACTGTTTATCACCCATGGTAATTCTGCTTCATGTCACCTGGCTTATCCATGTTTTTTTTTCCCCCCCTTTTTTCTTTCTGTGCTATGTTGTGCATAAATATGTGATTCTTCAGAATTTGTTTTAGTCTTTGCCTGATGAAGAGACGTATGTAGTCTCGAAAGCTTGCAATTTGTTACCATCTTTTCAGTTAGCCATTAAAATGTATCAACCACTGAGGACTCTCAATTCTAAATATTTTTCTATCCACTGGCTAACACGGTACCAAGATATATTTCTTTCCTGTACCTTACCATTGTGCATCTAATTAGCTCCTTGCTTTGATGCTTGTGCAGGGCTATACGCACTTTAAAATTCTAACTGCCAGTTATAGTTTGTTACTACCCTGGTCTGATGCGGTGTCTGTTCCTAGTATCCTATATCTGTTGGTGTTCAGTTCCTCACCTTGATTCATTTTTCTGTTTACTCGATTGTAAGAAAGATTCTATCCATTTCACCTCCTCGTTATTACCAGACTTGACAACTCTACTTTCTGCCATATCGCTCCAATAGTCAGCAGCCACTCAATAGACGTAACCCAGAGGGCCCTGCATTTAGTCCATATTGGACAAAATGGAGAGGCTTGTGCAAAGCATGCCCATGGATGCCCTATTAAGAGCTGCCAGGCTACCATTAAGAGAGCTTCACTACAGAAAGTTCATCATTACTGAATGCTGAAGCCACCTAATTTTATTTAGATTTTGCTTAGGAAAAATCATCATACCATGTTTGGCATTAGTCCATCTACACGAGGATGAAACTTGGTGCTGTCTTAAAACCACTATTGTTAGGACTGACTCTGGTCATTCATTTGTGGCTCTGTTCCTCTACCATCAGGTCAACACAACAGACCTTTATTCTTCCTTGTCTCATATCTTGATATGGGTGAGTTGCAAAGGCAATGGTGTCTTTTTACCGGCAGGCACCTCATCAGCTTATTATAGACACGTAGGCATTCTCCCCTCCAATTGATGAAACCTTAGGTGGCGCATCTTAGGCTTGATGCACTCATCCATGATCTACCACCACTGAAAGGATTTTTTTGGGGGTGTGGAGCTCCATCTGTTGCTCCTGCCTTCTGCAACTTAGTCTGAGTGATAGAAAGCTGGCTATGCACATCTAGAGTGCGCACATGGGCTATCCTGAAAAAAACATCTCCAAGAATTTACTCCTCTAATGCGCAGCTCCACAAGTGCATGGAACCACATGACGAGAGAAGAGCAGATCATTTGAAATTCAAATTCACCAACTTCATGAAAATGTCTAAAATAATCAATTTCTGGTGAATCTAAATACTGGAAAGCTTGCAAATGCTCAGAAAATACACATGGGGAGGATTTAGAGATAACCATAAGGGCTTACACTCTACAGATAAGAGAGAGAGCCCTGGTGACCATAAGAGCCTACACTCTACAGGAGAGAAAAAGAATAAAAAGACCCTGCTGACCATAAGAGCTTACAGTCTACAGGAGAGAGGACCTTGCTGATCATAACAGCTTACACTCTACACCAGAGACTTTACCCAGTGACTGTGGAGATAGAAAATGACTTTGTAAAATGTGCTCCACTGGGAACCGTTGATCTATGATGGCCTTGGTACTGACCACCAATGTACAAGGTATGATAACCTTTAAGATGTCGTAGCTGCTGGACATTATGGAAAGGCTCGTGTGGTAATGCAAAATGACGTTAGCCTTCTCTCTGATGCTTCAGCAGTGTGAAAAATGGTGTGGAAGAAGTTTTTTTGGCGAACCATGAATCGAATGTCAAAATAAAAAGGGTTGAATTCACGTGAAACCGTAAATTACAGGAAATTGAACTAGAATTCGATCCTCTGTGGATCAATTCACCCTTTTCTACCCATAATTTCTCTTACTGGTCCCATGCCACCACCCACCAGCTTACCTGAAACACTCCACACATAGTCAAATCAAATGCAAAAGTAAGTTATCACATTAAAATACTACAGGGCTAATGTAACCACCCAACAAATAGTCAACATCATAATTAAATAACAAGAGTTTAATCAAAAGTGTGAGGGGCTTCTAACAGGGCAATTAATCATGGTCAGTCATTTTGTAAGAGGGTGATTATGAACAGTCTATTTTCATCCCTCTACAGCTACGTTCCTACCATGAGCATTTGTTTGGTTTTTGTTGTTGCAGAATTTGTGAACCATTTTTGCATCTATTACTTAAATTAGGTTACTTGTGTTTTTATTACATTTTTGTGTTCATTCTTTTAACAAGCGGTTTTATCGCATTTTTGACTCTGCAGTTTTTGTCTGTTTTGGTGTGTCATGTTTTACATAAAGCTGCTTTGTTTTTGATACTTCCCAGTATTTGCCTTTGACAAAACTTTTAACAACATACTTAGGTGAGGAATATGTGCATTTTTATGTATTTCTGAGGCGGAAATGCACCATAAACACATTATTATTATTTATAATTCTAGCATCAGTTATTCCATGTCGCTTTCCATGTGAAAAGAGGTATACAGTACATAATAAAAAACAAATGCAATATTCTTGAACAAAACGAGTCACTGATTGGTACAGTAGGATATAGGATTCTGTCCATGAGGGCTCACAGTCTACAAGGGATGGGTGAGGATACAGTAAGTGAAGGTAGAGGTGGTCATGCAGCGGTATGGTGGAATGAGGGTTACTGCAGGTTGTAGGCTTGTCAGAAGACATAGGTATTTCAGGTTCCTTTCTAAGGTTCCATTGTAGGTGAGAGTCTGATATGTTGGGGTAGAGAGTTCCCGAGTCTAGGGGAGATGCACAAGAACAATCTTGTTTGGGTTGTGGGAAGAGGAGATAAGAGGGGAGTAGAGAAGGAGATCTTGTGAGGATCGGTTGAGTGCTGGTAGGTACCAGGAGACGAGGTCACAGATGTATGGAGGAGACAGGTTGTGGATGACTTTGTATGCCATGGTTAGTGTTTTAAACTGGAGTCTCTGGGCAATGGGGATCCAGTGAAGGGATTGACAGGAAGAAGAGGCAGGGGAATAGCGAGGGACAGGTGCATTAGTCGGAAAGCAGAATTCAGACGCCGGAATGCCAGAGTGTTCGAGGAGAGGCCACAAAGCAGGAGGTTGAAGTATTGGACATGAGATTTCCATAAATCCCAGCCACTTTGCTGGAACTGTAAGACGCTTCATTTTTGATGCAGTGAAAATATGCAGTGTCGAAAACTCACCAAAAACTCAACTTGGGAACGTACCCTAACACACACATCACATCACTTGGCATAAATATTTTGTTCTCTTGTAATCATTGAGAGTTCGTATTTAGGAAAATATGAGGGTTGTAATTTGTCCTAAAAACACGAGATACGATTGATAAAGGTGAACATCCATGCTTTGAACTGTGTAATATGCTTTTGGGATATTGCCTCATTTACACTAATAAGCAGCATGTCATCAAGTACCTGATCTAACAAGTAACCAAGTAACTATGGAAAGTATTCCATAATCTTTTCAAGTGAATCTAAGTGAAAAAGTTGGCAAAGTGCCGTGTGAGTCTTAAAATGCTGTTTGGCCAGTATCACATTCATATTTCTATTTCATCACCTTTTATGGCTTGAATATCTAGACCCTTGTGATACCACTAGAGACTAGACAAAACTTAGATCAACATAGAAGCCTACAGAGACATCGGTGTGGGTCAGTAGAAGGAATCAGGTGCTGAGACTGTAATGCAATGAAACAGGATTATAGTATTTCAATCAGGGTAGAGGTGTACGCTTTCCTTTACCGTGACATCCCTCAAAAAGAAAAACTGCTAAACAAAAAAATAAAATTGAAAAAAACATACTATTTATGTTTTATATATAAGATTAAAAAAAATATAAAAATTAGCAAAGAATAAATAAGTGGATGGAAAAACTTTAAAAAATAAATAGCTGGGAACACACACATAAAATAGTGAATGTAAAAGAGGAATATCACGATACAAAAGGCACAAGGTGCAAACAATCAAAAAGTGCTGCCAAAAAAATCTGTAGAAATTGATGAATGAATACAATGCAAAAAAAAATAAAATAAAAATAAAAATCTCTGCATGCTCTGGTATATATAAAAAGGGTGGAATTGTATTAGATTGTGGTATTACATCCCCTCTCGGCTCAAACACTGTAGTATTCATATTTGAACATACTTTGCACTGTAAACCCATTTTAGATACTATTTTAGTTTTTACTTGAACAGATGCAGAATGAGATGTAAAACTTTCTGCCCGAATATTCAAACTTTTATTTGTCAGCACATCTCCTGGAAGAAATGTGCAGCCAGCAGATGTGGCACACAAGTTAATGTGCTGTCATCCTGAAAAGTTTTATCTCTTGATTTCACAGCTGATGTATACTCTTGTTTTCCACTTTAAACAAATGTATGTTTCATTGATTCCTACAGAAAATGTCAGTCACGAAAGAGAAATTAAAAAGAGAGTAGGAAAGATGACTCCTCTATGTTGTAACATACCTGGACCTAACAAGACTGCATGAAATTGCATTCTCCATAAATATGTATTTATATTTAAATACATATATAAATATAGGAATGCTTCTCACTTGGGGGTGGGATGAGGAATCACGGGAACCATTTCTATTTACAAGTCTGGCTGGTTTATTTCACTCCACATAAACCACACCACAGGAAAACTTACATGCAGCCCTTTCTCGGCATAAAGGCAAAAGACACAGGATAAGTCCAATTATCTGAAGACACAGACCATGTGTGAGACAATCAGGTTCCATTTTACAGTGTGAACAATCCCCAAGGGTGGGGTATGTGGGCAGCCAGATCCGCCCTTGTCTCCAACTGCCCGTAAACCTGGCCTAGATTCCATAACAAGCCTCTAAGTAGTACGTGTACTAGAGCAATACTCCAAGTTTACATCACAGATGACAACCACCTCTGTGATACAAATCTCCCATCAACACTATGTTCCTGGCAGCCATCTTACATTCCTCCTCCCTCTGGGGAGCATCGGCATTACCATGTAGCTTACTGACTCTATGCTCTACATGAAAGTGGAAATCCTGCTGGGCTAGAAACAAGATCATTTCTCCTCTTTTTCATCCTCATCCACCTATGTGGGATATGGTCTGATGCTAATCAAAATTTCCACCCTAACAGATAGGGATTGCCAAAGCCAAACGGTAAACTTTGGGGTCTGTAACGAACAACTAGTGCTGCTGCACTGACCCTGAGCACTGATTTCTGCTGGAAGTCCATGTTACTGTTCAGGTTCCGCAGCCTGAGCAAAGCTTGTTGAAAGGCTGCAGCACAGCCAATCAACAAGCTTCTACTGTGTGGACACTTCCGGCTTCATCACAGCCAGTCAAGTTTTGGCATGGCTGTAATGGACCAGCAGTGCACTATATACATATAAAAGAAAAAAGGGGACCCCGTTTATTGTTGGTAACCAGTACAGGTAAAGCTGACAGCTGTGGGCTGCAGCCCTCAGCTATCAGCTTTATCTTGGTTGGTTCTTAAAAATAAATAAATAATTAAAAAAATGGTGTGGGGTCCCCCCATATTCTTGATAACCAGCCAAGCTAAAGCAGACAGCAGGGGGCTGGCATTCTCAGACTGGAAAAGGGGCCGTGGATATTGTCCCTCTCCAGCCTTAAAATAGCAGCATATAGCTGCCTAAGAAGAGGCACATCCATTAGATGCATCAATTATGGCACCTAGTCACGGCTCTTCCCACTTGCCCTGGTGCAGTGGCAAGTGGGGTAAAAGTTTTGGCATTGATGTCAGATGTTTTATGTCTGCTGACATCAAGCCCAGGGGTTAGTAATGGAGAGGCACCTATCAGACACCCCCATTAGTAACCCTGTGGTGAAAATTAATAAAGACACACACAGAAAATAGTACTTTCATTGAACAAAACACTCCTCAACCCTCTTTTACCCATTTAGTAATGTAAAAATAAAAAATCACATGTCCACCGTTAATCCATATGTCCCATAACGAACTCCAACTCCAACTCTACTACATCTGGATGCAATGCTGAGTGGTGGCATGATGTGACTGCTCAGCCTGATATCCAGGACCCACTGTGCTGAACGTGAGAATGTGGCTTTGTGTGACTGGCAGTAACCTTAATGATGTCACTGCCAGTCACACGCAGGCGTGTTGTTACATTCAGCATGTTCGGGATGCCAGGCTGAGTGGTCGCATCACACCACCGCTCAGCAATGCATCCCAATCAAGTAGAGTTGAGGATTGTGGGACATATGGATTATCAGTCAACAGGTCAGTATAACTTTGATTTTTTTTATTTTTACATTTATAAATGAGTGAAAGAGGGTTGGAAGTATTTTTTTTCAAATAAAGGACATGCTTTGTGTCCATTTTTTTACCTAAACTTACGGGGTTAGTATTGGGGGTGTCTTATAGATGCCTCTCCATTGCTAACCCCTGGGCTTGATGCCAGCGAATATGAAACAGCTGACATCAGTTGCAAAACTATTACCTCACTTGCTCTGGTGCAAAAAGAGCCTTGGCAAAGTGTCATAATTGACACATCTAATGGATGCACAATTTCTGGGGTGGCTGAGGGCTGGTGTTTTTAGTCTAGGAGGGAGCCAATATCCACGGCCCCTTCCCAGGCTATTAATATCAGCCCAAATAAGCCCAAAACTGTATGTGTAGCATTTGCTGATTATTGAATATAGATGGAACCCCATGCCGTTTTTTATTGGGTTCCCTCCATTTTATTAACCAGTAAAGGCTACACAGACAGCTGTGAGCTGATATTAATAGTGGGAAACTCCATGTTTATTAACCCTTTCCCAGTATAATAACACCAGCCCCCAGCTGTCCACATTCCCTCAGCTGGATAGTAGAAATAAGGAGGACCCCATGCCATTTATTTTAAATTATGTATTTATTCAAGATATAAATGTACAGTAAAATACATATAGACTAACACTGATTATATGTCAGACTGACATATTTATTACAATGCACAGGAACTGGCTGATGAAAGTACTACTCATCAGCATTGCCTGCTCTCTGCCATTAGCGACACTGGGAGTATGCAATAAAATTTCACGTTGGTTTGCCATGCAGATTTTCTAGAAAAACCTGAAGCAATCCTGATGCCAGCAAAGTGAAAGAGAAACCTGAAAAGTGTTTTGCACACATTGCTTATTTCTGATATTTAGATTTGGTGTAGAAAATAATCTGCAGCATGTCAATTCTCTGTGTGTTTTTACCCTGCATTTTTCACCATTGTCTTCACTCAATTCAGTCAAAAACACAGGGAAAAAATGCAGGTAGTTGCATTTTTTCTCCCAAGAGCTGTAGAAACGGTGCAGAAATTTTACTCATTTTTATAGCAGATTTTATCTGATTAATATGCCCAAGTCTAATTATTATGGTCCAAAAATTATCCAATCGTAGGGAAGTTGTCATTAGAAACAGCAGGAAGTTAGAATCTTAAAAAAAAAACCCTAGTGGCTCATGTGAAAATTACATGTTTTTTAATTCTTATTTTGAATACAGATTATATGTTAAAAAAAAAGCATTGCCAAAAATATTTCATAAATACACTTAACACAAAAGACAGATTTAAAGAATAGGTGATTTTCAGATGATATATGAACTTAATCAAAGGGAAGCTATGTACAGACGTAATAATAATGAGAAAGGTAATTGCTTTCTCTAACAAATCCTGGTTACCAGCATCACCAGTGACAGTATATGACCTCTCAACCAATAATCCAAGCTGGTAATTTGTTTATCAACTACCAAGACCTGCAGCCACATTTCTTCCTGCAGATCCAGCTCGTAGGTTGCAACGTGAACGCTAGCAAAGAATACTTTTACGGGTCTTTATCTAAAAAGGTCAAAGTCTTTATGAGAAGACGATAACACCATATAAATATTATAGTCCACTGAGACACCGCAAAAGTTCACAGACGACGCAATGTTCTCATCACAAATTATGGACAACTGTGTAATGTACATAAGAGTAAAAAAAGAAACAATTCCATGAACGTCAGAATTGTTGTGGCAGAAAGCATCTGAGTTTTTAAGAGGCCAATAAAACCAGTTGAGATTTAAGGTACCTTCACACATAACGATATTGTTAACGATATCGTTGCTATTTGTGACGTAGCAACGATATCGTTAATGAAATCGTTCTGTGTGACAGCGACCAACGATCAGGCCCCTGCTGGGAGATCGTTGGTCGCTGAACAAAGTCCAGAACTTTATTTCGTCGCTGGACTCCTGCTGACATCGCTGGATCGGCGTGTGTGACACCGATCCAGCGATGTCTTCACTGGTAACCAGGGTAAACATCGGGTAACTAAGCGCAGGGCCGCGCTTAGTAACCCGATGTTTACCCTGGATACCATGCTAAAAGTAAAAAAAAACAAACACTAGATACTTACCTAACGCTGTCTGTCCTCCAGTGCTGTGCTCTGCACTCCTCCTGTACTGTCTGTGAGCCGGAAAGCAGAGCGGTGACGTCACCGCTCTGCTTTCCGGCTCACAGACAGTACAGGAGGAGAGCAGAGAAGCAGAGCGCAGCGCTGGAGGACAGACAGCGGTAGGTAAGTATCTAGTGTTTGTTTTTTTTTTACTTTTAGCATGGTATCCAGGGTAAACATCGGGTTACTAAGCGCGGCCCTGCGCTTAGTTACCCGATATTTACACTGGTTACCGGCATCGTTGGTCGCTGGAGAGCTGTCTGTGTGACAGCTCTCCAGCGACCAAACAGCGACGCTGCAGCGATCCGGATCATTGTCGGTATCGCTGCAGCGTCGCTTAATGTGAAGGGGCCTTAAAAAAAAAAAAATGTTCTACTATTTTTATATTTCATGTTCTATCATATGGATGAGTCATCAATATCAGGTATGGAACTTGATATTTTTATATTTCATGTTCTACCATATGGATGAGTCATCAATATCAGGTATGGAACTTGATATTTTTATATTTCATGTTCTACCATATGGATGATTCATCAATATCAGGTATGGAACTTGATATTTTTATATTTCATGTTCTACCATATGGATGAGTCATCAATATCAGGTATGGAACTTGATATTTTTATATTTCATGTTCTACCATATGGATGAGTCATCAATATCAGGTATGGAACTTGATACCCCCACGATCATTCTTAGGCTGCCGTCACACTAGCAGTATTTGATCAGTATTTTACATCAGTATTTCTCAGCCAAAACCAGGAGTGGGTGATAAATACAGAAGTGGTGCATATGTTTCTATTATACTTTTCCTCTAATTGTTCCACTCCTGGTTTTGGCTACAAATACTGATGTAAAATACTGACCAAATACTGATAGTGTGACGGCAGCCTAATAGGGATGGATCTGCAGTGCTCTGCTATGGTCACTGCATACTTTAGGGACCTTTAGGCTAAGTTCACACTAGGTTTTTTTGCAGCTTTTTTTATGCTTTTTTGTATGCAAATTTTCAGCTGCGTTTTACAGTACCCGCAAAGTCTATGAGATTTCAGAAATCTCCTGCACACACATTATTTTTTCCTTTGTCATCAGAATTTTGTGCATTGCATGTTTTTTGCACAATGGAGCGTGTTATTTCTTTCAGCATTTTTTACCAATTGAAATGAATGGGTGGTGAAAAAAACACACCAAATACGCAGGTATCAGGTTTTGCTGCGTTTTTTGTGCCAAAACCTGATTCTACAGAATAGGGCTTTTTTTTTATTCAACGTTAAATTTTATCAGCATGCCCAAGAGGCAAATCGAGCATGCCAAAACCGCAGCATAAGGCTAAGTTCACACTAGGCATTTTTTGCTGGCGTTTTTAATGCAAATTTTCAGCTGCATTTTACAGTATCATCAAAGTCTATGAGATTTCAGAAATCTCATGCACACACATCGATTTTTTTGTCTTCAGCATTTTGTGCTTTGCACTTTTTTTGGTCACTTCTTTCAGCGTTTTTCACCCATTTAAAGCAATGGGTATTGAAAAAAGCAAGTAGAGCAGTATATGAAACCCATTTATTTTTGTGATTTTTTTTTTCAGGTTTGCCATCTTGTCTTGGTCACTTGAGATGGCAGTTGGGATTAATAGAGTTTAATTAAATTAGTGATGCGTACAAAAGTAAAGATTGGCTCACAAAGGTGTGAAATTGAACAATGTCTGTGGCTGACCGAGGTGTGAGATTGCACAACGCTTAAGTAACTCAATGCCAGACCAAAGTGTGAAAGTTAAAGTGTTCTACAAACTCAATGCACTGCCAGTGTCTTATTATTCCAGACCAATTCACCTCCACTAGCTGTTACATTTGTATGTGTATTTTTTCGTGAACATATGTCTTGTTTTGGTGACCTGTGTTCATGCGTCTGTGGTGGAAGCAAAGCTGAACTTTGGGATCCTGGAAAATGCACCAAAAAGAGCACCAAAATCTGCATTTTTGACACTGCTTCTTTCCTGCCAAGAGTGCAGGTTTTGTGGCAGAAAAAAATGACAAAAAAACGCCTAAGGTGAACTACCCTTATAGTTTATCTCCACAATTGCTAACATTTGGTTGGCACCAATAACAACTGATTGGAGAGGGTGCTGAGGGTCACATCCCTACCAATCTGATATTGAGGATTTATCCTGTAGGTCATTTCTTTATAATTAATTACACTTTATTTTTTTTATTGTCATATGTTAGTTTTCTCTTCCACTTTTTGTCCAGTCTGAAAAAGAATGCAGGTGTGCTTTGTCTAATACGTTTCGTGTCTGTCTCTAGCATTCTACGCGGAAGTCATTTTTTTAAGCTACAGTATGGTTGTCTGTCAGCAGGAGAACATTTCGCATGAAAATCACAGAAAGAATAGTTCGATAACATCAGTTCAATAACCTACTTACAGATACAACGGCAGCCAAAATTTCAATGCCCCCTGTGGATAAGGTGATGTATGGAATGGTTTGAGGTTGTATACCAGCTTCTTTAAATATACTGTTTGTGTAAAACCAAATCTGTTAAGAATTAAAACAAAAAAACAACAACAAAAAGTTTAATAAGCGACCGTCCTGTAAAAAAATGAAGACAAAAGTTTTCAAACTACATGACTGCAGAACTTCAACAGCAATAGTGCCATCTCTTGACATGTTTCAATAAATACTTGTACCTTGTAAAGGTGTTATCCAGTATTTTTATATTAATGGCCTGTACTTAAGTCCTGTTTCACACGTCCAGATAATTCCGGTACCGGAGTTATCCGTGTCCGTGTGTCCGTGTGCTCACGTGGCACATCAGGGTGGCACATGTGCGGCAGGCGTGTGCCACCCGTGTGCTGACTGGGTACCACACGGACCATGCAGGAGACAGCGCTACAAGTAAGCACTGTCCCCTGCTTTGGGTGCTGAAGCCCCATTCATTTCTTCTCTCCAGCAGAGTTCGCTGGAACGAAGGAATGAAAAATCCTTTTTTTTTTTAATTTGCGGTGTAAATAAAGTTCCCTGTAACTAACCCCCTCCCACTCCCTGTGCGCCCGCCCGCTGGAAAGAAAATACTCACCTAGCTCCCTCGATGCTTCCTCTCAGCATCGCAGCTCTTCCTGTATGAGCGGTCACGTGGTGCCACTTATTACAGTGATGAATATGCGGCTCCACCTCCCATAGGGGTTACAGGGAACTTTATTTACACCGCAAAATTAAAAAAAAAAGATTTTTCATTCCTTCGCTCCAGCGAACCCTGCTGGAGAGAAGAAATGAATGGGGCTTCAGCACCACAAGCTGGGGGACAGCGCTTACTGTAGTGCTGTCTCCTGCGCGGCACACAGACTGTACACGGACAACATCCGTGTGCGGTACGTGTTTTACACGGACCCATTGACTTTAATGGGTCCGTGTGATCCGTGCGCTCCCACGAACACTGACATGTCTCCGTGTTTTTCAAACGGACACATGATCCGTGAAAACACGCTGACATGTGCAGAGACACATTGATTTTAATGTGTCTACGTGAGTCAGTGTCTCCAGTACGTGAGGAAACTGTCACCTCACGTACCAGAACCACTGACGTGTGAAACAGGCCTAAGGTAGGGGCACACAACCGTAGATCCTCTCATCAGAGAGAATCGGGCTGATTATGCTAATGATGCACTCGTCAAACTCTGATCATGATGAGTGAGAGCATTTTGAACTCCGATTATCTCGAATGAGAAAAAGATGGAAATAAGACCCTTTCCATCTTCTCCATTGTGTCAGTCCGTGGAATTCGTACTGCACACAGATGTCATTCGAGTGCAGTCCGATGTTTCCCATGCAGTCATTCACTTGCAATCTGATAATTAGATCAAATCAAACATGCTACACTTTTTTCCTTGGACCGGACCAGTCCAAGAAAAAAAAAGTCTAAAAAAATCAATAGTCCAAGTGTGATCCAATGTGGTTTGTCGAATCGAAATTGGAAAGAAGTTTAGGTGCTGTGAGTGAGCCCTAAGACAAGAATGAAGAATTTTCTGTTAGAACTGTTTTCAAAATCCTTTTTTATTCTTCCTGTCAATGAAACATAAACAATCTAATATTTGCCCAATCATTGTTCAGAGTGTTACAGATTTGTCCCTTATCCTTTGCCCATAGGTGAGCACAAGTGTAAAATAACAAAAACTGATGTATTCACCCCAGCACCAGGGCTGCCTCTCCCTTGCTGATCTAGTATTGGTCTATTAGCTGGAGCTTTGGTCATGTCAGGCGCTGCAGTCAATCATTGAGCTTAACAGCTCATGGCACCTACATCAGCAAAGCCCCTGAGTGAAGCGGTTAGTCACAACTGAGCAAGAAAAAACAGAATAACAGCGTTAAGCCTGGGGAGGGCTGATACAACCCTGTTTAATATGTCTGACCTTTTAACCTACAGTTGTGCTCAAAAGTTTACATGCCCCGGCAGAATTTTTGCTTTCTTGGAATTTTTTCAGAAAATATGAATGATAACACCAACATTTTTTCTCCACTCATGGTTAGTGGTTGGATGAAGCCATGTCTTCTGAAATACTGTGCTTTCTCTTTTTAAATTATAATGACAACACAAAACATCCAAATGACCCTGATCAAAAGTTCACATACCCCATTTCTTAATACCGTGTATTGCCCCCTCTAAGATCAATGACAGCTTGAAGTCTTTTGTGGTAGCTGTTGATGAGGTTCTTTATTTTCTTCGCACAAAGCCTCCAGTTCCTGTAAATTCCTGGGCTGTCTAGCATGAACTGCATGCTTGAGATCTCCCCAGAGTGGCTCAATGATACTGAGGTCAGAAGACTGAGATGGCCACTCCAGAACCTTCACTTTGTTCTGCTGTAGCAAATGACAGGTCGACTTGGCCTTGTTTTCTGGATCGTTGTCATGTTGGAACGTCCAAGTACGTCCAATGTACAGCTTCCAGGCTGATGAGTGCAAATGTGCCTCCAGTATTTGCTGATAATGTGCTGCATTCATCTTTCCTTCATCTTTGACCAAGTTTCCTGTGCCTTTGTAGCTCACACATGCCAAAACATCAGCGATCCACCTGCTTTACAGTAGGAATGGTGTTCCTTTCATCATAGGCCTTGTTGACCTCTCTCCAAATGTAACGTTTATGGTTGTGGCCAAAAAGTTCAATTTTGGTCTCATCGCTCCAAATTGCCTTGTTCCAGAAGTTTTGAGGTTTGTCTCTGTGCTGTTTTGCATATTGTAGGAGAGATACTTTGTGGCATGTGCACAGTAATGTCTTTCTTCTGGTGACTTGACCATGCAGCCCATTATTCTTCATGTGCCTCCTTATTGTGCATCTTGAATCAGCCACACCGCTAGTTTTCAAAGAGTCCTGTATTTAAGCTGATGTAAATTGTGGGTTTTTCTTTGCATCCTGAACAATTTTCCTGGCAGTTGTGGATGACATTTTTCGTTGGTCTACCTGACCGTGGTTTTGTTTTTACAGAGCTCCTGATTTTCCATTTGCTAATTACAGTTTGAATGCTGCTGACTGGCATTATCAATTCATTGGATATATTTTTGTATCCTTTTCCTATTTTATACAGTTCAACTACCTTTTCCCATAGATCCGTTGACAATTCTTTTGCTTTCCTCATGACTCACAATCCAGAAATATCAGTGGCTGGATGAAAGATGCAAGAGTCTGTCTGGATCCCAGAAACTCACTCAGCTTTTATGAACACACACGGATTACAAAGAAACAGGTCACAGTTAGTGCCCATGATAGTCGATTTGAATTGTTTAGCACCATGCACAATAGAAGTGCAGCAGAGGCATTTTGGCATCTTACATGCGAAGCAACCAGGATTAAGCGTATTAGTGATTGATGGAGAGTGAATATTGAGCGTCGTGTTGCTGGGGGCAACCATATTCCGAAGAGTACGATTCCTTCTGAAAATAAATTTAGGTTTAGCAGGAAGATGTTTTAAAAGGATCAGGTTCCCTCTTAAAATAAACCAATATTTCTTGAATAATCCCTGGATGGATGCATGGGAATAATTATAAGTAGTAATAAAACTCCACTTACTAATTTCAGAGGTTTCTTTCCTCTTATCGGTTTTAATCTTGCTGAGACAATCTTTTTGACAAAGGGGTTGAACTTTATTAAAAGCATCATGGATCAATTTTTTAGGGAAGTCCTTCTCTAAAAAACGATTCATTAAATTCTTGGATTCATTCTGAAAGTCATTCTCGTTGGTGCAGTTTTTTCGGGATATTAGTGATCCGCCTTGGAATTGGACCACTGTTACGTCCACTTTTTTGAAAAATGTGGAAGTGTGGAATTTACCCATTGGGTTAACATGTATCATCAAACCCAAAAATTGTATATTGGCATTTGACATTGAGGCTGAGAAGGATAAACCCCAAGAATTATCATTTAACCTTTGAATGAAGTCAGATGCTTCATCCAGAGACCCCGTCCAAACTAAGAACAAGTCGTCAATAAATCGGCGATACAGATGTATTTTATTTTTTCACTGCGGTGAGTAGGTCTATGACCTTTCTGCATTCTTTTTCCAGCTGATACCATTTGTTTCTAAATCTGGATGTTTTGGGTTGTCATTATGATTTAAAAAGTGAAAACACAGTAGTTTGACAATAAATGGCTTCACCCAACCACTAACCATGAGTGGAGAAAAAGTTTTATTATTATCATTCATATTCTCTGAAAAAAGGCCAAGAAAGCAAAAATTTTGCCAAAAATAGTAAAGGAAGGGAAACCTTCTATAGTCAGTTTCACCAATATAGAAATCCAATATATGGAAGCTTGTGCTGCAACAATGATCATCAACTTCTTCCATAACAAGCCATAGCTTATTTCTCACGGTAGCATCAGGCTTTCAGTCTTAAGGGTGGGTCGGTGCGGCCTCAGTCACAGCTCACTATGACTGGAAACCCAAAGTTGCTGGGAGGTATGAAGCTCATTTCCTTCCAACAGCGGGGCTCTCAGTGCGGACACCGGGCAGGTTCAGAACGCTCTTAATCTGCACATTAGCCCCATAATTGCAGGTTTTTACATGATAGGCTCCCTTTAAATAGGTTGCCTGTCCTTGGGGTACAAGTGTGTAGTTTCTCTATGTGACTGTAGACCTGTGAATCCTCACATCGCATGCAGAGGGAGGTCATGTGACTGCAAGTATGAGTTTGCATACCTTCAACCATATTCTGATTAGATGTATCCGGCCTCGCTCATTTCATTTGTAGCAAGCGAGACTGCACACGTCTAGTTGGCACTTGATCGGATGTATGCAAATTGCATACTTGATGTCATATGACCGCTCGCCATTGGCTCCAGTATTGCACGCTGTGAAGATTCACAAATCTGAGGTCACATAGAGTGACTGCAGAAATTTACCCCACGGCCGGACATTCCCTTTATTCTAATATGTATGGGCTCCTTTAGGGCTTGCTCACATGACTGAGTGCTATCCAATGCTTAGCAGAATCGGCATGAGAAAAAATGCCAGCATGCTGTGAGTGGCTCCGGAATTCGGATCACGTGCACCAATTCAAGTCTATGGGTGCGTGTGAAACATCGGACTGCGCTCAGATGTCATGTTCACGGATGCACACAATGGAGAAGATGGAGAAATTAAATTCTCCATCTTCTCCACACCAGTCATACGATTCTCTTGCATGCAAATCTGATTACACTAAGGTGACACTCGGCTCAAACTCTAACAGAGACTGATCCAAGTGGCATTATTATATTGTGCCCCAATTTCCTCTCTTGAGTGAGTTACTGCTCGTGTGATCCCGGCCTTAGACGGACACACCTTATTAACAAGGGGAGTGGTGAATTCTGTGTGCTAATTCATTGATATCATTCCAGGAGGAAAAACAGAAGAACAACACAATACAGAGTTCTAAGAAAAGACCCTCCGGTATAGTGGCATGAATACCTCTTTCTTAAAACAGGCATATCAGTAGAGCCAATACAGTCCTGTCTTTAAAAGTACTTCTAGATACATTACAATAAAGTCCATCTTAAGTAGAATAAAACTTTTATTTTTAGAAGCTTTTCCCTCTGGGGGAGATATCCGAATTAAAAGTTACAGATCTGTCTTCTGCCGCTCTGCTCTTGTATCCTCCAAAAAGTAAATGAGAGCCCAAAGGATTTGATGGCGATCACTAAATGGGCATTTGGCTGAAAATATTTGGAACTCACTGGAGAAGATTTACTAAAACTGTCTCATATTTTGACAGTGTTATTCTTAGAGTAGACTATAAAAACATGCCCAAATTATCGCAATGGATCAGGCTGCTCGATACATTCAGTTTATCTTTAGGCTGTGTACACTTGAGCTTACACCACATTTGTTGTCCTGCTTGTGTCAAACATTTTGGGCAAAATTTACTAACATAAAGTGATATAAAAAACTTCTAAACCATATCACAATATAAGCCCAAGTCGCGTAAAAGGAAATTGCACCAGAATTATGCCACAATTAGTTTAGTATATCTCCCCCTATGTTTTGGGTTGGGTTTGTTTATGGGTGTGTGACCTTAGCAAAGTTGGCATTAGGCTCTTGAAGGTCGCATGCTGCCGGTGACTTCACCTGGCCAGGACCAGGTCTTGCAAAGTTCAATGAAGGAGACCACCACTTCAGAATCAACTGTCTTATGCTGAACAATAACTTGGTGGGTATTATATACAGCGGATAGTGGGGGCATAACTTCATGAACGTTTCTCTTAGTACATGGAATATCTTTATACACATTCTGTCCGTCCTTCCCAGAATGACTTAGTTCTACTTTGGTTAGTCCTCTGTCTTCGCCACAACCCAGCTCAGTACTTCAGGAACTTCCCTTTCCCTAATAATATACTAGAAAAACTTACGTATCATATTGGGAACTAGAATCAGACTTAGTGAACATAAATCCCCTTAAAACAAACTTTATTATAACAATATGTCTAAAAACATACACCAACCCTGTTCTATATATGGCAGAAAAAAATGTCTGCCTAAAAATTGACCAAGGTCTAGCGCATACGCTACAATAACCTCTCCTGCCCCCTGCCTGGCTGTGGAGGTTGGCACCCTAATAACGATTTTTTGGCGCCCCCACTCGTGGACTGACCCTCACTGCCCTGTCTCACCCTACCATGCAGGTGAGAAAACAATAATATAAGAACAGAGATGAAAGCAAAAAAATGGTCAAAACAAATATCAAAAAACACAATATAATGAAATCAACAAAAAAAGGGGAGGCAGGTACAGGACAAATACTGTAATTAAACAGAGGTCCAAACCTTTTTTGATAGCCAGCCAATGAATATTGCCAGTTTGCAATGGGTATGTTGCCAGATATGCCACATAAAACAAAAAAGCAAACTGTACAAATACTATAATTTTACAGGGATCCAGCCCTTATGATAACCAATCAGTCAATCCTACTAATCTGCAATAGATACACTATCAGAAATGAAACATAGCTTTAATAATTCAGCATAAACTCATAGCTATTACCCATACCTCAGGTAAGCTGCCTGCCTGGTTTCAACAAAGATGTCAGTAAGCAGTATACTACCCCATTAAATGGGGCCGACAGCAAAAGATATTTCCATGGAATGCTAATACAGATACATTTGAGCAATCCCATAGGGTATGTCAATAGCATATGCAATGATGCCTGTTACTTATCAGAACATTCTGCGCCTCAATGCGTTTCCCCGTGGTTCGGTTCATCAGGAGGCCCGTCAGAAGGAATTTCAGATGTAATGTGCCATGATGCCATAGATGCCCCAGCAGAGGGCGCCCTCATATGAACTCGAGCCTGGGAGCTTTCTAGGAAAGTTCCCACGCTCCAGGAACAGCCAGCAGAGGGCGCCTCACCGCAAATGAAGGTAAATATAGGTCATTGACCTACTTTACCTTCATTCCCCGGGGTTTTGCAGCCAGGAGCAGCGCTGCATTAGCAGAGCTCCTGGCTGCAAAATATTTTAACCCCTTCAGATGGATTTACATCGTGGGACGTTACAGATCTTCGGAAGGTAAGGATATTGTTGGTTTATTATTTTTACTTTGTTACAGAGCGAGGGTCTTCAGAAGGATTGAGCGAAGAATAAATTATTACAACAACCTTTGTTTTTATTTCATTAAAATAATTTTTAATAATGTGTGTGTGTTATTTTAACCCTTTACTAGTATTGGATTAATAATGGATAGGTGTCATAATTGACGCCTCTCCATTATTAATTTGGCTTAATGTCACCTTACAATAGCAAGGTGGCATTAACCCTTCATTACCCCATATCCCACCACTACACGGGAATGGGAAGAGAGTGGCCAAGTGCCAGAATAGGCGCATCTTCCAGATGTGCCTTTTCTGGGGTGGCTGGGGGCAGATGTTTTTAGCCAGGGGGGGGGCCAAAAACCGTGGACCCTCTCCAGGCTATTAATATCTGCCCTCAGTCACTGGCTTTACTACTCTGGCGGAGAAAATTGCGCGGGAGCCCACGCCATTTTTTCCGCCATTTAACCCTTTAATTTAGTAGATAGAACGGCCAAATTTTGCATATACACACTACTAACATTAGTAGTGTGGAATATGCAAAAAAAATGGGGATATGAGATGGTTTACTGCATGTAAACCAGGTCTCATATCATGTCGGGTTTAGGAAGGAGATAGCAAAAGCCGGTAATTGAATTACCGACTTTAAAGCTATCTAGCGCTGTATGAAGTAATAATATATATACATATATGTGTCTACTGACATATATATATATATATATATATATATATATATATATTGTAGGAGTTCCACTCACTCAGCTGTGACGGCTGACACTCAGGAGACGTGTTCCTTTAAAGTTCACTGGGTTTATTGCTTCATAAACCATGTGGCAAAACAACAGAAAACAAAATAGCCTTTGGTTCAGGCAAAGAAAAACAAGTGTCCAGTTCCTCCGGCTCAGTCCTGAAGCCGTAACACACCAAGGAGGGTTTCACCTCCACACATATCTGCTGTGTAAAGCATTAGCCAGTCTTAAATAGAGCTAACCACACCCAGTAACCCATCACATGATTAGCCATGTGGTCTGACATTACCACAGGTCCTGAAACACATATATTTACATGGTTATGTGCAAGACAGAAATACCCCTGGGCTACCATACAGTAACAAGGCACTTATGTGGCACATACCTCCCATCGACTACACACCCTTTAGCCATGCTACATACCTCCCCCCTCTGCCTAAAGCCATGGGGCTTGGCACTTTCCCCCACTAAACAAGAGATTCTTGATAGGGCATCCGCATTACCATGCAGCTTTCCGGCCCTATGTTCCACATGGAAACTGAAATCCTGCAGGGCTAAGAACCAACGGGTGACTCTGGCATTTCTCCCTTTCGTTTCCCTCATCCACCTAAGTGGGGCATGGTCAGATACCAGTCTAAATTTACGTCCCAGCAGATAGTACTGTAATGTGTCCACTGCCCATTTTATGGCCAAGCACTCCTTCTCAACGACTGAGTAGTTCTTTTCAGATGAGGACAGCTTCCTACTCAGATAGAGAACAGGATGCTCCTCCCCATGTAGTTCTTGGGAAAGGACTGCTCCCACCCCAACATCTGAGGCATCTGTCTGAAGAATAAACTCTTTCTTGAAGTTTGGGGCCATCAGAACGGGTTGCTTACACAAAGCGTTTTTCATTTCTTGGAAGGCTGACTCTGTTTCTTCGGACCACTTAACCATTACTGGTTTTGTCCCTTTTAGCAGGTCAGTCAGAGGCGCAGCCATCGTGGCGAAGTTTGGGATGAACCTCCTGTAATATCCCACGATTCCCAGGAAGGCTTTAACTTGCTTCTTGGAAACTGGTTTTGGCCATGTTTGAATTGCCTCCACTTTACTGATTTGGGGTTTTATTTCTCCATGACCCACTATGTATCCAAGGTACTTAGCTTCTTCTTTACCCAAGGCACACTTCTTCGGGTTTATAGTAAATCCGGCCTCTCTTATAGCATCAAATACCGCTTGGACTTTCTCCAGATGACTCTCCCAGTCCGGGCTAAAGATGACGATATCATCTAGGTACGCAGCAGCGTAGGCCTTATGGGGTGCAAGGACTCTATCCATAGCCCTCTGGAAGGTCGCCGGGGCTCCCTGTAGGCCAAACGGCATCCGGGCATGCTGGAAGCATCCATCAGGTGTCGAAAAGGCTGTCTTCTCCTTGGCTTCCTGTGCCATGGGGATCTGCCAATACCCCTTTGTCAAATCCAAGGTGGATATATATCTGGCGTGCCCAAGCCTTTCGATGAGCTCATCAATACGGGGCATGGGATAAGCGTCGAACTTGGAGACCTCATTCAACTTCCGATAGTCGTTGCAAAACCTCCACTCTCCATCAGGTTTTGGGACCAGGACAATTGGGCTCGACCAACCGCTCTTGGATTCCTCAATGACTCCAAGCCTCAACATACGCTCCACTTTCTTGGAGATAACTTCTCGACGAGCCTCAGGAATACGATAAGGTTTCACATTCACCCGCACATGTGGCTCTGTTAGGACCTCGTGCTCTATGACCCTCGTGTATCCCGGCAATTCTGAAAACAGGTCCCTGTTTTTCTGGAGTAACTCCCGGCACTGCTGTTTCTGGGTCTTTGATAGCGTCTCTGCTATAGTAACCGCTCCAACCTCACCTTCTGGGTTGCTTAACAATGACGGAGTTACTGTCGGCTCCCTATCTTGCCATGGCTTGATGAGGTTGACATGGTAAACTTGGAATGGTTTCCGTCTTCCTGGTTGGTGAATTTTATAATTTACCTCACCAAGTTTCTCGACAACCTCATATGGCCCTTGCCATTTGGCCAAGAACTTGCTTTCCACCGTTGGAACTAACACAAGAACCCGGTCTCCCGGATTGAACTGCCTCACTCTTGCAGACCGGTTGTAGACCCTGGCTTGAGCTTCTTGTGCTTGGAGAAGGTGTTCTTTCACGATAGGCATCACCTTTGCAATCCTCTGCTGCATCAGGGCCACATGCTCAATGACGCTTCTGTGGGGCGTGACTTCGGCCTCCCAGGTTTCCTTGGCTATATCCAGGAGTCCTCGTGGATGTCGGCCATATAGAAGCTCAAATGGTGAGAACCCTGTGGAGGCCTGTGGAACTTCACGAATGGAAAACATCAGATAGGGTAAGAGACAATCCCAGTCTCTACCGTCTTTCTCTATAGCTTTTCTCAGCATGCTCTTTAGTGTCTTGTTAAACCTCTCAACAAGGCCATCTGACTGGGGATGGTACACCGAGGTCCTCAACTGGGAGATCTTCAGGGCTTTGCACAACTCCCTCATCACCTTGCTCATGAAAGGTGTACCCTGGTCAGTCAGGATCTCCTTTGGCAGACCTGTCCGGGAAAAGACATGGACCAACTCGCGGGCTATGCTTTTTGAGGAAGAATTTCTCAAGGGAATTGCCTCAGGATAGCGTGTGGCATAGTCCAGGATGACTAATATATACTGATGGCCCCGAGCTGATTTAACTAAGGGACCGACCAAGTCCATGGCAATTCTCTCGAACGGTACCTCAATAATGGGCAGTGGCACAAGGGGGTTCCGGAAATGAGGAGTGGGAGCAGTTAGCTGACATGTAGGGCAGGACCTGCAATAGTTCACTATTTCCCGGTGACACCCAGGCCAATAGAACCTCTGCACAACCCGTTCCTGCGTTTTTTCCACCCCCAGGTGTCCACCCAAGATGTGTGAATGGGCCATGTCCAACACTTTCCGTCTATACGGACCCGGCACTATCAACTGCTCTACCAACTCCTCCCTTATTTTCGTGACCCGGTACAACAATTCCCCCCTCAACAGAAAATGGGAAAATCTTGTGTCTGCCCCCGGCTCCTGTACCACCCCGTCAATAACTGTGACATTATTAAAGGCTTCCCTCAGAGTGGGGTCCCTATGTTGGGCAGTCCCAAAATTTTCACCGGTAACTTCTAACTCCAAAATGTCAGATGTAGGGGATACTTCCTCCTCATCCCCAACCAGAACACAAAAAGGAAAGCTGTCTGCCTCTGGGTGTGGCGATACCCTTCCAGGGTTCACTGGTTCACTGCCAGGGAGCTCAGAACCTTTTCCCCACAAATCCCAAAACAAACAGAAATCCCGGCCAATAATTATAGGGTGCAACAAGTCCTGAACTACGCCGACTATGTGGGACTCAGTGCCACATGCCGTTTCAATGTCCACCCTGGCCATAGGGTAGTCCTTTGCATCACCATGTATGCACCGCACTCCGACCTTCTTTCCTGGGAGCAGGTGGAGAGGAAAAGTGGCCCTCACCAGGGTCACTAGGCTCCCCGAGTCTAACAGTGCCATTACTGCTCGACCGTTCACCTTTACGGGACACGCTTGAGGTCCCTCGTTAGATGGAGAGTTCACACTACAGGCTGGATACGCATAGTATGAACAACGGCGTCCCATGCTGCAGTCCATCTGCTCAGTGGTTTGGGAACAACGGGCAGCTATATGTCCTGGCTTGTGGCACCTCCAACAAATAATATCACCCGTGGGGACCTTGGGCACCACCTCCCCCGCCCTTTGTGACCTTGGACGCACCACCCCTTTTTGGGACTCAGCTGCCTTCTGGGACCCCCAGTACGGCATGGGCTGCCTCCCGAAGGAGCCTTCCAACCCTTGGTATCTCTCAACCAGTCCGATCAGCTCGTCGGCATTCTGGGGATCACCCTGGGCAACCCAAGACTGTATAGGCCTCGGGAGGGAATGGACAAACCGATCCATCATCACCCGTTCTACCATCTGTGCAGGCGCAGAGGATTCTGGCTGCAGCCATTTCTGGACCAGGTGCAACAGATCAAACATTTGGGAACGAGGTGGTTTGTCCCGGTGATAGCCCCAGGAGTGAACTCGCTGTGCCCAGACAGTCAGTGTCACCCCCAAACGTGCAAGAATCTCGGCTTTCAATTTGTGATACTCTATGGCATCCTGCAAGGTCAAATCATAGTACGCCTTCTGGGGTTCTCCTGTCAGGTATGGCGCAAGTACCTCTGCCCACTGCTCTGGCGGAAGTTTTTCCCTCTCAGCGACCCTCTCAAACACCGTCAGGAAGGCCTCAACATCATCCCCGGGAGTCATTTTCTGCAATGCGCGTCTTACCGTCTTCCGGACGTGGGTGTCATCAGCCAAACCTGGGGTTGGGGCGCTCGCCTTGCCCTGGATGGCGGTTGCCAGAAGCTGCATCTGCTGCTGATGCTCCTGCTGGCTCTGCTGCATCTGCTGCCGTTGCTCCTGCTGGTTTTGCTGCATCTGCTGCCGTTGCTCCTGCTGGCTCTGTTGTATCTGCTGCATCAACAGCCTGTTGGTCTCTTGCTGCCTTTGCTCCTGCTGGACCAAGTGTTTCAGCAAGTCCTCCATTTTCTCCGGCAATGCTTGCTGGCTTGCAACAGCCTTGACCCAGGACATTCAAAAATAAACTCACGTCTCCGCTGGGAACGCTGCCCGCATTCTCCACCAATTGTAGGGGTTCCACTCACTCAGCTGCGATGGCTGACACTCAGGAGACGTGTTCCTTTAAAGTTCACTGGGTTTATTGCTTCATAAACCATGTGGCAAAACAACAGAAAACAAAATAGCCTTTGGTTCAGGCAAAGAAAAACAAGTGTCCAGTTCCTCCGGCTCAGTCCTGAAGCCGTAACACACCCAGGAGGGTTTCACCTCCACACATATCTGCTGTGTAAAGCATTAGCCAGTCTTAAATAGAGCTAACCCCACCCAGTAACCCATCACATGATTAGCCATGTGGTCTGACATTACCACAGGTCCTGAAACACATATATTTACATGGTTATGTGCAAGACAGAAATACCCCTGGGCTACCATACAGTAACAAGGCACTTATGTGGCACATACCTCCCATCGACTACACACCCTTTAGCCATGCTACAATATATATATATATACATATAGACAGTATATATGTTTTTATTTATTTTTTTACACATGGATCCCTTGTATAGCCGTATGTCGGTATTGCAAGCCTGCGAGAAAAACACGCAGTACGGATTGCATACGGATTACACACGGAGGATGCCATGCGCAAAATACGCTGACACACCCTGCCTACGGAGGAGCTACGGACCACTATTTTGGGGACTTTTCAGCGTATTACGGCCGTAATATACGGACCGTATTGTCTTACGCTGAGTGTGACTCCAGCCTTAGTGTACTGGAGAAAAAATATCCTGGTTTCATACCACTGATGCCAACATGCGCAGTGACACATATCTCCCCTCGTACACTGTGCCAGTAACCCTCTCACAATTCATTGCAACAATACACATCTTTCAGGGGAAATGTGGGCAACGCTTACACATACTCCTTGCACCACATCCAAACCACATATTGTCTACCCTCCTGGGATACTTATGTCCAATGCATAAGTAGTGATCTAAATTGACAATTCTTCTATTCTTTGTACACAATATTTTCACGCATGTGTTTAAACACGGACGTGTGAGTGAGACCATAGACATAAGTTCTATTAGGCTGGGAAACCAGTGTCTCTGTTTGAAGGGAGCTGGCAGAGGTAAATGGAGAAAATAAAATCATTGCTTGTCTCCTGATATTGTGGAATGAGGAAATAAAAGTAAAAATATTTTTGGCATAATATACATTTTTTTTTACTTTTCCTAATAGGATTTGGCTTAGCAGATTGGGTGTGGACATCTAATTGCCATTACAGATTTACTATAATTTACACCAGGGATATATAGTTGAGTAGTATTGAGCTTGTGGTTCATGGATATCCCAACATTTATTAAGAGAGGAGCCTATTAGTCCAAGGGGCTTCTATTCAAGGCTTCCATTGCAGCGTGCACTAGTTGACAACATATGAGGACGGGGATGTTGATTTTTTTTTAGCAGCTAATGGGCAAAGAGCAAGTTTTTCTGTGACTACTGTGTAAGGAAGAGTTGTGCTGTGACTACTGGGAGGAGGATGGGAAGCGAAGATGTGAAGACTGTGAGTCACTTATTGTAGTTACTTACGGCATTCAGGCCGCACAGCTGGTAAGACGCCATTGTCACTATGACGGTTATTATCTGCCACCGAACCGAACGATCCTTGAAAAGTTCAATTACAGACACCAATTGCGTGTTCCTCTGTATCCTGGTCTCTGCCAGCACATCTTCGATATCTTGAGAAACGTCTTTCTTTCCAAGGAATGTGCGAAAAGCTGCGAAAAATAAGAGTTTTAATCAGTGTCAATCAGCAATAGATTTGTGGAAGGTATTATACCAAATTTCTATGAATCAATACCTCGTATGTATTTCTATTCTGACAGAAGACGTGATTCATACCATGCAATTATAGATATTGATGAATATGGGAAGAATTATATTAGAATCTGCACAAACACGTGGATTTATTTTTCATATTTTTGTGAATATTATTGTGCCAAAATGATTTCCTTTTTTTTTTACACTTCATATTTTTAGATATATTTTTCCTGTCTGATAAAGCGATATAGTCATGTATAATTTTGTGGATTACTGCCTTCTGTAGTTTTGTAGTTGTACACAGCGGATCAAAAAGCGAGATAAAGGGATTAACACTGAACATCAAAAACCAAACAAGGGTAGAATATGTAGAGACCAGATAAAATGACATTTCGCTAACAGAATTTGGCAGTGCATCAAAGTACCTGGAAACAGTCACATGCATAGGTGAAGCCACTCGGAAAAGTTGACTTCAAAGTACTGGCCTACTTTCATTCCTAACCTCCATGGAATTGCAGAGAGCTGCGAACATAATAGCTAATAAAAAGTCACTACGGAAAAGCGGAACGTGCTCAAATGAAAAACATGAAAACAAAGTGACCTATAATTGGTAAAAAGAATGATTTCATCCCAACACTAGATATGGCTACAAGTGGACAAAGATTATAAGATGAGTATGTAATTTTCATGACCCAAACATCATTTCTTGGCAAACCCAAGATATTAAAGGAAACCGGTCATCTGTTTCACGCTGCTCAAACAAGGCAGGAAATATTATTCAGAGCCTGGCTTGTAGTCAAGTATATTTTTCTCCTAAATGTTCCAGCCAAGACCATAACTGGAAATGAGATTAGCCAGGCTCTTCCCTGGCTGGCTATTCACAGAGTTGCTATAGGTAATTGACAGGACTCTCCCTATGTGCGCACGAAAGGGAGATCTGTCCATCATCTAGATCCGGACGGGGGCAGAACCGGACTAGTCTTATTTCTGGCTATGTTCCCTGGCTGGATCTTTAGACTCCGATTTCTCTTGCAATCGGTTTGGACATCAAGAATCAGATAACAGGTTCCCTTTAAAGAAGTCCAGATGAATAGCCACCAATTTTTGATTAATATAGCTCTATAGCTCTAGCATCCAGGACTCGAGACGATTAGAACAATGTTGGGTCACTGCACTACTTTATAGTTTACACAGACACATTGGCTTATTCGAATGGGTGACTGTGCCTGGTATTGCTATAGCCTTATCCACCTGGGGAAGCCTGTCAAGGGGAAACTTGTTGGGGAGGCTAAGAGTTACTTTAATTCAGCTTCAATGTTCTTGCATATTCCATTAATCATATACAGTATACCTGGATAGTGCTATGTGTAATCCATGGACTCCAGCCATGGTTAAGGCAAGGCATCACAGCCTCAGCAATGTAGTTAGGAAAATTTTAGAGGACCTGTTGAAGCGTGCACCACACAAATACCTTCCTGCTTACATGTCTTTAACATGGACCAATAAACGGTGCTAGCGGGGATGTCACCGAGGTCACCGCAGTTCAGCCCGGCTGGGAACGCAGCCTCAGTGACATCACCGCTAGTCACTGACGCTGCGCTCACAGCAATTCAGTCACCAGTGGTTCTCAGCCTGAACGGTCGCATCTCGGCACCGTCCTAGTTGAAAACTTTTTTCCTCCAGACATGGATTACGGCAGGGGTGTCAAACTGCATTCCTCGAGGGCCTCAGACCATGCGTGTTTTCAGGATTTCCTTTGCATTGCACAAGGTGCTGGAAACATTCTGTGCAGGTGATTAAATTATCACCTGTGCAATACAAGGAAATCCTGAAAACATGACCTGTTTGCGGCCCTCGAGGAATGCAGTTTGACACCCCTGGATTATGGCATGGGACAGAATGACAGACAGGTATGGTATATTATTGTTTTATTATTTTTGGTTTATTACAGGAGAACGAGGGCTTTGGAGGAATTAGGTGAGGTTGTAAGTATGGATTAATTAAGATTATTAATGGAGTTTGTGTCATTTTTTCAATTAAAGGATGTTATTCTTGTTGTCTGTATTTTCATACAATGTGACTATGGGGTTAGTAATGGGGGCATCTTACAGACGCCTCTCCATTACTGTCCTCGGGGCTTGATGTCACCGGACATTACAAAGGTGACATCAACCCCAGAGCTATCACCCCACTTGCCACCGCTATAGGGCAAGTGGGATGAGCCGGGCAAAGCGCCAGAATTGATGCATTTAATAGATGCACCTTTTCTGGGTAGCTGCGGGCTGCTATTTTTTTAGGCTGGGGCGCAATATCCATGGCCCCTTACCAGCCTGAGAATACCAGCCTTCAGCTGTCTGCTTTAGCAAGGTTGGTTGTCAAAAATGCCATTTTTTACAAAAATTATTTATTTAAATAATTATAAAATATGGCGTGAGGACCCCTTTATTCTTGATAACCAGCCTTGATGAAGCTTACAGCTGAGGGTTGCAGCCCTCAGCTGTGAGTTTTGCCTGGCATGTTAACAAAAATACAAGGGAACCCACACCGTTTTTTTTTTTTATTTATTTGCAGCGCAGGAGCGGCTGATGAATACTCCCATCCACCGCTCCTGCTCTCGCTGTTATTAGCGGCAGCAGGTGTCGGATGATGGGAGCAGTTGTCCCGTCAGCTGACACCAGCGACCAGAGGTAAACTGTATACCTTCGATCACAGTTGATCGCTCACGCTGTCTTCTGGCAGCGTGGGAACCATGGCTCTCTGACCAGCGGGGATGATTTCACCGTCGATCAGAAGAGGTGTTTGCCGCGCATTTGTGCAGAGTGAGCTGATAATCAAAGTGTCGGTTTGTGCTTACTGTACAGTTACAAATCACAATATAATGAGTGGTGACTGTACTCTCTCTGTGCACACATCTATGACTGAAAGCTGGTGGCTCCAAGGAGAACATAAGTTCATTTTCTCCCATTAGCTGTGCTTTCAGTAAAATGGCCAGGCAGCATGGCAATGCTATTTACATGTGGATTAACCCCATATCTCCAGGTAAATAGTGTTTTCCAAGGTGACAAATTCCCTATAAATTATAGTTAATAATAAATCATTTTTGGCAACGCTCCAATCCTACGGCACCATCTTGTGGCCGGATGTCTGAAGCTATGTCAGATGCTCTCTTATCCGCTCAGTTGAATATATCTTTTGGCATTTGTCTAGTGACTGAAGATCGATGCACAAAAGGCAAACACTTACATTTATACATCACTCACTAAAGTCTAGTTGTGGGTCCAGTTTGCCCCTATTATCATTTCACACTGGTCACAATGTCCACTTGAACCACAACATGAAAAAAAAAGATGATAGCATCCCTGTAGATGGTAGAAAAAGCAAAAAAACTTTATGACCCCAATATAGTAATTTTTTAATATGATGGTTGATAAGATTCATGTGACTTTCATTGCCCAGAGTCATAGATCACCCTCAGGTCACCCCTATGCACTTCGTCATGGTCACATCTTGTGGCTGACTTAAAAGTTATACTGTACTCTTTTGGATGGTATTTAACAATGAGCAACATAAAATTCCACATTAGCGTTCCCCCACAACTCAATAAGATTAATATAGTAGATGAACTGTAACTTCATACTTCGTGACTGGTTTTGAGACGACCTACTTAACGCTTTCTCCCAGTAAAAAGACAGCATACAAAATAATACAACTACGTAAAACGCAAGAATATATTGTGCAACATCATTCATCCAATTCCAATTTAGCACCAGCAAATGTTCCACCTAATTCCATTATGCTAGACTCGTAGAGTACAGTCTGCAAACTCGCATCCCACTCGCAGCTTTGCATAAAATTACTTCGTCTTCATTTCATATTCTTCACTACAGTTTCATTTCATATTCTCTCCTAGGACAAATATCATATATCATGGCAGAGAAACTACGGATTATGCAAAGATTAAATGACTTAGCGTGATTCGGATACTTTGCATCTGCAAGAAAGAAGTGAAGACGGCACTTATTTATGTGGAAGAAACATTCTGCCCATAGAAACACCATTAAATATCACGGCCATAAATAATATGGCTGGAAAAAAAGATATATATCCATCATGGATGGAAGTACCATTGGTGCAACCTGTGCGATTGAACAGAGGCCCAGGAGTTAAGGCGGCACACTTCTACCTCAAAAAGTAGTAATCAATTTCTGTTCGAAATACGGTATATAAAGGAGCGAAAAATTGGACTGACAAAGGCCCATGTACAGGGGTTCTCTTCTGTCTTTGTCCGCCCCTATATAGATATTCATCTAAGTTCAATTAGGGAAGAGGATGAACTGGACTGAGGTACTAGGGGAAAAAATAACACATTTTATCTGGTCAGAAATGTGTGTGTGCTGGGCATAGAAACTTACTGCAGGAAAGCCACCAACATCAGTTTTTTTAAACTGGTAATCTCCATGAGCTGGAATGGCAACATTTCCAATGCCAGTAATTTAAATCGGTGGTAAATCATTACCGCCGGTCAGAGAGCCACAGTTCCCACTCTGTCAAATGACAGCATAAGCACCCATCTGTAATCGGAGGTAAAAAGTTTACCTCCGGTCACTGGCATTGGCTGATGGGACTATTGCTCAAGGTTACTGCAGTCGGGACCTTGAACTGCAGTGATCACCATTAGCACAATGAGAAAAAGTCTCACGGTGCAGCAATGAGTTCACCAGGAGAAATTTATCACGGTGAACTCACCACTCCACCGTGAGGATTTTTCTCACTGTGCTAGCAGTGATCTCACTGATGTCACTGCAGTTCAGCCCAGCTAGGAGCACAGCCTCAGTGACCTGTGGTAACCTCGATGATGTCACTGATGCTACGCTAGCAATAGCTCATTCCCCAGTGGTTCTCAGCCTGGACAGTCGCATCTTGGCACCGTTCAGGTTGAAAACTGTTCATCCCCAGACATGGATTACGACATGGGACAGAGCGACAGACAGGTGAGAGATATTGTTGGTTTTTATTTTTGTTTTATTACAGGAGACATTGGCTTCAATGGAATGGGCGTTAAGTGAGTATAACTGTGTTTGTTATTTTTAAATAGAAATACTTTATTCTGGCTGTGTCTTTATTTACAATACAACTATAGGATTAGTAATGGATAGGTGTCTTATAGACGCTTCACCATTACTAACCACTGGGCTTGATGTCACCAGACAATGCAAGGGTTACATCAACCACACAAATATGAACCCCACTTGCCACCGCTACAGGGAAAGTGGGAAGAGGCGGGTAAAGCTGAAGAATTGGTGCATCTAATAGTTGCGCCTTTTCTGAGCCACTGCGGGCTGCTATTTTTATGCTGGGGTGGGCAATATCCATTGCCCCTTACCAGCCTGAGAATACCAGCCCCCAAATGTGTGCTTTAGCTTGGTTGGTTGTCAAAAATGGGGGGACCCCATGCCGTTTTTTTAAATTATTTATTTAAATACTTTAAGAAAAAGGAGTGGGGACCCTTCTATTCTTGATGACCAGCTTTGCTGACGTTGATGGCTAAGGTTGGAGCCCCAAGCTGTGAATTTTGTCTGGCTGGTTATCAAATCTACAGGGGAGCCCACGATGTTTATTTTTAAATTATTTATTTAGAGCTCAAGCGCCAGCTGATGAATACTCCCATCAGCATCCCGAAAAATTATGTCTTTGGTCTAGAAATTGCAACGATACTGCTGATGCCAAATGTTCCTTTTTGAAAATTACTAAAAAACCCATACCGGTTCAGACAAATTATTTCTTTGTATACAATAAAAAGAGTAAAAAGCCCCAAAAGTATATGAGCAGACACCAATGTTGTATTTCTGGGATGATGGGCATAAAAGAGTGATAATGTACTTAAGTGCAAAGTATAAACATGCACATAATGAGATGTAATAATCAATTAGGTGAAAGTTATAGTTACATATAAGAGAGCAAAATGTAAACAATTTAAATAAAAAATAATAACAATAATAATAATGCATAAGTATTATAGAAAACTTTTGTTAATCAAAAATAGATTAATAAAAGTCCACTATTGGAATTCTCCATAGCATTCCATGTAAGACGTGAGGAAAGTCCCAAATTAGTCTAATATCCATGGATCGCAAGAGGAGAACTCCTACAAACAGAACCCAGAAGTTCCACTTTAGCCAAAAAATCAGAGCATGAGCGGTCCTGAAAAATAATTTTTTAATATATTATCAGACTACTAGAAAACACACATCGTACCTAAAAAATGATGTATTTGGCTTAGAAATGGCAACGAGACAGCTGATGCCAATTGTTTATTTCTCAGACTACAAAAAAACCACACACCAGTCCAGAGAAATTATTTCTTTGGCCTATAAATGGCAACGAGTTGGCTGATGCCAGTTATTTTTTTCCAACTCTACTAGAAAACACACAGTGGTCCTGAAAAATTATTTCTTTGGCCTACTAATGGCAATGAGATGGCGTTTGCCAATTATTTATTTCTCAGACTACTAGAAATCACACAGCTTCTTAAAGGAACAGTACTCCCAAAGGCAGAGGGGTGCAGAGTAGTGATGAGCGAGTAGACTCGTTACTTGGGTTTTCCCGAGCACTCTCGGGTGACCTCCAAGTATTTGTTAGTGTTCGGAGATTTAGTTTTCATCCCGGCAGCTGAATGATTTACAGCTACTAGCCAGGCTAAGTACATGTGGGGGTTGCCTGGTTGCTAGGGAATCCCCACATGTAATCAAACTGTCTAGTAGCTGTAAATCATTCAGCTGCGGCAAGAAAAACTAAATCTCCGAACACTAATAAATACTCAGAGGTCACCCGAGCATGCTCAGGAAACCCGACCAACGAGTACACTCACTCATCACTAGTGCAGAGTACACACAGCAGCTTAAAAGACAGTACTCCCACAGGCAGAGGGGTGCAGAGTAAACACAGTGGCTCAAAAGACATTAGTCCCACAAGCAGAAGGGTGCAGAGTACACACATCTGCTTCAAGGACAGTACTCCCACAGATACGGGTGAAGAACATACACAATGGCTTCTACTAACAGGAAATGCAGAACACACACAGCAGCTTAAAGAGCAGAACTCCCAAAGACGGAGGAGGTGCAGAGTAGACGCAGCAGCTTAAACGACACTACTCCCAGAGGCGGGGGGTCCAGAGTAAGCACAGCAGCTTAAAGCACTGTAGTCCCACAGACAGTACTCCCATAGGTGGGGGGTGCAGAGTACACACAGCAGCTTAAAGGACAGTACTCCCACAGGCGGGGGGTGCAGAGTGCACACAACAGCTTAAAGGACTGTAGTCTCACACACAGGGGGTGCAGAGTACACACAGCTTCTTAAAGGACAGTACTCCCATAGGCGGGGGGTGCAGAGTACACACAGCTGCTTAAAGGACAGCATTCCCACAGGCAGGGGAGTGCAGAGTACACACAGTGGCTTTTAGCACAGTACTAGCAAAGTGCTACCACAGATATGGGTTGCAGAGTACACACAGCGGCTTAAAGGACAATACTCCCACCGACAGGTTTGCAGAGTACATACAGCAGCTTTTAGCACAGTACTAGCAAAGTACTACCATTGGTTGCAGAGTACACATAGATTTTTTTTTTTGCTGAGAGCACTGTCACTATCTGTCCCTCCCTCCAGCTGCGTCCTATCCCTACACTAATGAGAGCATAATGGCACCACACATGATCCAGCATTTACATAGCCCGGGTCACATGCTTCGCCGGCCAGTGTCAGCCAGGCCAATACCTGGCATCACTGTGATGGTTCCGAAAGTGCCCACACCCTAAAAGCATGTTGATTGGCTGTGCTGCAGCCTTTCAACAATCTATAAAGATTGGCAAACTCAAACAGGAAAATGGACGTACAGTAAAAAGTCCATATTCTGGGTTCGTACCAAACACTAGGAGTCAGGTACGAGCCCAGAACTTTCCAGTTGGGTTTGCTCATCACTAATCACTAGTGCAGGCAAAATGAAGTAAACAGTTCCAACAAAGTCACTTTAGAGACAGTCAAGAACAAACAGGCTGGATAGCATCCTGTATATTGGCTCAGTCTGGAGATATCACACAGGAGGTCTTCTTAAGGCACCGTCACACAGTGGCACTTTTGTCGCTACGACGGTACGATCCGTGACGTTCCAGCGATATCCATACGATATCGCTGTGTCTGACACGCAGCAGCGATCAGGGATCCTGCTGAGAATCGTACGTCGTAGCAGATCGTTTGGAACTTTCTTTCGTCGCTGGATCTCCCGCTGTCATCGCTGGATCGGTGTGTGTGACACCGATCCAGCGATGCGTTCGCTTGTAACCAGGGTAAACATTGGGTTACTAAGCGCAGGGCCGCGCTTATTAACCCGATGTTTATCCTGGTTACCATCGTAAATGTAAAAAAAAAAAAAACAGTACATACTTACATTCCGGTGTCCATCAGGTCCCTTGCCGTCTGCTTCCCGCACTGACTGACTGCCGGCTGTAAAGTGAAAGCAGAGCACAGCGCGCTGTGCTGTGCTTTCACTTTACGGCCGGCAGTCAGTGAGTGCGGGAAGCAGATGGCAAGGGACAGACACCGGAATGTAAGTATGTAGTGTTTGGTTTTTTTTACGCTGGTAACCAGGGTAAACATCGGGTTACTAAGCGCGGCCCTGCGCTTAGTAACCCCATGTTTACCCTGGTTACCCGGGAACCTCGGCATCGTTGGTCGCTGGAGAGCTGTCTGTGTGACAGCTCCCCAGCGACCACACAACGACTTACCAACGATCACGGCCCGATCGTATCGCTGGTCGTGATCGTTGGTAAATCGTATAGTGTAACGGTACCCTTACTCCCACACAAACACCATGTGTCAAACTAACAGACATTATTTCATCATGTTAAACTCACCCATAGGTGGGGTATGTGGGCAGCGAGATCTGTCCATCTTTCAGGCTGCCCATAAACCTGACCCACATGCACAAGCCTCTTAGATCTATGTGCACTAGAGCATTACTCCAGCTTTACATCACAGAGGACAACTACCTCTGTGATACATACATTCCATCAACTACAGGTGCATCTCACAAAATTAGAATATCATCAAAAAAGTTAATTTATTTCAGTTTTTCAATACAAAAAATGAAACTCATATATTAGATACAGTCGTTACAAATAGAGTGATATATTGCAATTGTTTATGTCTGTTAATGTTGATGATTATGGCTTACAGCCAATGAAAACCCAAAAGTCATTATCTCAATAAATTCGAATACTTTATAACACCAGCTTGAAAAAATGATTTCAACATCCAAAATGTTGGTCTACTGAAATGTATGTTCAGTAAATGCACTGAATACTTTGTCGGGGCTTCTTTTGCATCAATTACTGCATCAATGCAGCGTGGCATGTAGGTGATCAGTCTGTGGCACTGCTGAGGGGTTATGGAAGCCCAGGTTGCTTTGATAGCAGCCTTCAGCTCTTCTACATTGTTGGATCTGGCGTCTGTCATCTTCCTTTTGACAATACCCCATAGGTTCTCTATGGGGTTAAGGTCAGGTGAGTTTGCTGGCCAATCGAGCACAGTAATTCTGTTGTTTTTACACCAGGTATTGGTACTTTTAACAGTGTGGACAGGGGCCAAATCCTGGTGGAGAATTAAATTTCCATCTCCAACAAACTTGTCGGCAGATGGAAGCATGAAATGCTCTAAAATTTTCTGGTAGACGGCTGTGCTGACTTTGGTCTTGATAAAACACAGTGGACCTACACCAGCAGATGACATGGCTCCCGAAACCATCACTGATTGTGGAGACTTCACACTAGACCTTGGAAATCAAGGTCCCAGAGTCTGGAGGAAGAGTGAAGAGGCCACAATCCAAGCTGCTTGAGGTCTAGTGTGTAATTGTTCAATCTTTCTGATGTGTTATCATTGAACTATACTTCCTCATAGAGAATAAGAGGTTGCCACGGACCCCAAAATCTTGCTTCTTTCTCTTATTCCCGAGCAGATATCCCACCACATTGAATGCCAGCTAACACTCCCATGGTCAGGGAATGGATGTCAGGAATGGACCTCTCCCAAAAATGGAAACCTTTACAGCAGCCGACAGAGAACAAACTATCAATGTGAACATCTTTGGCTACTTTGAAACAATTTATAGGCAGGACCGCCATTTGCTTACTCGTTAGCTAAATAAAGTCTCCTTGTTTTTAAAGGAAAGCCATTATCAAAAAATGACCTATTGTTTTAATTAAGTTCTTGTGGTACACTATTTTTTTTTTTTAATAAAAATTAAATAAAAAAAATAAAAATAAAAACTTTGGCAATGTTCTTTTTTTTTCACTTCATGACCCTTCATGGCTTTTTTACACTCAGTCTTTGCACTTCTAGTCTTTTCAGGAAGAGATTTCATAGCAAGGCTTCTTGTTATCATAGACAGGATTACAATGACAGGTAACACCTCTGTACACAGCTGATGACACTGTAGGGGGCGTCACAGCTCCTCCTCCATTCAGGATCCCCTTTACACGTGCTCATAAGTTACTTCAATACTACTCTGGTCTCACAGCTGTGGAAAATGTTTATGTGTTCTTTTTTGAAAATATTGATTAGTATGAGTCTAAAAAAAAAACAGTGACCAGTGTGAAAATTGCCAGATTACTATTTTTTTTAATACAAATAATATGTAAAAATATACAACAAAAACATTGCCAAGGTTTTTTTCAAAATACATTCAACGCAAAAACTTGATTTTTAAACAATATGTACATTTTTAATGACACTTTCCCTTTAGTAGTAGTACACTCTATCTTTCTTTTTTCCCTTATGGTCCACAACTTCACTTTCATGTTTGCCATCTATCCTCCCTTCTTTCTTGCTCTCTTTTTCACCTATCTTCCTTTCTTCCTTTCTTTCTTTTTTTCTCTCTTTCATTCTTTCTTTCTCCCACTGTCTCTCCTCCCCTCACTTTCTTTTTCACTCTCTCTTTCCTTCTCTTTCCTTCCTTCTTTCTGTTATCTTTCTTTCTCCCTCTCTCCTCTTTTTCTTCCTCTCTCTTTCCTTTCTTCTTTCCTTCTTTCCTTTCTTCTTTCCTTCTTTCTTTCTCTGTCTCATTCTTTCTCTTCCACAAAGTCTTTCTTTCTTTTTCTCTTTTTCTTTGTTTCTTTCTCTCTCTTTCTTTCTTTCTTTCTCTCTTTCTTTCTTTCTTTCTTTCTTTCTTTCTTTCTTTCTTTCTTTCTTTCTTTCTTTCTTTCTTTCTTTCTTTCTTTCTCCTTCTTTCTTTCTGTCAATCGTTCTTTCTCCCTCTCTTTCTCCTCTCTCTCTCTTTCTCTCGCTCTCTTTCCTCTTCTTTCTATCCTTCTTTCTTTCACTCTCTTTCTCTGTCTCATTGTTTCTCTTCCTCAAATTTTTTATTTTTTCTCTCTCTCTTCCTCTGTCATTTTGTCTTTCTTTTTTCTTTCTTCCTTTCTTCTTTCCTTTTCTTTCTTTCTCGTTCTTTAGTTTTCCTTCTTTCTTTTCTCTTTCTTTTTTTTTAATTGTCCTCATTTCTTTTCTCTCTTTCTTTCTTTCTTTCTTTCTCCTTTTATCTTTCCTTCTCTCTGTCTTTTTCTCTTTTGCTTGTTTTCCTATTTCTTTCTCTCGTTTCTCCACTGGCTTCTTCTTTTGACTTACGGCAGTAGACATAATGTTCGGCTAATATTTGGGGTATTATGGATCGCTTATCGATGATCGGATTGTTATGCGGCTATATACGCGGTACAAGCCGTGAAGTGGATGGATTTTGTCAATAATTTCTTTATATTTCTTCATAGTTTTAGAATTGGAAACATTAATAATAATAACAAAATGAGCAAAAAAAATGTGATGGAAGATGGATCTACCTCTTGTGAGTTTTGAGTATTAATTACACCCTTACAACGATATGTGGAGATTGCGAAAAGGAGGCAACAGCGCACTATACTGTAATGGAAAAATGAAAATCGTATCATGATGTTACCATAAATTATTAACACATTTTGCTTCTGCTATTGGATACCGGAGGTGAACATTGGTTGTTAGATAGTGAGCGTGACGCTGATGTTTTATTCATTGTCTTTTTTCAGTAGACAGATCAAGAAGGAATAAAAAAGGGCACCTGACATTTATCTTTCATGAAGGAATAAAAGATCCTTGTGACTCTAGAAAGTGGGATTATGCTCTGAAAATGTAAGTATCATCTGAAGAAAGTCTTCCGCGCCCGAGGCTGCAGAATGGCAGTGTACAAGTAACGCATTTCTCAGAATGCACTTCAAAGTAGGAATGTAATAGAACCGAATGAACATTGTTAACTGCCAGAAACAAGTCCGGTCGCTTTTTATTTTTCTGTAGGAAACTTTTTCTGTCTTAAGTAGAAAAGATTTAGTTTTACATTTTTGTTTATTCCTAATTTACGAAATTATAGAGATAATTGCATTCTGTTCTCACAAAGGGTCTTTCTTAGTTATTCTACCTTCAAAGATCTCTGTAAACCAACTAAAGGGAAAAAACAAATAGTCTTCCAAGTCTGAAGGTGTGGAATCATACAGCCCCATAACAAATGTCATATCCCTTCCAAGAAAGGCACAGCCAGACCCTCATATTAAGGCCAGAGTCAGACGCATCGTATGAAAAATCGGTCAGATTCTCTCGCCCGAGTATCGCACCAGTGTTCTCAGTATGGTGATCCGTGTGTAATGCGTTTACAATGCTATTTTCTCGCACCTATGTATCCGTATGACGTCCATATGGCTTTACATTTCTCACTGCTTTTCCCCTTGAATTTAATGGCTCAATGGGCTGAAATGAGGAAAATGTGTGCGTATGTCTCGCAAGTCACACTGATGGTCCGTGTGGTGTCCGATTTTTTCTCGCACCCATAGACTTGCATTGGCGAGACTCGCACGTTATACGCGTAAAATCACGGCATGCTGCTATTTCACTCGCACGTAGAATACACCCGAGATAAAAAACAGTGATGTGATCTGCCCCATTGATTAACATTGGTCCGAGTGCTATGCAATGTTTTCTCGCATAGCGCTCAGCCGTATTATACACTAGTGTGACCCCGGCCTAAGGATGCGTTTACTTGTTGAGCCGTCATGGATTTTTTTTCCCCCAACCACCGGCAAAAAGGCAATAGGGAAGCAATGTGTGATTGCAGCCTTGATGTCTTCTCTGATTATAGCCATGTGCTTTATTTTCTGTACTTCTATTCATTAGTGCACATGCACATGTCTGTATTTTCGGTCCCAGTACGAGCCGACAAAACATCAGATGTCGCTCGGACCAATGTTATTCTATAGGGCCATGTGCATGTCTGATTTTTTTCCTCGAACCGAGTCTTTCTGAAAAAAAAAATTGCAGTGTACACAATTTGCATCCAATATTCGGATCACACTCAGCCATGCAAGTCAAAGAGTCTGCGGAAAAAATCATACCGCACTTGGATGACATGCGAGAGTATTCCAATTTTCACGGACTGACAGAATGGAGAAGATGGAGACATTTTTTTCCATCGTTTTCACATCCAAGAAAATGGGATCACACTATGATCAAACTGCAATCAAACTCTGATTAGGGTGTGATTAGCATAATTGGCTGGATTCTCTCTGATAAGATAAAATACAGTTGTGTGTCCCTAAGATGTGATAAGTGTCTGATCTATGAGGGTCACGACACTGGTACCTCCTTCAAAAACAAAAATGAGGGTCCCGAATTCCTTGTTTGAATGAAGTGATGGTTGAGCATGCATATAACTGTGACAATCAATCTCTATTAGACTACTGGGGATAGTGGATGAAGAACTTTGTTATCTCCAGCAGATGCATAGACGGTGAATGGAGCACAAATGGATCACAAATTCAAAATTTGTGATCATTGGTTGTGGTGCGACTGCTGGTAAACCCAATCAGACACTTATCACTTTCGATACGTACAGGTTATCCATGTCCATCTTGGGCCAAAAAGTTTAAGGCTTTTTCAAGCTATGACTCAACCCAACCTTAATATTAAGGCTTCTTCATCATTGTAATGTTCCTGTTGACAGTTCATGTGTTTTCAATGAGGAGAGCAGAGAAAGACACTGCCTGTCAGACAGACTCCTGAGAACAAAATGGCTAATCCTTATCTTCCCCAAAATTATCTGTCAAGGTCAGAAGTCCATCATAAATGTAAGATCCTCAGGTGATATTAGTGAGTTTGGCTATCTTTAGGTCTGGTTCAGATGAGGAGGTTTTATGTGTGGGTGCTGCCAAGAACAAAATGAATAGCACACAGACAACACACAGCACAGCACCCTCCAGATTCAGTTCTATCAGCACAGTACATGTCAAGCTCTTGCTTATGTTTAGCTTGGACTATCCCTATGCTTGATCCTCCTGCTAGCCCCAGGGATTTCCCGTATGGCAACACAGCACTCCTGAGATCCGTTAAATTGTCCTCACGCGTTCCCCCTTCTGGCTTCCTCTGTATGGAAGGGAATAAGGCTCACTCCTCCAGGCCTAGTTCAGGCCATAAACCCCGCATGCTACCGGAATGTCAGCAGGAAATTTGGTATGACCTCATACTGCTAGAATGATATGTACTCCACATGCCTCCAGCACACTGCACCTTGAACTTGAACTTCACACGGACCTCAACTTCTCTAACTCTCTCTAAATAACTAAAACAAGGAAGTGATTCCCTTTTTTACTTGTTCCTGTCCACTCCCATGATGGGCTGGTCCAAAACCTTAGCTGTATCCTACACTAGTCCTATTACTGTACATTAATAAGAACCACCACTGCTTTACCTATCTAATATTCCTATCTATCACTACCTAAGTACTAGCCTATTTTCTACACTATCCCTACCCCTGAGCTGAGTGTACCAGAGTTACCTTAGGCGTTACATTGCAGTACCCACAAAGCAGCATCAATACTTATAACACTTTGCATTATTTACATTGCACTTTACACATTTCACATTCCGCGATAAAACACAATACAACCGCAAGTCAATATTCACACTAGGCAAGTTGCTTTCTTCAGGGGCAGACACAAAAGTCTCTTTTACACCCTTTAATAAAACTAACAAATGTCGTAGTGACAATTTTCTTATGGCATCCACTGATGCACTGCAGAGCTGGCTGTCAGTCAGCTCAGGGACACGGTTACAGCAGCCGCTCACTATGTACTGAATGGTGACTGAAGCCGCGCCTCTATGACTGATAGCCTGATGCTGCCAGGAAGAATAAAGTTAATTTCCTCCCAGCAGCGGGACATTCACTGCGGCAGTCACACGGCTTTAGAACGCTATTAACCTGCAGATTTACAACATACTTGCAGGTTTATAAGGGGTTTAGACATGTCAGGTTCCCTTTTAATCTAGTTTGTATGGAGTCGTTAAGGATTTGCTGACTCTTTGGTTGTGTAAATTTCTGCGACTGTCCCAGTTATCTCCACAGAACTTTCAGAAATCGATGTGATTGTCACCATAACATCCCCATTGTATAGACATATGAATATCATGTAAATAATAGGAAATTGTTAATACCTCAGGGCGAAAGACAAAAATATACAGGAAAAAAATAATAATTTACCTAAATACAATTTGTGGAGGGATTTCATAATTACAGAAATAATTGCACTTCCAGCAGATGAGAAAGCCACGGGCCAGAATAATCTCTGTCAAATCGTATTCCTGATCAAAATCGTGGCATTTACAAGCTGGACGTTAACTCTATCTGCTTCTCAATGTCAAATGGAAGAGAAAAGGAAAATGAACTGAGAGATTCATCATGTGAATCAATAAGATAAACACGAGGAAGGGATAGTACTGTGGGGCCGGCAGAGTTAAAAAAGTAAGGTCAGACACTGTTTTGTCTGGGAGGAAATAGTTCTCGAGTACCTGTCGAGTATCAGACTTATGTGTATGAATATGGTAATGTGCTGAGATGTTGGTACACCTTAGGTTTAGAGATGAGAAGGCTTCTCAGAAGCAGTCACCAGTACAAATCATTACATAAGCGTGACTCCCCCTGAGACACCAGGAGCCATGCTGCTTAGTTAGAATTTTTCAAAACTTTAGCTTTGAGATTACTGTATGAAGAGTCAGCATGTGTTTTAGGCTACTTTCACACTAGCGTCAGTATGGGGCCGTCGCCATGCGTCGGCCCGACGTACCGACGCAAACTGCGGAAAAAAAAGAACAACGGGGGCAGCGGATGCAGTTTTACAACGCATCCGCTGCCCCATTGTAAGGTCCGGCAAGGAGGGGGCGGAGTTGACGCACAAAAAAGTTACATTTAACGTTTTGTGCCGACTGTCCGCCAAAACACGACACGACGTGTGGCAATATGTCGCAATGCGTCGCTAATGCAATTCTATGGAGAAAAAACGCATCCTGCGGGCACATTTGCAGGATGCGTTTTTTTCTCCAAAACGATGCATTGCGACGTACAGCAAACAACGCTAGTGTGAAAGTAGCCTAAGACAAAATTTGAGGTCTAGTAAACTCACTTATGGGCAGCGCGGTGGCTCAGTGGTTGGCACTGTCTCCTTGCAGCGCTGGGGTCCTTGGTTCAAATCCCATTAAGGACAACATCTGCACGGAGTTTGTATGTTCTCCCCGTGTTTGTGTGGGTTTCCTCACACACTCCAAAGACATACTGATAGGGAATCTAGATTGTAAGTCAAAATGGGACAGTAATGAAAATGTATGTAAAGCATTGAGGAATATGATGGTGCTATATAGGCAAGAATAATAAACTCAAAAGGTGCATGAATACAATACAAGGCCAACGTATCCTCACATACACAGTGTACCTCTTGTGGTAGATAGGCTCACACAGCTGCTCAAAGAGGTAGTCACTGGAACACTTTCCCTTAAGTTTATAAAAATGTACTGCATGAACTATTGCAAAATTATGTAAACAAACACAGGCCTTCTGGCATAACCGGGAAAAAACAAAACAGCATACAGTACAGTCTGTCTGGCTGCGGGGATCCACCTACTCAGGGAAAAAAAACAAAGTTGACTTCTGTTTAATACGAGCACAGCTCTGGAGATCTCATCTCCAGGCACACCAAACACTGAATAAGTCCAAAGTCGCCGCATTTACCTTCTGGACCACACCCTGTGGATGGAGATATGGTGAACAGCCTCCCACCCTACTCTTTAGCTGTTCACAAAAACCTAGCCCTTAATATGGCCGATTAACCCCTCTGGTGTGCTGGTGAATTTTTCCAGGTTCATATCACTGTAGCTAGCATCCTCACTGACCTATAACTCTCCTCCAGTATTATACCAGTAACCTTTCCACACTCTATATAACCTTATCCTACCAAGCAACAGTATTTGTCCAGAGAGACAGTCAGTTCAGGTGGCAATATACTGCAGTGTTGCAATAATGGCTACTGTGCCAATGTAATTGTGACTTCAGGAGTGCCGCACACTAGTGACTACACAACAATATTACACTTTTCTTATAACAGTATGGTACTAACTACATAGGTGTAAACAGATACATCACGGACAAAATGAGAAGTCTGCAAATTGCAATTTCCTATGTAATCATTAATTGGAAATACTTCTTACACTTGCACATCTTGTCTATGGTTTGGGAGTTTTCTGCAGTGATAACTAGTGTTGAGCATTCCGATACCGCAAGTATCGGGTATCGGCCGATATTTGCGGTATCGGAATTCCGATACTGAATTCCGATACTTCCCGCGTATCGGATACCGGAATCGGAAGTTCCCAGAATTCAAATTGAACGCAGCAGCCAATGAGGAATGAATGAAAGTGTGGGCACATCCTGTTTAGCATGGTGGGCATGTAAGTACTGGCAAGGCTTGGATTGGCTGCTGAAATGATGTCACTCTGCACTATAAAAAAGCGCTGCCGCCATTTTGCGCTCACTCTGCTGTGATTTCAGTTAGGGACAGGACGCTGTGTTCTAACTGAGGGCCAGTTGAGCTAGCTAATTGCTTTATTTTCCTTTCCAAAGGCTAATTTAGCAAAACGCTGTGTGTTCTTCACTGTTCACCTTGCTCTTGCCTTGCAGCGCTGTTTTAACAGCGTTCTGCAAGGTCTCTGTGTGTGTGTGTGTGTGCAGCTCACTCTGTAGTCTGTGTGCAGCCATATACCCGGTTGTATTCAGCTCAGGGGGGGTTCACACTGCCTCACACAGTTGTTCTTTTTTGCTCTTAGTGCAGCCTGCTGCACATTTTTTCTCAAATTTCCTATTAGTGTTTTTCCACCAGTCTCCAGCTCTATTGTGGAAAAACACTACATAGGATAACCTAGAGGGGGGTTTTTGGGCCTTGCAGCGCCGTTTACGGCTGTCTGCACGGTCTCCGTGTGAGCCCAGCTCGCCCTGTAGTCTGTGTGCAGCCATAGCCGGTTGGATTCAGCTCAGGGTTCGTTACTGGCTCATACCTTGAGAAAAATTTTCCTTTTTTTCAAATAGTGCAGCCTGTTTAAAATTTGAAAAAAAAAATTCCTATTAGTGTCTTTCCACTCGTATCCAGCTAAATAGTGGAAAAACACTATATAGGATAACCTAGAGGAGGGTTTTTTGGCCTTGCAGCGCCGTTTACGGCTGTCTGCACGGTCTCCGTGTGAGCCCAGCTCGCCCTGTAGTCTGTGTGCAGCCATAGCCGGTTGGATTCAGCTCAGGGTTCGTTACTGGCTCATACCTTGAGAAAAATTTTCCTTTTTTTCAAATAGTGCAGCCTGTTTAAAATTTGAAAAAAAAAAAAAATTCCTATTAGTGTCTTTCCACCAGTCTCCAGCTCAATTGTGGAAAAACACTACATAGGATAACCTAGAGGTTTTTTTGGGGGCCTTGCAGCGCCGTTTACGGCTGTCTGCACGGTCTCTGTGTGAGCGCAGCTCGCCCTGTAGTCTGTGTGCAGCCATAGCCGGTTGGATTCAGCTCAGGGTGCGTTACTGCCTCATACCTTGAAAAACAATTTCCTTTTTTTCAAATAGTGCAGCCAGTTTAAAATTTGAAAAAAAAAATTCCTATTAGTGTCTTTCCACTTGTATCCAGCTAAATAGTGGAAAAACACTATATAGGATAACCTAGAGGAGGGTTTCTTGGCCTTGCAGCGCCGTTTACGGCTGTCTGCACGGTCTCCGTGTGATTTAAACTAGCTCTGTAGCCCGATCTGCACCAAAAAAAAGGTTAAGTTCACCAAACACAACTTACACTTGTGTAGGCCACATTTGAAAAATAATAAAGTTTAGTCCACAATTTACAACATTAGTGTTTCTTACACCTGTTAGGAGGAGCATTACAGGAATAAGCACACTAAGGCCTTAGTACTTTTCTGCTTATCTTTATCTGTCAACCAAGATGAAGAGGGCAGGGAGTAAGGCACGTGGGCGTGGGCGCGGAGCAGGGAGAGGAGCAGGGAGAGGACGTGGTGATTCTGTGCCTGCTGCGGGCGCCGGTGACTCGTCGTCACTCAGTTTCAGCAGGGAACAGTCCTTCATGCGCAGCTTTGTCGGAGAGCGCCGTGCACCGCTGCTGCGTGAAGACCAAATTGAAGCCGTTGTCGGGTGGATGGCAGCTAACGCCTCGGCATCGACTTCAGTTAGTGCCACATCCTCTCAGGCACAGAGCACTGGAGAGCAGCCATCTGTCTCTTCACCACCTGCCAAATTGGCCAGGCAGTCAGAGAGCCCAGGACAGGAGCCGTCTCTACTTCTGTTCTCTGAATCTCTTGGCTTGGAAACAGGGGGCCAGCCAAGCAGCATTGGAGAAATGGAAGAAGAGGCAGTGTGCAGTGATGCCCAACACCTTTTTCTCTCTGACTCTGAAGAGGCAGGTGGGCCAGTGCCTCCGGTGACCACAGCGCAGTACGCATCTGATGATGAAACTCAGGTGCCGCTTTCTCGTGCGTACTGTGCTGCTGAGACTACCCAGGAGGAGCAGTTGGTGGCAGAGGGTAGTGGAGATGATGAGGTCCTTGACCCATCGTGGCGTGAGGAACAGGAAGGTGGTGGGAGCAGCTCAGAGGAAGAGCTTCCTCTTACGGGCCAAAGAGGGAGAGGGAGGGGGAAGACTGCGGAGCCTGTAGCCTCCACTTTGGCACCCGTTAGGAGCCTGTCTCTTTCCAAAGCCAAAAAGGGCGCTCCCAAGACTTGCAGTGCCTGGTCCTTTTTTGACACAGTTGCAGATGACATTTGTTTTGTCAAATGCAAGCTGTGTCATCATAAAGTAAAAAGAGGGAAAAATGTCAGCAACCTCAATACCACAAATATGTGGAAACATGTGCGGACCAGGCACGCGGTGGAGTTACAGAAACACACTGAAGATGTAGGCCAACCAACAGCGGCAGCTACCACCTCTTCAGCTCGTGTTGCCTCTTCCTCCAGCTCACGCACAGCTGGTTTGGCTTCCTCCCAGAGACCTAGTGTAATTCCACCCACAGCACCACCTTCCCAGTCATCCTCACACTCCCAGTCTACTCTACAGCCATCGGTAGTCCAGGCATGGGAGAAAAGGCGGGCATTCTCGGCCAACCACCCCCGAGCACAGGCTCTGAATGCAGGCATTGCCAAACTGTTGTCCCTGGAAATGCTCTCGTTCAGGCTGGTGGAGACTGACAGCTTCCGTGACTTGATGGCATTGGCAGTCCCACAGTACAAGGTGCCCAGCCGCTTTTACTTCAGCAGGCAGGCTGTCCCTGCCCTGCACAGGCATGTTGAGGCAAACATAAAACATGCGCTACTGAACGCCGTCAGTAGCAAGGTCCACCTCACCACCGATGCGTGGACCAGTCAGCATGGACAGGGGCGATATGTTTCCCTCACTGCCCATTGGGTTAATGTTGTTGAGCCAGGTACAGATCGTGCGAGTGGCGCAGGACGTGTCCTGCCCACTCCAAGGATTGCAGGAATCCAGTCTGTACGCATCGACTCCTCCTCTTACACCAGTTCCTCTGATTCCTCTCTGCAGGATCCGTCACAGTCCACCCCCACATGGACCCGTGAACGTTTACCTATGACCGACATGAGCACAGTCGTGGCCAAACGTCAGCAGGCCGTCTTGAAACTAGTTTCATTGGGGCATCGAAGCCACACAGCGCAGGAGCTCTGGAATGCCATAAAGCAGGAGAGCGATGTGTGGTTACTGCCAGCGAATCTCCAGCCAGGCATGGTAGTGTGTGACAATGGCCGAAATCTGGTGGCAGCTTTGGCCCTTGGCAACCTCACTCACATCCCATGTCTGGCACATGTGCTCAATTTGGTTGTGCAGAGTTTTCTGAGGGACTATCCGGATCTTGATGCCCTGCTGCACAAGGTCCGCCTAGAGTGTGCTCACTTGCGGCGTTCCAGCTTGGCCAGATCCCGCATTGCTGCTCTGCAGCGCCGATTCCGCCTTCCGGAACACCGCATCATATGTGACCTACCTACCCGGTGGAATTCCACGTTACATATGTTGGAGCGGTTGTGTGAGCAGCAGCAAGCAGTTATGGAGTACCAGCTGCATCAGGCGCAAAGAAGTCGCAGTCAGCGCCGATCAGACTTCACAACCACAGAGTGGGCCACTATGAAGGACGTCTGCCAGGTTTTGCGTCCTTTTGATTATTCCACGCGGATGGCAAGTGCAGATGATGCACTAGTCAGCATGACTGTCCCCCTTATCTGCCTGCTTCAGCAAACTTTGCAAGGGTTAAGGGATGATGTGGTGGAAGAGGTGGAGGATGAGGAGTCACCTTTTCCATCAGCTTCTGGAGAGTCAGCGCCACGTGGTTCCTCACAAAGGGGTACGCAGGGGCCAATTTGTGAGGAGGATGAGGAGGAGTCAATGGAGGAGGAAGAGCTCCGTCCAGAGGAGGGAGCGACACAATTGTCCAGTGGTCAGTGTGTACAGCGAGGGTGGGGTGATGACGAGCGGGCAGAGATCATGTCTCAAGCAGGGGACAGCGTTTCTGGGCCGGTTGGCACTCTGCAGCACATGGTGGATTTCATGCTGCAGTGCCTGAGAAACGACCGCCGCATCGACCACATTCTCAACATGCCTGATTATTGGGTGTTCACCCTCCTCGATCCTCGCTACCGGGACAACGTCCAAAACCTCATCCCTGCGTTGACCCGGGAGCGTAAATTGCGGGAGTACCACGACACACTGGTGAATTCCATCATCTTCTCCTGTCCAACTGAGAGGAGTGCTGCTAGTGCTTTACAAAGCAGCTCAGTGCGTCGAGGCAGTGGGGGAGGCTCTGCCCAAAGAGGGAGCAGAAGCAGTGCCTCTGCCCAAGGCAAGCCCAGTATGGCACAACTCTGGCACACTTTTGTGTGCCCGCCCCAAATGTCTACACCATCACCGGCGGCTCCAGTCAGCAGGAGGCAACGGTTCCGTCAGATGGTGACAGACTACATGGCTTGCCCTCTTACTGTACTCCCAGACGGCTCTTCCCCATTCAAGTTTTGGGTCTCTAAGCTGGATACATGGCCAGAGCTAAGCCAGTATGCATTGGAGGTGCTGGCTTGCCCTGCGGCTAGTGTCTTATCGGAACGTGTCTTTAGTGCCGCAGGTGGTGTACTAACAGACCGTCGCATGCGACTATCCTCCGATAACGTTGACCGGCTTACTTTCCTGAAAATGAACCAGGCCTGGATCTCGCAGGAATTTGCCACTCCTCTGCCTGATTAAGTAATTGGGTGTCATCCAGGTCTCCTGCTGTGTTCATCTTTCTACCACCTGAACTGCTATTCCTGGGCTCCAACACCGCCAGTTGCGGCTCAGAAGTGCAGGCTGCACAGTAAAAACATACGACCCAGTGTTATTGGGTTTCAGTAACGTCAGCTGATCCCCAGCTGTGTAGCCGGCAATGTGTCCTGCGACCGCCACGCTGGCACAACAACCTAAATGTAAGGGAACCTCTCCCCCCCCCCCCCCCGTCGTTTGTTACTGAAAGAGCCATCTTGTGCAGCAGTAATGCTGCACAAGGAAAAGGTAGCTCTTTTTTTTTAGCTCTTTGCACACGCAGAACTTAACACTTATAAAATGTGTTCACTGATACCGTTATACCGTCCCGGAGCTGGGACTTTCCTTCGTAATGTGACGCAGCACAGCCGTCATTCCTACCCCCTTGGTGCCATGCGCTGCCTCCTCAGCGTTGTTTTAAGCTGTCACGGAGCCTGCGCTGTTCTGTTATCCCTTGGGCATGCCCTATTTGCGCTGCCTGTCTTCTGACATAATTTGGTGTCAGGCTGGCTGCGCCTGTGCGGCCGCGGTGCCCGAGATCCCGCCTCGCAGTGTCTTCTGATTGAGTCACACTGCGGGCCTGGGATCCATGGGCATGCGCAGTGCATATCTTCCCCTCGGGCTCTCGCTCATTTCCCTCCGCCTTCTTTAGACTGTGCGCCGTCAGCTGATCCCTAGCATGCCACGGCCGTGACACCGCACAGTCTGAAGAAGAGGGAAGGAGGGGAGTGAGAGTCGAGGTTATGCACTGTGCATGCCCATGGTTCCAAGGCCCGCAGTGGGATTACGTTAGATGAGACTGCGAGGTGGGATCTGGAGCAGCGTGGACGCACAGGCACTGACAGCCTGACACCAAATTATGTCAGAAGACAGGCAGCGCTAATTGGGCATGGCCAAGGGCTAACAGAACAGCGCAGGCTCCGTGGCAGCTTAAAACAACGCTGAGGAGGCAGCGCACGGCATCAAGGGGATAGGAATGACAGCTGTGCTGTGTCCCATTACGAAGGAAATTCGCACCTCCGGAACGGTTTAACGGTATAAAGGGACACATTTTTAGTGTTTACTTCGGTGTTTGCAAGGAGCATAATTAAAAGAGCAACCTTTTCCTTTTGCATCCTTAGTGCTGCACAACATGGCTCTTTCAGCTACAAACGTCTTGGGGGGGGGGTTAAAGGTTTCCTTTCAACTTGCTCCAATCAGGCTTCGGCCTACACTCTGTTCCTCTGCTCCTCCTGCTGTCCCTGGGCTCTAACACCGCCAGTTGGTGCCTGGAAGTGCTGTGTGCACAGTCAACAGTCGCTCCTCTGTTATTGGGGTTCAGTAACGTCAGCTGATCCCCAGCTGTGTGTGCGGCAATACTTCCAATCTGCTCCTCCTGCTGTCCCTGGGCTCTAACACCGCCAGTTGGTGCCTGGAAGTGCTGTGTGCACAGTCAACAGTCGCTCCTCTGTTATTGGGGTTCAGTAACGTCAGCTGATCCCCAGCTGTGTGTGCGGCAATACCTCCAATCTGCTCCTCCTGCTGTCCCTGGGCTCTAACACCGCCAGTTGGTGCCTGGAAGTGCTGTGTGCACAGTCAACCTCTGTTATTGGGGTTCAGTAACGTCAGCTGATCCCCAGCTGTGTATCCGGCAACGTGTCATGCGACCGCCACGCTGGCACAACTAAAATGTAAGGGGACCTGTCCCCGCCCCCCCTAGGCGTTTGTTACTGAAAGAGCCACCATGTGCAGCACTAATACTGCACAAGGGAAAGGTCGCTCTTGAAATTATGCTCCTTGCAAACGCTGAACTACACACTCATGTAATGTGTCCCCTCACACCGTCCAACCGTCCCGGAGGTGGGACTTTCCTTTGTAATGTGACGCAGCACAGCCGTCATTGCTACCCCCTTGGCACCGTGCGCTGCCTCCTTAGCGTTGTTTGATTCCGTCATGGACCCTGCGCTGTTATGTTATCCCTTGGCCATGCACAGTTTGCGCTGCCCGTCCTCTGACATCATTTGTTGTCGTCCTGGCTGCGCCTGTGCGTCCACGCTGCCCGAAATCACACCTCGCAGTGTCGTCTAATGTGATCCCACAGTGGGCCTGGTATCCATGGCCATGCGCAGTGCATATACTAGCCTCTCACTCCCCTTCTTCACGCTTCTTCAGACTAGGCGGCGTCAGCTGATCCCTAATAGCATGCCACGGCCGTGACGCCGCACAGTCTGAAGAAGCAGGAAGGAGGTGAGTGAGAGGCGATGATATGCACTGCGCATGCCCATGGATCCCTGGCCCGCAGTGGGACTACATTAGATGACACTGCAAGGTTGGATCTCGGGCAGCTTGGACGCACAGGCACTGCCAGCCTGACACCTACATGATGTCAGAAGACGGGCACCGCTAACTGTGCATGGCCAAGGGATAACATTACAGTGCGGGCTCCGTGACAGAACCAAACAACGTTGAGGAGGTGGTGCCCGGCACCAAGGGGGTTGGAATGACGGCTGTGCTGTGTCACATTACAAAGGAAAGTCCCACTTCCGGGATGGTTTGACGGTGTGAGGGGACACATTATATGAGTGTGTACTTCAGCGTTTGCAAGGAGCATAATTTTCGGAGCCACCATTTTCCATGTGCAGTATTACTGCTGTACAAGATGGCTCTTTCAGCAACAAATGCCTGGGGGGGGGGGTTAAAGGTTCCCTTTCAACTTGCTCCACTGCAGGCTTCGGCCTACACTCTGCTCCTCTTTGATTCCCTGGGTTTCAACACTGTCAGTTGCCACCTGGAAGTGTTGTCTACACAGAAAAAAACACTAGGTGATGTGTCAGTGGGGTTCAGCACCGCCAGCTGTTCCCCTGCTGTGTAGTCGGCAACGTGTCCAGCACAAGCCACGCTGGCACAACAGAACAAAAGCTGCCACCAGTGCAGGCTTCGGCCTACACTCTGCTCCTCTCCTCCTCCTGCTGACCCTGGGCTCAAACACCGCTAGTTTTTGCCCGGAAGTGCTAGCTGCACAGAGAAAAACACCAGCCAATGTGTTAGTGGGGTTCAGCAACGCCAGCTGTTCCCCTGCTGTGTAGCCGGCAACGTGACCTGCAAACGCCATGCAGGCACAGGAACTGAAATTAAAAGGGAACCTGGCCCCACCCCCCCAGGTGTTTCTATGTATAACAGCCACCTAGTACAGCAGTACTGCTGCATTTGTACAAGGTGGCTGACTTTTTCTCCTTGCCCACGTGGAACTCAACACGTACAAAATGTGTCTCATTGAGACCATTCCACTGTCCCTGAGGTGTGACTTGGAGCAGAACAGAACAGAACAGTATTGTATCATACAATTATTAGGTTCTGTAGAAGGACGTAGATCTGGGTATTTATTATGATGGAATATAGGCTGAACTGGATGGACAAATGTCTTTTTTCGGCCTTACTAACTATGTTACTATGTTACTATGTATGTTACTTTCCTTTGTAATGATACGCAGCACCCCCCTTGGTAGCGTTTCCCGTCTTTTGTCATCATGGTTAGCTGGCTGCGCCTGTGCATCCGCCCTGCTAGAAACAACGCCCCTCGTTGTCATATTTATTTTGTCAGCGAGGGTGTGGTTTATGGGCACGAGCAGTGCATATGTTCGCCTGTCTTAACTCATCTCCTTCCGCCTTCTTCAGACTGTGCGGCCTCCTGGCCGTGGTAGGCGATAAGGGATCAGCTGAGGCCGCCCAGTCTGGAGCAGGTGTAAGGACATGTGTAAGCGGCAAACCTATTTACTGCACAAGGCCACGAATCCCAGCCACGCAGTGTGATTTTTTGAAAACACACTGTGGGTCTGGGATTCATGTCCATCGCTAACCGCAACGGCCGACATGAAATGAGGTCAGAAGACAGGAAGCGCTCACAGCGCATGGCCAAGGGATCACAATAGCGCAGACTCCTGTACAGCAAATAACAACGCTCAGGAATCTGCGCCCAGTACCTAGGTGCAAATTTTGACACCTGTGCTGCGTCTCGTTAAAAAGACAAGTCACGCCTCCACAACTGTTTGACAGTATAATGGGCTAAATAGTGTACGTGTTTTAGTCAGCGTGTGCAAGGAGCAAAACAAATAGAGCAACCTTTTACTTGTGCAGCATTAATGCTGCACAAGGTGTGGCTCTTGTACCTTGCAACACCTGAGGGGGGGGTTAAAGGTAACCTTTGAAATTGGTTAAACTAGGCTTCGGCCTACACTCTGCTCCTCTACTCCTCCTGCTGACCCTGGGCTCAAACACCGCTAGTTTTTGCCCGGAAATGCTAGCTGCACAGAGAAAAACACCAGCCAATGTGTTAGTGGGGTTCAGCACCACCAGCTGTTCCCCTGCTGTGTAGTCGGCAACGTGTCCAGCACAAGCCACGCTGGCACAACAGAACAAAAGCTGCCACCAGTGCAGGCTTCGGCCTACACTTTGCTCCTCTCCTCCTCCTGCTGACCCTGGGCTCAAACAACGCCAGTTTCTGCCCGGACATGCTAGCTGCACAGAGAAAAACACCAGCCAATGTGTTAGTGGGGTTCAGCACCGCCTGCTGTTCCCCCGCTGTGTAGCCGGCATCGTGTCCAGCACAAGCCACGCTGGCACAACCGACCAAAAGCTGCCACCAGTGCAGGCTTCGGCCTACACTTTGCTCCTCTCCTCCTCCTCCTGCTGACCCTGGGCTCTAACACCGCTAGTTTTTGCCCGGACATGCAATCTGCACAGAGAAAAACACCAGTCAATGTGTCAGTGGGGTTCAGCAACGCCAGCTGTTCCCCTGCTGTGTAGCTTGCAACGTGACCTGCAAACGCCACGCAGGCACATGAACTGAAATTGAAGGGAGCCTGCCCCCCACCCACAGGTGTTTCTATGTATATCAGCCACCTTGTACAGCAGTACTGCTGCATTTGTACAAGGTGGCTGACTTTTTCTCCTTGCCCACGTGGAACTCAACACGTACAAAATGTGTCTCATTAGAGACCATTACAATGTCCCTGAGGTGTGACTTTCCTTTGTAATGACACGCAGCACCACCCTTGTTAGCGCTGCCCGTCTTTTGACATCATTGGTTAGCTGGCTGCGCCTGTGCATCTCCCCTGCTCGAAACAACGGCCCTCGGTGTCTTATTTTTTTGGACAGCGAGGGTGTGATTGATGGGCATGTGCAGTGCATATGTTTGCCTGTGTTCACTCATCTCCTTCCGCCTTCTTCAGACTGGGTGTCCTCATGGCCGCGGCAGGCGATAAGGGATCAGATGAGGCCGCCCAGTCTGAAGCAGGTGTAAGGACATGTGTGAGCGGCAAACATATTTAGTGCACCAGGGCACGAATCCCAGCACCGCAGTGTGATTTTTTAAAAACACACTGTGGGTCTGGGATTCATGTCCATCGCTAACCGCAACGGCCGACATGAAATGAGGTCAGAAGACAGGAAGCGCTCACAGCGCATGGCCAAGGGATCACAATAGCGCAGACTCCTGTACAGCAAATAACAACGCTCAGGAATCTGCGCCCAGTACCTAGGTGCAAATTTTGACACCTGTGCTGCGTCTCGTTAAAAAGACAAGTCACGCCTCCACAACTGTTTGACAGTATAATGGGCTAAATAGTGTACGTGTTTTAGTCAGCGTGTGCAAGGAGCAAAACAAATAGAGCAACCTTTTACTTGTGCAGCATTAATGATGCACAAGGTGTGGCTCTTGTACCTTGCAACACCTGAGGGGGGGGTTAAAGGTAACCTTTGAAATTGGTTCAACTAGGCTTCGGCCTACACTCTGCTCCTCTACTCCTCCTGCTGACCCTGGGCTCAAACACCGCTAGTTTTTGCCCGGAAATGCTAGCTGCACAGAGAAAAACACCAGCCAATGTGTTAGTGGGGTTCAGCACCGCCAGCTGTTCCCCTGCTGTGTAGTCGGCAACGTGTCCAGCACAAGCCACGCTGGCACAACAGAACAAAAGCTGCCACCAGTGCAGGCTTCGGCCTACACTTTGCTCCTCTCCTCCTCCTGCTGACCCTGGGCTCAAACAACGCCAGTTTCTGCCCGGACATGCTAGCTGCACAGAGAAAAACACCAGCCAATGTGTTAGTGGGGTTCAGCACCGCCAGCTGTTCCCCCGCTGTGTAGCCGGCATCGTGTCCAGCACAAGCCACGCTGGCACAACCGACCAAAAGCTGCCACCAGTGCAGGCTTTGTCCTACACTTTGCTCCTCTCCTCCTCCTCCTGCTGACCCTGGGCTCTAACACCGCTAGTTTTTGCCCGGACATGCAATCTGCACAGAGAAAAACACCAGTCAATGTGTCAGTGGGGTTCAGCAACGCCAGCTGTTCCCCTGCTGTGTAGCTTGCAACGTGACCTGCAAACGCCACGCAGGCACATGAACTGAAATTGAAGGGAGCCTGCCCCCCACCCCCCCAGGTGTTTCTATGTATAACAGCCACCTTGTACAGCAGTACTGCTGCATTTGTACAAGGTGGCTGACTTTTTCTCCTTGCACACGTGGAACTCAACAAGTACAAAATGTGTCTCATTACAGACCATTACAATGTCCCTGAGGTGTGACTTTCCTTTTTAATGACACGCAGCACCCCCATTGTTAGCGCTGCCCGTCTCCTGACATCATTGGTTGGCTGGCTGTGCCTGTGCATCCCCCCTGCCCGACACAACGCCCCCCGTTGTCTCATATATTTTGACTGCGAGGGTGTGATTGATGGGCACGAGCAGTGCATATGTTCCCCTGTTTTCACTCCCCTCCTTCCGCCTTCTTCTGACTGTGCGGCCTCATGGCCGCGGCATGCGATAAGGGATCAGCTGAGGCCGCCCAGTCTGAAGCAGGTGTAAGGACATGTGTGAGCGGCGAACATATTTACTGCACAAGGCCACGAATCCCAGCACCGCAGTGTGACTTTAGGAAAAGCCACTGTGGGTCTGGGATTTATGGCCATCGTTAACCGCACCGGCCAACATGAAATGAGGTCATGAGACGGCCTGCACTAACAGGGTATTGCCAAGGGATAACACAAGAGCGCAGTTTCCTGTACTGCAAATAACAACGGTAAGGAATCTGCGCACAGCACCTAGGTGTAAATTTGTACACCTGTGCTGCGTCTCCTTAAAAAGACTAGTAGTCACGCCTCCACTACTGTTTGACAGTATAATGGGCTAAATAGTGTACGTGTTTAATTCAGCGTGTGCAAGGAGCAAAATTAAATAGAGCAACCTTTGACTTGTGCATCATTAATGCTGTTCAAGGTGTGGCTCTTGTACCTTGCAACACCTGAGGGGGGGGTTAAAGGTAACCTTTGAAATTGGTTCAACTAGGCTTCGGCCTACACTCTGCTCCTCTACTTCTCCTGCTGACCCTGGGCTCAAACACCGCTAGTTTTTGCCCGGAAATGCTAGCTGCACAGAGAAAAACACCAGCCAATGTGTTAGTGGGGTTCAGCACCGCCAGCTGTTCCCCTGCTGTGTAGTCGGCAACGTGTCCAGCACAAGCCACGCTGGCACAACAGAACAAAAGCTGCCACCAGTGCAGGCTTCGGCCTACACTTTGCTCCTCTCCTCCTCCTGCTGACCCTGGGCTCAAACAACGCCAGTTTCTGCCCGGACATGCTAGCTGCACAGAGAAAAACACCAGCCAATGTGTTAGTGGGGTTCAGCACCGCCAGCTGTTCCCCCGCTGTGTAGCCGGCATCGTGTCCAGCACAAGCCACGCTGGCACAACCGACCAAAAGCTGCCACCAGTGCAGGCTTCGTCCTACACTTTGCTCCTCTCCTCCTCCTCCTGCTGACCCTGGGCTCTAACACCGCTAGTTTTTGCCCGGACATGCAATCTGCACAGAGAAAAACACCAGTCAATGTGTCAGTGGGGTTCAGCAACGCCAGCTGTTCCCCTGCTGTGTAGCTTGCAACGTGACCTGCAAACGCCACGCAGGCACATGAACTGAAATTGAAGGGAGCCTGCCCCCCACCCCCCCAGGTGTTTCTATGTATAACAGCCACCTTGTACAGCAGTACTGCTGCATTTGTACAAGGTGGCTGACTTTTTCTCCTTGCACACGTGGAACTCAACAAGTACAAAATGTGTCTCATTACAGACCATTACAATGTCCCTGAGGTGTGACTTTCCTTTTTAATGACACGCAGCACCCCCATTGTTAGCGCTGCCCGTCTCCTGACATCATTGGTTGGCTGGCTGTGCCTGTGCATCCCCCCTGCCCGACACAACGCCCCCCGTTGTCTCATATATTTTGACTGCGAGGGTGTGATTGATGGGCACGAGCAGTGCATATGTTCCCCTGTTTTCACTCCCCTCCTTCCGCCTTCTTCTGACTGTGCGGCCTCATGGCCGCGGCATGCGATAAGGGATCAGCTGAGGCCGCCCAGTCTGAAGCAGGTGTAAGGACATGTGTGAGCGGCGAACATATTTACTGCACAAGGCCACGAATCCCAGCACCGCAGTGTGACTTTAGGAAAAGCCACTGTGGGTCTGGGATTTATGGCCATCGTTAACCGCACCGGCCAACATGAAATGAGGTCATGAGACGGCCTGCACTAACAGGGTATTGCCAAGGGATAACACAAGAGCGCAGTTTCCTGTACTGCAAATAACAACGGTAAGGAATCTGCGCACAGCACCTAGGTGTAAATTTGTACACCTGTGCTGCGTCTCCTTAAAAAGACTAGTAGTCACGCCTCCACTACTGTTTGACAGTATAATGGGCTAAATAGTGTACGTGTTTAATTCAGCGTGTGCAAGGAGCAAAATTAAATAGAGCAACCTTTGACTTGTGCATCATTAATGCTGTTCAAGGTGTGGCTCTTGTACCTTGCAACACCTGAGGGGGGGGGTTAAAGGTAACCTTTGAAATTGGTTCAACTAGGCTTCGGCCTACACTCTGCTCCTCTACTCCTCCTGCTGACCCTGGGCTCAAACACCGCTAGTTTTTGCCCGGAAATGCTAGCTGCACAGAGAAAAACACCAGCCAATGTGTTAGTGGGGTTCAGCACCGCCAGCTGTTCCCCTGCTGTGTAGTCGGCAACGTGTCCAGCACAAGCCACGCTGGCACAACAGAACAAAAGCTGCCACCAGTGCAGGCTTCGGCCTACACTTTGCTCCTCTCCTCCTCCTGCTGACCCTGGGCTCAAACAACGCCAGTTTCTGCCCGGACATGCTAGCTGCACAGAGAAAAACACCAGCCAATGTGTTAGTGGGGTTCAGCACCGCCTGCTGTTCCCCCGCTGTGTAGCCGGCATCGTGTCCAGCACAAGCCACGCTGGCACAACCGACCAAAAGCTGCCACCAGTGCAGGCTTCGTCCTACACTTTGCTCCTCTCCTCCTCCTCCTGCTGACCCTGGGCTCTAACACCGCTAGTTTTTGCCCGGACATGCAATCTGCACAGAGAAAAACACCAGTCAATGTGTCAGTGGGGTTCAGCAACGCCAGCTGTTCCCCTGCTGTGTAGCTTGCAACGTGACCTGCAAACGCCACGCAGGCACATGAACTGAAATTGAAGGGAGCCTGCCCCCCACCCCCCCAGGTGTTTCTATGTATAACAGCCACCTTGTACAGCAGTACTGCTGCATTTGTACAAGGTGGCTGACTTTTTCTCCTTGCACACGTGGAACTCAACAAGTACAAAATGTGTCTCATTACAGACCATTACAATGTCCCTGAGGTGTGACTTTCCTTTTTAATGACACGCAGCACCCCCATTGTTAGCGCTGCCCGTCTCCTGACATCATTGGTTGGCTGGCTGTGCCTGTGCGTCCCCCCTGCCCGACACAACGCCCCCCGTTGTCTCATATATTTTGACTGCGAGGGTGTGATTGATGGGCACGAGCAGTGCATATGTTCCCCTGTTTTCACTCCCCTCCTTCCGCCTTCTTCTGACTGTGCGGCCTCATGGCCGCGGCATGCGATAAGGGATCAGCTGAGGCCGCCCAGTCTGAAGCAGGTGTAAGGACATGTGTGAGCGGCGAACATATTTACTGCACAAGGCCACGAATCCCAGCACCGCAGTGTGACTTTAGGAAAAGCCACTGTGGGTCTGGGATTTATGGCCATCGTTAACCGCACCGGCCAACATGAAATGAGGTCATGAGACGGCCTGCACTAACAGGGTATTGCCAAGGGATAACACAAGAGCGCAGTTTCCTGTACTGCAAATAACAACGGTAAGGAATCTGCGCACAGCACCTAGGTGTAAATTTGTACACCTGTGCTGCGTCTCCTTAAAAAGACTAGTAGTCACGCCTCCACTACTGTTTGACAGTATAATGGGCTAAATAGTGTACGTGTTTAATTCAGCGTGTGCAAGGAGCAAAATTAAATAGAGCAACCTTTGACTTGTGCATCAATAATGCTGTTCAAGGTGTGGCTCTTGTACCTTGCAACACCTGAGGGGGGGGTTAAAGGTAACCTTTGAAATTGGTTCAACTAGGCTTTGGCCAACACTCTGCTCCTCTACTCCTCCTGCTGACCCTGGGCTCAAACACCGCTAGTTTTTGCCCGGAAATGCTAGCTGCACAGAGAAAAACACCAGCCAATGTGTTAGTGGGGTTCAGCACCGCCAGCTGTTCCCCTGCTGTGTAGTCGGCAACGTGTCCAGCACAAGCCACGCTGGCACAACAGAACAAAAGCTGCCACCAGTGCAGGCTTCGGCCTACACTTTGCTCCTCTCCTCCTCCTGCTGACCCTGGGCTCAAACAACGCCAGTTTCTGCCCGGACATGCTAGCTGCACAGAGAAAAACACCAGCCAATGTGTTAGTGGGGTTCAGCACCGCCAGCTGTTCCCCTGCTGTGCAGCTTGCAACGTGACCTGCAAACGCCACGCAGGCACATGAACTGAAATTGAAGGGAGCCTGGCCCCCACCCCCAGGTGTTTCTATGTATAACAGCCACCTTGTACAGCAGTACTGCTGCATTTGTACAAGGTGGCTGATGTTTTCTCCTTGCCCACGTGGAACTCAACACGTACAAAATGTGTCTCTTTGAGACCATTCCACTGTCCCTGAGGTGTGACTTTCCTTTCTAATGATACGCAGCACCCCCCTTGGTAGCGCTTCCCGTCTTCTGACATCATTGGTTGGCTACTTGCGCCTGTTCGTCCGCCCTGCCTGAATAAAATGCTCCTCGTTGTCTTAATTATTTTGACTGCGAGGGTGTGATTGATGGGCACGAGCAGTGCATATCTTCGCCTGTCTTAACTCATCTCCTTCCGCCTTCTTCAGACTGTGCAGCCTCATGGCCGCGGCATGCGAGAAGGGATCAGCAGAGGCCGCCCAGTCTGAAGCAGGTGTAAGGACGTGTGTGAGCGGCCAAAATATTTACTGCTCAAGGCCACGAATCCCAGCACCGCAGTGTGGCTTTATGAAAAGACACTGTGGGTCTGGGATTTATGGCCATCGTTAACCGCACCGGCCAACATGAAATGAGGTCATAAGATGGGCAGCGCTAACAGGGCATTGCCAAGGGATAACACAAGAGCGCAGACTCCTGTACAGCAAATAACAACGCTCAGGAAGCTGCGCCAAGCACCAAGGCGTTATTTTGGACACCTGTGCTGCGTCTCATCAAAAAACCAAGTCACGCATCCACTACAGTTTGACTGTAGAATGGGGTAAATTGTGTATGTCTTTCATTCAGCGTGTGCAAGTAGACAAATTAATAGAGCAACCTTTCACTTGTGCAGCATTAATACTGCACAAGGTGTGTCTCTTGTACTTTGTAACACCTGAGGGGGGGGTTAAAGGTTTCCTTTGAAATTGGTTCAACTAGGCTTCGGCCTACACTCTGCTCCTCTCCTCCTCCTCCTGCTTCAACACGGGCTCTAACATCGCTAGTTTTTGCCCGCAAGTGCTAGCTGCACAGATAAAAACACACGCCATTGTGTTAGTGGGGTTCAGCAACGCCAGCTGTTCCCCCAGTGTGTAGCCGGCAAAGTGTCCTGCAAACGCAACGCAGACACAAAGCTGCCTCCAGTGCAGGCTTCGGCCTACACTCATCTCCCCCTGCTTACCCTTTGCTCCAACACCGCTAGTTGGGGCTCTAGGAAGACAATCTTTAATAGGCAAGGCAACGCATCCGGGTTCCAGCACCGCCAGCTGGTTCTCGGCAGTGTTCTTGTCACAGGTACTCCCTCGTGCCAAGCCTGGTTTCAGCACCGTCAGCTGTTTCCGGGTTGTGTCAACTTCACTGAGACGCCTATGCTTGCCCCGTCGTGGGGCGGTCGAGTTAGCCAACTCCAGGGTGCCTCCAGTTTAGGAGCTTCCTATGTGGGCTGCGTGAACTGGTAGTCAAGGCTGGTTCTGTAGTGCCAGTAGGCCCAGCTCCCCCTGTAGGACTGTTGGGGTTCGGTAACTGCGGCTGCCTCGCGGCCTAGCTGTTCTCTCCTCTCCTGTGGGCCTTGGGGTCCACCACCTGGTTCCAGCACCGTCAGCTGGTTCCGGGCCGAGCCTTTGGCTTAGGTGCCTCCTCCTGGGTATCCGAGTTCCGCCAACGCCAGGCGGTCCTTGGTAGTGCTTTTAAGCGCGGGCACCTACAGCTTAGTAACCGGGTTCCAGCACCGTCAGCTGGTCCTCGGTCGTGCCATTGGCTCTTGCACACTGGGGCAACGCATCCGGGTTCCAGCACCGCCAGCTGGTTCTCGGCAGTGTTCTTGTCACAGGTACTCCCTCGTGCCAAGCCTGGTTTCAGCACCGTCAGCTGTTTCCGGGTTGTGTCAACTTCACTGAGACGCCTATGCTTGCCCCGTCGTGGGGCGGTCGAGTTAGCCAACTCCAGGGTGCCTCCAGTTTAGGAGCTTCCTATGTGGGCTGCGTGAACTGGTAGTCAAGGCTGGTTCTGTAGTGCCAGTAGGCCCAGCTCCCCCTGTAGGACTGTTGGGGTTCGGTAACTGCGGCTGCCTCGCGGCCTAGCTGTTCTCTCCTCTCCTGTGGGCCTTGGGGTCCACCACCTGGTTCCAGCACCGTCAGCTGGTTCCGGGCCGAGCCTTTGGCTTAGGTGCCTCCTCCTGGGTATCCGAGTTCCGCCAACGCCAGGCGGTCCTTGGTAGTGCTTTTAAGCGCGGGCACCTACAGCTTAGTAACCGGGTTCCAGCACCGTCAGCTGGTCCTCGGTCGTGCCATTGGCTCTTGCACACTGGGGCAACGCATCCGGGTTCCAGCACCGCCAGCTGGTTCTCGGCAGTGTTCTTGTCACAGGTACTCCCTCGTACCAAGCCTGGTTTCAGCACCGTCAGCTGTTTCCGGGTTGTGTCAACTTCACTGAGACGCCTATGCTTGCCCCGTCGTGGGGCGGTCGAGTTAGCCAACTCCAGGGTGCCTCCAGTTTAGGAGCTTCCTATGTGGGCTGCGTGAACTGGTAGTCAAGGCTGGTTCTGTAGTGCCAGTAGGCCCAGCTCCCCCTGTAGGACTGTTGGGGTTCGGTAACTGCGGCTGCCTCGCGGCCTAGCTGTTCTCTCCTCTCCTGTGGGCCTTGGGGTCCACCACCTGGTTCCAGCACCGTCAGCTGGTTCCGGGCCGAGCCTTTGGCTTAGGTGCCTCCTCCTGGGTATCCGAGTTCCGCCAACGCCAGGCGGTCCTTGGTAGTGCTTTTAAGCGCGGGCACCTACAGCTTAGTAACCGGGTTCCAGCACCGTCAGCTGGTCCTCGGTCGTGCCATTGGCTCTTGCACACTGGGGCAACGCATCCGGGTTCCAGCACCGCCAGCTGGTTCTCGGCAGTGTTCTTGTCACAGGTACTCCCTCGTGCCAAGCCTGGTTTCAGCACCGTCAGCTGTTTCCGGGTTGTGTCAACTTCACTGAGACGCCTATGCTTGCCCCGTCGTGGGGCGGTCGAGTTAGCCAACTCCAGGGTGCCTCCAGTTTAGGAGCTTCCTATGTGGGCTGCGTGAACTGGTAGTCAAGGCTGGTTCTGTAGTGCCAGTAGGCCCAGCTCCCCCTGTAGGACTGTTGGGGTTCGGTAACTGCGGCTGCCTCGCGGCCTAGCTGTTCTCTCCTCTCCTGTGGGCCTTCGGGTCCACCACCTGGTTCCAGCACCGTCAGCTGGTTCCGGGCCGAGCCTTTGGCTTAGGTGCCTCCTCCTGGGTATCCGAGTTCCGCCAACGCCAGGCGGTCCTTGGTAGTGCTTTTAAGCGCGGGCACCTACAGCTTAGTAACCGGGTTCCAGCACCGTCAGCTGGTCCTCGGTCGTGCCATTGGCTCTTGCACACTGGGGCAACGCATCCGGGTTCCAGCACCGCCAGCTGGTTCTCGGCAGTGTTCTTGTCACAGGTACTCCCTCGTGCCAAGCCTGGTTTCAGCACCGTCAGCTGTTTCCGGGTTGTGTCAACTTCACTGAGACGCCTATGCTTGCCCCGTCGTGGGGCGGTCGAGTTAGCCAACTCCAGGGTGCCTCCAGTTTAGGAGCTTCCTATGTGGGCTGCGTGAACTGGTAGTCAAGGCTGGTTCTGTAGTGCCAGTAGGCCCAGCTCCCCCTGTAGGACTGTTGGGGTTCGGTAACTGCGGCTGCCTCGCGGCCTAGCTGTTCTCTCCTCTCCTGTGGGCCTTCGGGTCCACCACCTGGTTCCAGCACCGTCAGCTGGTTCCGGGCCGAGCCTTTGGCTTAGGTGCCTCCTCCTGGGTATCCGAGTTCCGCCAACGCCAGGCGGTCCTTGGTAGTGCTTTTAAGCGCGGGCACCTACAGCTTAGTAACCGGGTTCCAGCACCGTCAGCTGGTCCTCGGTCGTGCCATTGGCTCTTGCACACTGGGGCAACGCATCCGGGTTCCAGCACCGCCAGCTGGTTCTCGGCAGTGTTCTTGTCACAGGTACTCCCTCGTGCCAAGCCTGGTTTCAGCACCGTCAGCTGTTTCCGGGTTGTGTCAACTTCACTGAGACGCCTATGCTTGCCCCGTCATGGGGCGGTCGAGTTAGCCAACTCCAGGGTGCCTCCAGTTTAGGAGCTTCCTATGTGGGCTGCGTGAACTGGTAGTCAAGGCTGGTTCTGTAGTGCCAGTAGGCCCAGCTCCCCCTGTAGGACTGTTGGGGTTCGGTAACTGCGGCTGCCTCGCGGCCTAGCTGTTCTCTCCTCTCCTGTGGGCCTTCGGGTCCACCACCTGGTTCCAGCACCGTCAGCTGGTTCCGGGCCGAGCCTTTGGCTTAGGTGCCTCCTCCTGGGTATCCGAGTTCCGCCAACGCCAGGCGGTCCTTGGTAGTGCTTTTAAGCGCGGGCACCTACAGCTTAGTAACCGGGTTCCAGCACCGTCTGCTGGTCCTCGGTCGTGCCATTGGCTCTTGCACACTGGGGCAGCGCATCCGGGTTCCAGCACCGCCAGCTGGTTCTCGGCAGTGTTCTTGTCACAGGTACTCCCTCGTGCCAAGCCTGGTTTCAGCACCGTCAGCTGTTTCCGGGTTGTGTCAACTTCACTGAGACGCCTATGCTTGCCCCGTCGTGGGGCGGTCGAGTTAGCCAACTCCAGGGTGCCTCCAGTTTAGGAGCTTCCTATGTGGGCTGCGTGAACTGGTAGTCAAGGCTGGTTCTGTAGTGCCAGTAGGCCCAGCTCCCCCTGTAGGACTGTTGGGGTTCGGTAACTGCGGCTGCCTCGCGGCCTAGCTGTTCTCTCCTCTCCTGTGGGCCTTCGGGTCCACCACCTGGTTCCAGCACCGTCAGCTGGTTCTCGGCAGTGTCTTTTGCTCTTGTACCTTCTGCTCCCCATCCTGGTTCCAGTACCGTCAGCTGGTTCCGGGCAGAGCCTTTGGCTTAGGTGCCTCCTTCTGGGTATCCAAGTTCCACCAATGTCAGGTGGTCCTTGGTAGTGCTTTCAGGCACGGGTACCTCCTGCTTAGTAACCGGGTTCCAGTAACGTCAGCTGGTCCTTGGTAGTTCCATTGGCTCTTGGACATTCGGCTACCCATCCGGGTTCCAGTACCGTCAGCTGGTTCTCGGCAGTGTCTTTTGCTCTTGTACCTTCTGCTCCCCATCCTGGTTCCAGTAACGTCATCTGGTTCCGGGCAGAGCCTTTGGCTTAGGTGCCTCCTTCTGGGTATCCGAGTTCCGCCAACGTCAGGCGGTCCTTGGTAGTGCTTTTTAGCACGGGTACCTCCTGCTTAGTAACCGGGTTCCAGTAACGTCAGCTGGTCCTCGGTAGTTCCATAGGCTCTTGAACCTTCGGGTAGCCATCCGAGTTCCAGTTCCATCAGCTGGTTCTTGGCATTTTCTCAGCCTTCTTGTACCTTCTGCTACATTTCCAAGTTGAAGACCCTAACGTCGACAACCCGGAAGACCACCCCGATGACGACGACCCGGAAGACCACCCCGATGACGACGACGACGACGACGGCGGAGACGACGACGGCTGAGACGACGACGGCGGAGATGACGACACTGGAGACGAAGACCCTGGAGACGACAACATGGAAGACCGAGAAGCAGAAGAACAAGAGGCTGCAGAACAAAGAGCAGAAGAACATTAAGCATAAGACTTAATATCAGAGCAAAAGATATTATCTAAATTATATGCAGAAGAAGACTAAGCAGTGTATGGGGGTGAGTCCGTTCCTCCTCGTGGTGCCCCTGGATAAAGCCTGATGCTGCAGGCCAAACTGAACGCGGACAAATGTAACTTTTGTGACTGGCAGAACGGAAGGTGTAATCTTCCAACTTTTATAGATAACAACTACGGGAATGCCTGTCACAAATGAGAATATGATGAAGAAGTAGAATAGGAAGAATAATAACAGTGGAATAAAAAGAATATGTAGAATAGGAAGAATAATAATAGTTGAAGAAAATGAATATGAAGAATGTAATAAAAAAAAAAAATAGGTAGAAGATGAAGAAGAAGATGAATAAGGTGAAGAAGTTGATGTCAAGGATGCTGATGATGATGAAGATGAAAGTGTGGGAAAAGAAAAAAAAAAAAAGAAAAAAAAGAAGGGGAAGGGCGTGGAATAGTGAAACATCAATATCTGACAAAATAAAAAAAATTTACATACTCAATATCTTTTTCAATCCGAACGTCTTTAAAAAAAAAAAAAAAACATGCTATTCTATTTGATTGGACTAATCCTCATTGCCTTTAATGTCTCCGCCACCTCCCCCATACATCCTACATTATTCTTAGTTGTTTTCCTTCAGGTAGAATGAACCTACAAGGAAAGAAAGGGTTTATTTTAATTCCGATATTTTGGTCCCATTGACTTGCATTGGGATCGGGTATCGGTATCGGCGATATCCGATATTTTTTGAATATCGGCCGATCCAAACCGATACCGATACTTTCCGATATCGGAAGGTATCGCTCAACACTAGTGATAACATACTTTTGGACACTTTGATGTATTGTAGTGAAGGCCTCCTGATGGAGTTGTTCATGTGGTCACCAGTACAATCTCCAGTTACCATTGTACTCAAACAAAAATAGGACTCATCGCTGATGAGGACACATCTTCATTCCATCTTCCATTGCTACCTGTAGACACTGATTCTTGGCTTCGGCTTCATATGTGCACTTACAGTACAAAAATGTATAACTACGCACCATTCTTCGAATCTGATAATACCACGTGGACAATGCCATGAAGAGATGAGGGGAAATTACTCTAGTCCTACGCCCAGGATTATAATGTGGGGTGGTGTCATGTATTGTAGCCAGATCCCTTTAGTCTTCATTGCATGTACAATAACAGCTCAGTATTACATTGATTTGGTGATAGAACCACTGATGTGGCCATTTCTCCAAAGTGTCCCAGGAGCCATTTTTCATCACCAGGTCATGCTACCATGTCCTATAGAGCAGAGGTCCCCAACTCCAGTCCTCAAGGCCCACCAACAGGTCATGTTTTCAGGATTTCCTTAGTCTTGCCCAGGTAATAATTGCATCACCTGTGCAATGCAAAGGAAATCCTGAAAACATGACCTGTTGGTGGGCCTTGAGGACTGGAGTTGGGGACCTCTGCTATAGAGTCTCTGGACTTGTTTCCTATCGAGTATGTACTTCTTGGACGTCATTGGTCGTCAATTGCAAAAAGCTGCCAGCAGTGGATCTTGATGATGTTCTCAAGCGTACTAAGCATGACACAAAGTTTCTCAGACAACCACTCATAGCCTCACTAATAGTATAACTATTCCTTTTCAATGTTCCAATTTCAATATTGAGGAGTATATACAATTTTGACTGTTATTTTGATTTTGAGGTACACTTGGATCAAATTTTATGGTCTGAACTGCTGGAAATAAAGTGAGGGTTTTTATAGTGGAAAAGTAAATAAAACTGCACAATGAGCTAAGTTGAATCTAACCGGCCCTTTAAATTTGTAGATCTAAGCCCTGGAGATAAATAAGTCTGTTAGTTTAGGCTCCCATCTAGTGAGGTTCCCTTATCAAATCGTGTTTTAAATGCCTCAAATTTATGATTATAGTCTATAAAGCGGTAATATAGTTTAAATGCATATATTCAATGTTTGCAGATTCCTTAGGCTCAGAATGCGGTTTTACTAGTAGGACCTTAGTAGTTAGTTTCTCCACTTACCTAGTAGTTCCCAGTTCTTCCCCTTCCTAATCCTCTCCTCCTTACCCCACCTTCTTCCCTCTTTTCTTTTAGCATTAAAGTACCTTTGCATATATTTTATTGTGCTAAGATGTACTTATCAATGTGGTGTTTTGCCATGAGATAGCGGACAATGAATTTAGCTCCATCAAGCCTCATAGCGTCAATCGATAATTAACTAAGGAGTGCCATTCATCGACTAAAGAATTTCTACGGACACAAACCTCAGTTTATACGTTTTTTAACCTATTATCTACAAATGTCCTTTTTTGGGGACGCCTAATCTTTAGCTTCCAGCAACTAAGATTTTATAATTTTTATAATTAGGTCCAATTTTTTGTGTTGTGTTTGTAAAATTAATGTTTTCAAAATAGGAAATCATGTCATTGTCATTTTTAATTGAATATTGGGACGCCTTTTTCTGAAAAATCCGTACTTGTAAAAATTTTAATTTGGCAAGTAATGGGTTAATGAAGAATAAAAATAATTGGTGTTCTTTGCTGTTTCTTAGTTTTATTTTTATTTTTTTTTTTAACATGGATGAGTTTCTTTACTTCCTCACTTCTGTGTGAGAGAGGCTGAATTATAGCTAAATTAATTTATTTAAAATTTAATTTAGTTTAAATTAATTAATTTTGCCCCGAGAATTGTTAGTTGTCTTTGTGTCTATAGTTTGACCTTCTTGGGTGATAAAGTCATACATGATTATGATCATGGCAGCATCTGTATTATTTTAGGGAAAATGGAAAGTGTAATGGGGGTTAGCAAGATTTTACAGCAGTGACCATGTTAGGGCTAGCGGAACGCACCAAATAATAAGACAGATAGAGTATGGTGCGTTCGCAGCCCGGGGTCCACCGTGCAGAGATGGAACCTGCTGCCAAGTAATGACGGACTATATGGCGGTACTCATAAGTATACACACGTGGGTTAAACTTCACCCAGCGTGAAGGAAGCGATCCTGTTGCGTCACAGGATCGCGGTACCGCACATAGAGCGCGAGCAAGTAGTCAGCGAACTCAACCCCAACTAGGATTGAAGTCCGATTAGACCCTTGCTGGCACAACACCGCAACTGGGTGTGTAAGGAAGCCAAATAACAATATTAGGGCACAAGAGTGCATGCGGTGCCGCACTGACGAACGCCACTAACCACCCAGGCTTGGGTAAGGAAAGCACAGAGGAAGTGCACGGCGCCGTACTGGCGGTCACAGCAACTGGACGCTGTAATGTGTGATTTGTGCTGTAGGATAAGTCGGGCGCTAGATAGCAACCATACACCTTCCGCGAACAGACATTCAATAGGGAAGGGGTATCCAAGGACGACTTGCACTCACAACAAACACACGTATGCAAATGTACACTAGCGCATGGCCGTGCGGTCATGCGCAGTTTATATAGTTGCAGCACAGGAAGTGGCCACAGAAACTTTGCCCTTCCAAGACCTGCCAAGAGGACCAATGGAATGTGCTGCAGAGCCTGAGCACATGACCCTCGATCTCCAACGGGAGATCTTGCCCTGGGCATGCTCAGTGTGTGCAGACAAGGACTTAGTCCCAGAGAAGTCCGCTCGCTGCTGACCAGCACTGGCTTTAATGGCAGAAGCTGAAGAAGCAGCAGTAACTCTCCGTACAGAGCGAGACCGAGCAAGACGCTGGGACCGACGTCCCTGCTGAGCAGACTCCACTGCGGCTGGATAAGAATGGGAGACCGCAGCGGAGATGGCTCGAGATTCCCCCTGTGCAGAAGCGGGAACTCGAGACCTAACATTACCCCCCCTCCTAGGGCCCCCCCCTCCTTGGGCCTCGCTACGCTCGAAGGCAGCAATGAGCTGTGGGGCCCAAATGTTTTCAGCAGGCTCCCATGACCTGTCCTCTGGGCCATAACCCTTCCAATCCACCAGATAGAACTTTTTGCCGCGTACCACCTTGCACCCCAAAATAGCGTTCACCTCGTAATCGTCCGTAGACGAACCCGATGTCCCGGCAGATGACTCGGAAAACCGGGACATGTATACGGGTTTCAAGAGGGACACATGAAAGGTGTCGGTGATACCCAAGCGTGGAGGAAGAGCCAAGCGGTAGACCACAGGATTAACCTGTTCGAGAACCTTGAAGGGACCCAAGTAGCGAGGAGCAAACTTAGTGGACTCAACTCGCAGCCTGATGTTACGGGCGGAGAGCCACACCAAGTCGCCAGGAGCAAAGGTCGGAGCGGGGCGCCGATGAACATCGGCGGAGGACCTCATTCTCTCCTTGGAGGCCCGAATGGCATCCTGCATGCGGTCCCAAATGTCCCGTGCCTCCACAGCCCAGTCTGCCACACTGGAGTCAGCAGAAGACACAGGCATGGGCACAGGAACACGCGGATGCTGGCCGTAATTTAGGAGGAATGGAGTCTGACCGGTGGAGTCAGCTACGGCATTGTTAAGTGCAAACTCTGCCCACGGTAGCAAGGATGCCCAGTCATCCTGCCTGGCAGAAACAAAATGTCGTAAATATGTGACCAAGGTCTGGTTGGCCCTCTCTACCAACCCATTCGTCTCGGGATGATATGCCGAAGAGAGATTCAACTCAATACTGAGTAGACGACAAAGCTCTCTCCAGAATCGAGACGCAAACTGGGGACCCCGGTCACTAACAATTTTGTCTGGCATACCATGTAGGCGAAAGATATGCTTGACGAACAAGACAGCCAACGCCCGTGCAGAAGGTAGCCGTGGAAGAGGCACCAAGTGCACCATTTTGGAAAAATGGTCGGTGATCACCCAGATAATGGTGCAGTTACGAGACTTGGGTAAGCCCACCACAAAGTCCATCCCGACCATCTCCCAGGGCCTGTCCGCCACCGGCAGAGGATAAAGCAAACCAGCTGGCCGTTGCCGAGGAGTCTTGTTCTTGGCACAAGAGACACACGCCCAAACATACTCTGCGACATCACGAGCCATATGCGGCCACCAGTATGTCCTCGCCAGTAACTCAGATGTCCTTTTGGTACCAAAATGTCCACCCACCCTGGACGAGTGTGCCCAAGAGAGAACCTCCGGTCGCAAACTGGATGGTACAAAAGTCTTGCCCGGAGGCACAGACTCTAGCGAAACCGGGGCCACAGTTCTCAAGCTCTCGGTGGGGACAATAAGCCGAGGCTCCTCCTCCTCCTCCGCAGATGACACAACGGAGCGAGAGAGAGCGTCGGCCCGAATGTTCTTCTCCCCAGAAAGAAAATGGAGGGTGAAATGAAACCGGGAGAAGAATAAGGACCATCTGGCCTGGCGAGAATTCAACCGCTGGGCTGTCTGCAGGTACACCAAATTTTTATGGTCTGTGAAGACTTGGAAGGGAAAACGTGCTCCCTCCAAGAGATGTCTCCACTCCGAGAAAGCCAACTTCATGGCTAGCAACTCCCTGTCCCCGATGGAATAATTCCTCTCTGCTGGTGAGAAGGTCTTGGAGAAAAAGAAGCAAGGATGCTTCCGACCTTGAGCATCCTTTTGGAAGAGGACTGCTCCAGCACCAACAGAAGAGGCATCCACCTCCATGATAAATGGCTTATCAACATCGGGGCGATGTAGGATGGGAGCGCTAGCGAAGTGTGACTTTATAGAGTTAAAGGCCTTGGAGACCTCCTCAGACCACAATTTGGGATTCGCCCCCTTCTTGGTGAGGGCAACCAAGGGAGCTACCAAAGTTGAGAAGTGCGGAATGAACTGGCGATAATAATTAATGAACCCCATAAAGCGCTGCACCGCTTTAAGAGAATGGGGTTCCTGCAAGTCCATCACAGCCTGTAGTTTGGCAGGATCCATAGCCAATCCCTGGGCTGAGATGATGTAGCCTAGGAAAGGTAAGGACTTACATTTCTCCAACTTGGCATAGAGGGAGTTTGCCCGTAGGAGGTCTAAGACTTTGCAAACATCTCTCCGGTGGGAGTCAATATCTGGAGAGTAGATGAGAATATCATCCAGATAGACTACGACCGAGGTGGAAAGCATATCCCGGAAGATATCGTTCACAAAGTCTTGGAAAACGGCTGGGGCATTACAGAGCCCGAAGGGCATCACCAGATATTCATAGTGCCCATCCCTGGTGTTAAAAGCCGTCTTCCATTCGTCCCCCTCACGGATGCGAATCAGGTTGTAAGCACCCCGCAGATCTAGTTTAGTAAATACCCTTGCTCCCCGAAGCCTATCAAAGAGCTCAGATATCAAGGGCAAAGGATACTTATTTTTAACAGTGATGGCATTAAGATCCCTGTAGTCTATGCATGGACGCAATTCCCCATTCTTCTTCTGCACGAAGAAGAACCCTGCCCCAGCAGGTGACACTGACTTCCTAATGAATCCTCTTGCCAGATTTTCCTGGATGTACTGTGACATTGCCTCCGTCTCCGGGAGAGATAGCGGATAGACCCGACCCCGGGGAGGCTCAGCACCAGGCAAGAGATCAATAGGACAGTCATAGGGGCAATGGGGCGGAAGGATCTCCGCCGCCTTTTTGGAGAACACGTCTGCATAAGACCAATACTGCTTGGGGAGAGAGGAAAGATCTGCGGGTACCTCTGTAGTAGCAACCTGAACGCACTCCCTCTGACACCTACCCCCACAAGATTCGCCCCATCCCAGGATTCTGCCAGAGGACCACTCGATATGAGGAGAGTGGTACCGTAGCCAAGGTATTCCCAACAGGACCTCATCAATTCCCTCAGGAATGACGAGCAGAGATATAATCTCCTGATGAGATGGCGACATGGACAGAGTAAAAGGGATGGTCTGGTGTGTTATCTGTGAGGGCAGTGTCGACCCATTCACCACTCGTACCGTTACTGGTTGAGCTAGCATAACCAGGGGTATTGCGTGACATTGGGCGAAGGCAGAAGACATAAAATTGCCCTCCGCCCCAGAATCCACGCAGAGCTCTACCGAGTGGGAGAATGAGCCTATAGTAATTGTCCCCTTAAAGGACAATTTAGAGGCAAACGTCGCCGTGTCTAGTGTACCTCCACCTACTACCACTAGACGCTGACGTTTCCTCGACCGCTGAGAACATCTGGTGGCTAGATGTCCTGACTGCTGGCAAACATGACAGACCTTGAGTGCACAAGCGGTCCGGGACTTAGATCCCGCTTGTGACATATCCCTGGCCTCATGTGACTCAGGAACCAGGACCGGAGATTCCAGAGGTTTGGCGAAGGTAGGAGCCAGCCGAAACCTCTGCCTACACTGGGCTCGCTCTAACCTCCGCTCGTTAAAACGGAGGTCAATTCGAGTGGAGACAGTTATTAACTCCTCCAGTGTGGCAGGAATCTCCCTAGTGGCCAGAGCGTCCTTAACGTGGTCAGCCAGGCCCCTCCAAAATATGGGGATAAGAGCTTTATCCGACCAATCCAGCTCAGAAGCTAAAGTGCGGAATTGGACGGCAAAATGACTGACCAAGGACTCACCCTGAGTTAATGCCAGCAGTTGGAGCGCAGTATCATGGGTGACTTGAGGTCCTAAAAAGACCTGTTTCAGAGTGCTCAGAAACAGCGAAGCACTCTGCACCACATGATCGCCACGCTCCCACAGCGGCGTAGCCCATTCCAACGCCCTGTCCGACAAGAGAGACACTATAAATCCCACCTTAGCCCGCTCTGTGGGAAAACGTGCAGCCAGGAGCTCGAGGTGAATAGAGCACTGACTCACAAATCCCCTACAAGATTTGCTATCTCCAGAAAATTTTTCTGGCAGCGGGAGGCGAGAAAATGTCGGAGCAGGGGTGGCAATGGACAGGGTTGCTGCAGCCACGCTAGCAGCCTGTACAGCAACTGCGGTAACATCCACAGCTGAGGTTGCGCTCTCAAGAGCCGCCTACCTACCCTCCAGCTGCTGGATATACCGCAAGGATTGCTGTTTGTCCGTCATTACTAGCCAGACCCTGGCGCTAGTGTAATGTTAGGGCTAGCGGAACGCACCAAATAATAAGACAGATAGAGTATGGTGCGTTTGCAGCCCGGGGTCCACCGTGCAGAGATGGAACCTGCTGCCAAGTAATGACGGACTATATGGCGGTACTCATAAGTATACACACGTGGGTTAAACTTCACCCAGCGTGAAGGAAGTGATCCTGTTGCGTCACAGGATCGCGGTACCGCACATAGAGCGCGAGCAAGTAGTCAGCGAACTCAACCCCAACTAGGATTGAAGTCCGATTAGACCCTTGCTGGCACAACACCGCAACTGGGTGTGTAAGGAAACTGAATAACAATATTAAGGCACAAGAGTGCATGCAGTGCCGCACTGACGAACGCCACTAACCACCCAGGCTTGGGTAAGGAAAGCACAGAGGAAGTGCACGGCGCTGTACTGGCGGTCACAGCAACTGGATGCTGTAATGTGTGATTCATGCTGTAGGATAAGTCGGGCGCTAGATAGCAACCATACACCTTCCGCGAACAGACATTCAATAGGGTAGGGGTATCCAAGGACGACTTGCACTCACAACAAACACACGTATGCAAATGTACACTAGCGCATGGCCGTGCGGTCATGCGCAGTTTATATAGTTGCAGCACAGGAAGTGGCCATAGAAACTTTGCCCTTCCAAGACCTGCCAAGAGGACCAATGGAATGTGCTGCAGAGCCTGAGCACATGACCCTCGATCTCCAACGGGAGATCTTGCCCTGGGCATGCTCAGTGTGTGCAGACAAGGACTTAGTCCCAGAGAAGTCCGCTCGCTGCTGACCAGCACTGGCTTTAATGGCAGAAGCTGAAGAAGCAGCAGTAACTCTCCGTACAGAGCGAGACCGAGCAAGACGCTGGGACCGACGTCCCTGCTGAGCAGACTCCACTGCGGCTGGATAAGAATGGGAGACCACAGCGGAGATGGCTCGAGATTCCCCCTGTGCAGAAGCGGGAACTCGAGACCTAACAGACCACACTTCAGTCTTTTGGCGTCAGTCTGAAACCGCCATTTTCCTCAAATAGCGGTTCTGCCATTTTTTTTGGCAGATCCGCTATTTTCCCATAGACATACATTAGCGACGAATTGTGGTGGATGGTCGTCCGTTCCATCCGCCATGTGACGGATCCGTCGAGATTTGGCGGACGTCATCTAGACATTGACGGACATTATAACGTTTTTTTGTCTGCGCCGAAATGGCGGCTCGCGACGGATCCGTCACGTCCACCATTCCATAGAATGGCCGCCTATGGGCATCGGATCCGTCGCGACCGTCATTTGGCGGATCCGTCGCCTCAATCCGCTTTTTTAATTGCGCATGCTCCAAAAAGTAGATACTTTTCCCAGACAACCCCCAAGTAACGGATCCGTCAAAAAAACAGATCCTTTAGAACCGTTTTCTCAACATTTGTGACAGATCCGTCGATCCTCACTATGTCGGAGCAGACTGACGCCAAACAACTGAAGTGTGAAAGAAGCCCAAGAAGACAAAGCAAAAGAGTCTGGAAAAAAATACAAAAAACAGCTTTCCTTTTTTTTTTATTGTGAACAGCAGTCTTGCTATTCGATGTGTTGATGCCATACATTTTTTAAATCTCTCCATACGCAGACAAAATGTATTACAATATGGCTGAAAATGGACTGAAGATGCTTAGTATGAATACTGGTGGAGATGCAAACTCATTTCTTATTGGGTGCTCACTTCCCCATGGATTATTTCTACCGATTTCACATTAGACCTGTCATCCGGAATTGGACGACTGATGTGATGACACAATATTTTGGAGTAAGGACAATCCTACATGACTTAGAGGGAAAAACATAGCAGGTAGATCCACTTGTGTAAAATAAAATAACTTCTTTATTAGGGTGGTTTCACACTTGAGTTTTTGTCTGCAGGGTTTTTTTTCAAAAAAACGCATGCATTTTTTTTTTCCTATATTTAACATTGAAAACGCATGCGTTTTTTTGTGTACGCGTTTGGTCGCGTTTTTTGACGCATGCGTTTTTTTACTGCATGCGTTCATTTTCTGAAATGCTACTTGTAGTATTTTTAGAAGCGTTTTTTGGACCAAAAAAAAACGCATGCGTTTTCATGCGGTTTTTTTGGGTCAAAAAATACATTGGAGTCAATGGGGACGCATGCGTTTTTTGGTGCATGCGTTTTTGCGGTAAAAAACGCATGCGTTTTTTTATTAAAAAACCAGAAAACACACTGATATGCCACCCCCCAGCATAAAGGTGATAAAGGGAACCTAACCCTACCCCTAACCCTACCCCTAACTCTAAGGGATCCTAACCCTAACCCTACCCCTAACCCTAACCCTACCCCTAACCCTAAGGGATCCTAACCCTAACCCTAACCATAATCCCTTTATGGTTAGGGTTAGGGGTAGGGGTAGGGTTAGGGTTAGGGGTAGGGTTAGGGGTAGGGTTAGGGTTAGGATCCCTTAGGGTTAGGGTTAGGGGTAGGGTTAGGGGTAGGGTTAGGGTTAGGGTTAGGATCCCTTAGGGTTAGGGTTAGGGGTAGGGTTAGGGGTAGGATCCCTTTAGGGTTAGGGTTATGATCCCTACCCCTAACCCTACCCCTAACCCTAACCCTAACTATTTCTGTTTATAGTGGGTTTTTTACTTTATTTTGATGATTGGCAGTTGTCACACATTTTTCTGCATGCGTTTAAAAAATGCAAACTCATGAAAAAACGCATGTAAACGCGGTTAAACGCCGCGTTTTTTTCACCACATGCAAAAACGCATGCGTCAAAAAAACGCAGCGTTTACACGCGTTTACATGCATTTTTTCACCATGCTTTTTTTGCGTTTTTTACCGCAAAAACGCACCCGAAAAAACGCCAATGTGAAACCAGCTTTAGGGATCCATTAAAAAAAAAATTCAGACTGTTCAAGCTCTCATCTCTGACATGTTTCTGGCGTAAATGTCGCCTTTGGACATAGAGATGACTGTTGTGGCTTAGCGGAAAGAAATGCCGACCACAGGATCAAGGGTTCGAATCCAGAAACATGACGCTGACAGTGAGGTGCGAGCCATAGAGAACACTAGGTGGATTCTCCACCGTGACAGGGAAATTTCGCACTTACCAATGGGTTCCCTCACAGATAATCTATGAGGGACTACCAACAGAAGAATACTCTGTCATCATTATTGCTTGAAGGGGGGGAGTTCTTACAAAAAAGATTTCCTGAAATGGACAATCCCTTTAATGTAGAGATCATGGAGCTTGTTGGCACATCTATCATCACTGTCTACCAGCCTCATCTTACTTCCATTCACAGCTTCTGTTTTTTGCTGATTGAAATGGGGAGAGCAGCCGAATAAATTGATTTCCCTTCGCCTATTTTCCACTACTAACCAAATCTCTCCCACTTGTGAATAGATTTATTTTAGTGATAAGTTTATAGAAAGAAATAGGTGATATTATGCTAATCATAGATGACCATAGATTAGGTCTAAGAGGTCTATTGTAGCTTTTACCCGACCTCCTTAAACTCTAGAGTATCACAACTATCCATGGATTGTATTAGTATTGGTATTCCGTCTCATGCGAGTGATACCAGACACAACCAAAGGACAAGAATAAATCTTTTTCTAATCTCCTACAACTTTACCTTCTGCGGCAGATAACAAGGTGCTGCTCTCCATCACCTCCATGAGGATCAATAGGATTAGATATGAAAAGGATTTCAACCGATAGCCGCTCATATACCTGAGCTCATCGCTGGTAAGTCCAATGTTCGTTTTTAAGCAGAGAGAGCAGGGCAAAGCGCCACAAATGCTCCACTTCTGGGACCGCTGCAGGCTAGTATGTTTAGACTGGGAAGGACCATTAACCATGGACCTTCCCAGCCTGATAATAACATCTCACAGCTGTTTGCTTTACCTTTACTGGTTATCAAAATAATCATGTCGTTTTTTTATTATTTATTTATTATTATTTTGATAAACAAAGCTAAACACTCGTTAGTGCCACATGAAAGGCACTAAAGGGTGCAAGTTTATTATATGTAGGTGGACTTGTAAAATTATATATCTACAAGGGATATATATATATATATATGTATGTATATATATACACACACATACTGTATTTTTCATTTTATAAGATGCTCTTTGTTTCCCCAAATTTTGGGGGAAAGTTGGGGGTGCGTCTTATAATCTATAATCTGTCTGCTGTGCTGTAGAGGAGGAGGGGCGGTGGCTCTGGAGTGGTGTCATGGGGCTGGATTGGGCTGGGCTGGCTGCAGGCTGCAGAGACAGCGGGAGGTCACGTGCTCCCGCTCATTAGCCTCATGTAATATTCCCTGCACCCGCTGTCCATCATATCGGTGCTGAAGCTGCACGAGTTGGTTGACAGGGGAGCAGCAAATACTGCATGTGCCTTTCTCTCCCCCCTTCCCATCATGGATATGGCCCCCCGGTCACTCTTATATGCCCCCTGTGCTGCTGGCAGGCACATGATAAAATCACAAACACTTAACTCACCTTCCGATAATGGCTCTGTGCTCCCAGCTCCTCGGTTGTGCCACTGCTTCCTGTGTCTGTGCTGACATCCGATCATGTGATTGGCACAGCACAGTGCTGACATCACTGTGTGCCCAGGTCACATGATCCAATGCCTAGGAAACAGGAAGCACAACCGAGGAGCTAGGAGCACATCATCGGAAGGTGAGTTAAGTGTTTGTTATTTTATCATGTGCCTGCCAGCAGCATAGGGGACATATAGTGACTGGGGGGGTCATGTGCCTGCTGGCAGCACAGGGTGGGCGTATAGTTACCATGGGGGGGATGTGCCTGCCAGCAGCACAGGGGGGCATATTGTGACCAGGGGGCATGTGCCTTCCAGCACAGGGGGCATATTGTGACCTGGGGGGCATGTTCCTGCAAGCAGCACAGGGGGGCATAGAGTGACCCAGGGGGGCATGTGCCTGCCAGCAGCACAGGGGGGCATATAGTGACCGTGGGGGGGCATGTGCCTGTCAGCAGCACAAGGGGGCATATAGTGACTGGGGGGGTCATGTGCCTGCTGGCAGCACAGGGTGGGCGTATAGTTACCATGGGGGGGATGTGCCTGCCAGCAGCACAGGGGGGCATGTGCCTGCCAGCAGCACAGGGGGGCATATAGTGACCGTGGGGGGGCATGTGCCTGTCAGCAGCACAAGGGGGCATATAGTGACCGGGGGGAAGCATGTGCCTATCAGCAGCACAGGGGGACATATAGTGACCAGGGGGGCATGTGCCTGTCAGCAGCACAGGGGGGCATATAGTGACCGGGGGCAGGTACCTGCCAGCAGCACAGGGGGGCATATAGTGACCAGGGGGGCGTGTGCCTGTCAGCAGTACAGGGGGGCATATAGTGACCGGGAGGCCAGTTGCATGCCAACAGCACAGGGGGGCATATAATGACCAGGGGGGCATGTGCCTGCCAGCAGCACAGGGGAGCATATAATGACCAGGGGGGCATGTGCCTGCCAGCAGCACAGGGGGCATATAGTGACCAGGGGGGCATGTGCCTGTCAGCAGCACAGGGGGCACATAGTGACTGGGGGGCATGTGCCTGCCAGCAGCACAGGGGGCATACAGTGACCGGGGGGGGCATGTGCCTGCCAGCAGCATGGGGGGGGGCATGTGCCAGCACAAGGATGGGGGTTATATAGATATCAGGATGATGGACATATGATTTGTAAGATGGACATTGGCATTATAAGGCAGACCCCCACTTAACATAAAAAAATATTTTTTTTCTCTTTTTCTTCACCAAATTGGGGGGTGCGTCTTATAATCAGGTACATCTTATAAAGCGAAAAATATGGTATCTATTTTATCTGTTATCTATCTAGGTTTCTAGCTATTTATAATCTACTAGATGGTAGCCCGATTCTAACGCATCGGGTATTCTAGAATATGTATGTAGTTTATTTATGAAGATATTAGAATAATACATTGAATACACAGGATTCGGCCGGCCGGGCGCGACCAATTAGCGAAGCGTGGTTCAAATCCCACGCCAATTCGCAGCCGGACTTCGCCTGTCGCTGATTGCTCGCGGCCAGCCACGTAGTACATAGCACAGCCACGTAGTATATTGCACAGCCACAAAGTATATAGCACAGCCACGTAGTATATTGTTATGATCTGGTGGCCTAGGAGCAGCATGTGACATACTCTGGAGAAGGTGGTACCTGTACTGACCGCAGACCCCGAACTTAGCACCGCAACTAGAAGTAGCCGTGGGATGCACCTAACACTCCCTAGACACCTCGACACAGCCTAAGGACTAACTTCCCCTAAAGATAGAAACGGGAAAACTATCTTGCCTCAGAGAAAATCCCCAAAGGATAGACAGCCCCCCACAAATATTGACTGTGAGAGGAGAGGGAAATGACATACGCAGACTGAAATCAGGATTTAGCAAAGGAGGCCTTTCTAGCTAAAAAGATAGAATAGGACAGAGTACTATGTGGTCAGTATTAAAACGCTAGAAAATATCCACCACAGAAAATACAAATCTCCACATCTGACTAAAGACATGGAGGGTATATCTGCATCTCCAGAGATACAGCTTGGCTGCAAAGAATCCTTACACAGACAAAGCTGAACAAGACAAAACATGAAAATGCACAGAACTATAAGGCCCACAGCATGTGGACAGCAAAAACAAAGCCAGAACTTAATCTTTGTTGAAAAGAACAGCAAAACAGGAGAGACCAGTCAGGGATGTGAATCCTCCAAAAACAATGGACAACTGGCACTGACTAAAGGGTCAAGCAAGACTAAATAGCCCAGTCCAAATTGCAATAAGTGGACACACCTGATAAATGCTGCGATCCAAAGACAGCAGCACTACCACTCATAGCCACCGGAGGGAGCCCAAGAGCAGAATTCACAACAGTATATAGCACAGCCCACGTAGTATATAACACAGCCCACGGAGTATATAGCACAGCCACGTAGTATATAGCACAGCCCACGGAGTGTATAACAGCCTACATAGCATATAACACAGCCACATAGTTTATAACAGCCCACGTAGCATATAACATAGCTCACGCAGTATATAACAGCCCACACATGCAGTATATAACACAGCCCATGTAGTGTATAACACAGCCCACATAGTATATTGCACAGCCCACGTAGTATATTGCACAGCCCACGTAGTATATTGCACAGCCCCCATAGTATATTGCACAGCCCACATAGTATATAGTAATGTGGGCATCATATCCCTGTTAAAAAAAAGAATTAAAATAAAAAATAGTTATATACTCACCTTCCGTTGGGCCCCAGATCCAGGCGAAGCGTTTACCGATGCTCCTCGTGCGCTCTGATCCCAAGAGTGCATCATCATCTCGCGAGACCGCAATGCATGGAGCGGTCACCGGGGCGTCATGAGGAGCGAGAAAGGCCTGTTCTGGATCCGAGGGGCCGACGGAGGGTGAGTATATAACTATATTTTATTTTTTTAATTATTTTTAACATTAGATCTTTTTACTATTGATGCTGCATAGGCAGCATCAATAGTAAAAAGTTGGTCACACAGGGTTAATAGCAGCGTTAACGGAGTGCGTTACACCACGGCATAACGCGGTCCGTTAACGCTGCCATTAACCCTGTGTGAGCGCTGACTGGAGGGAATTATGGAGCGGGCACTGACTGCGGGGAGTAAGGAGCGGCCATTTTGCCGCCGGACTGTGCCCGTCGCTGATTGGTCGCGGTTGTTTTGTCGCGACCAATCAGCGACTTGGGATTTCCGTTACAGACAGACAGAAAGACGGAAGTGACCCTTAGACAATTATATAGTAGATTATATTGCTAATCTCTTTCTATCATCTATGTATATCTTTATAATTACTTTATTAGTTTTCTTAACTAAGTTTAATTTACATTATGTAAAAGATGTTAAAATCTTATAGTATGTGGATGTCATACGGATGTTTAGACGAGAAAAAAAATGTACACTCGCATTTTCTCTAACCAGATGTAAGCGTGGCCTTAAAGGAACTTTGAAGCAGCAAAATAGTAAAAAGTGAACTATTATACAAATATGTTTATTATTTTAGTCTGGATCAAAATATCCTTATTTAACCCAACTGGAAAACCTCTTTCAGGGAACAAGAAGCACAGATATATTAAAAAATGTATAAATATATGTCATCAGTTCATCTCTTAAAGGGGTTTTCAAAACAAGTAATTATTTTTTGTTCCCTGCCTTGCCCACAGTAAATATAATAAAATAAGCTACACTCATTCCACTTTCCTCAGATCAAGCACTGCTTTTCCACTTCTGCCTACCATCTTGTTTGACAAGCCTCTTGAGGTTCTACCACAATTTCAGCACATGTGACCACTGGAGCCATTGACTGATAGTCGGTACTAGACAGCTGATTGGCTGTCACGTGTGGGGTAGTGTTGGCATTGCGGATGCAGCAGCAGAGAGGCAGTGCAGGACAATCAGTGTGTAAGTACAGCTTATTTTGCAACTTTTTTACTGGTCAAGCCAAGGAATAAAAAATAATTAATCCTGGAAAACCCCTTTAATCACCTCCTTTTCTTTGATCCGGTTTTCTCTCATTTTGCAATTAAAACAGGTAAATATAAAAGAAAAATATAAAGATCGCATGAGATTGCTAAGCTCCGCCTCTCACCTAAGGAGGTGTGGCTTCCGGTGACTACTGACCGGAGATGGAACAGATCAGCAGAGAGTAATCTCTGAATTTCTCAGTCTTCTTTCTACAAGACTGTCTGATTCAGGATGATGCAGAAAATGTCGTAGACTACAAATAGTGAGGACTACTAGATTTCTTCTTAAAAAAAAATCATTTTTCGGTTTAGTGTTCCTTTAAGTTTTCTTGCAGTTTTTTTTATTATGAAGTGAGAAATAAAGTGTACTTGTCCCTTCTCGTAACAGTTGTCATGACAGCACGAGGAGAAGAATCTGATTACCTACATGCCTCTGACACATCACATTAGCACTACATCTTAGGAAGACTTACCTTTTTCAGCTCTCTTCGTATCTTGCTTTTCAAGTAAAAGATATCGAGGACTTTCAGGAAAAAATGGCAAAAGCACAACTTGTAACGCCGCAGGAATCAGGATAAACCCAAACAAACAGGGCCACAGGGATTCCTGAAATATCAAAAAGGGAGAATTAGCTGGAAGAGAATATTACTATACTCTGAAAGAAAGTCTGACATAGGAGCATCAGCAATGTCAGGTTATAAGCAATACACATCATGGGTACGGCACGATGCAATGCTTTTTCCTATATGCCCCCTGTACTCCAATAATGTGTCACCTTGGGATGTACAGTGATCGAATAGTGTTGTAATTGTGGCCCAAAAATTCAACATGGAACCCAAACCCAACAGATTTTACTACATGTCATTGTAAATCTTCCTTACCTGTCCTATCTATCGCAATCAAAGACATCATGCTTTCCCCCGTACCGGAAGTCCGCTGCCTTGGAGTAACCTTCGACTCTGCCCTGTCCTTCAAACCACACATCCAAGCTCTTTCCACCTCCTGTCGCCTCCAGCTCAAAAATATCTCCAGAATCCGTCCTTAACTCAACCGTCAATCTACTAAAATGCTTGTGCATGCCCTCATCATCTCCCGCCTTGACTACTGCAACATCCTTTTCTGTGGCCTCTCTGCTAACACCCTTGCACCTCTCCAGTCCATCCTTAACTCTGCTGCCCGACTAATTCATCTCTTGACTGGCTCCCATTCCCTCAGCGTATCCAGTTCAAATTACTAATACTGACCTACAAAGCCATTCACAACCTGTCTCCTCCATATATCTCTGAACTAATCTACCGATATCTTTCCTCACGTAATCTCTGGTCCTCCCAAGACCTCCTTCTCTCCTCCACACTTATTCGCTCCTCACCCAACCGCCTCCAAGACTTCTCCCGAATATCCCCCATCCTCTGGAATTCTTTACCCCAACACGTCCGACTATCAACCACATTCGGATCCTTCAGACGGAACCTGAAATCCCATCTCTTCAGGAAAGCCTACAGCCTGCACTGACCCCGCTGCCTCCTCATCACTACTGAAGCTACCGCCTCACCAACACCGGAGCTCCTGCAACCCCCAACCTATTGTCTCCATCCCCACCATCCTGTAGAATCTAAGCCTCCAAAAGCAGGGTCCTCGCCCCTCTGTATCAGTCTGGCATTGTTAGTTTGCGTACTGTAAGTGATATCTGTAACTTGTATGTAACCCCTTCTCATGTACAGCACCATGGAATCAATGGTGCTATATAAATAAATAATAATAATAATAATAATAAATGTCAAAAATGATGACTGAGTTATGGTAGAAATTGGGAAGATCTGGATGGGACAAACGCCTACAGATAGGACAGTACCGTAAGGAATGAAATGGGGGTGAGGATGATGGTGGCGCTCACCTGTAAGGGTTATGTATGGACCCAACAGCTGTAGAACCCTGATGTGCTGTAGCTGCATCTCCATGGGTGGAGGAGAATATCGTCCGGATAGCAGTTTGGCAAACCGGAGATTATCACGATGTGCTGTTTGCACTCACGGAAAAGATAAAATCTGGAGAATATAAGCAAAAGGTTTTTTTTTGCACCAATGCATTTCAGCGCCGGTGGTTTTTGCTGTCATTTTTGTCATTTCAGTCGCCATTTGTTTTCTTCACATTGAGAAAGGCGCAGGTGCTGAAAAACGCGTTGATGTGAATCAAAAACCTTGCTTATACTCTCTGCGATAATCTGCACTTTACCAGTTACAGGAGAAAAACATGTTGTAGTCTTATTTGTTGCAGGTAAAGTCATGGGCAAAATCCGCAAAACATATTGTTCATCCCAATGCAAGTTTGTCTGTAGAATGTGTTTGGTGTTGCGGCTTAACTTTATTCAGTTTAATGGGGATAACCGGCAACAGGGCTGGCACAAGCACCAAGTGAGCGCAGGAGGGTGTCAGGACCCACTTTGCCCAGGTTTTAACCTACAGCATATGTTTGCAGCAACCTCAGATAAGCCTGTTACATACAACATGGGTGCCTGCCCTGTTATACAGCTGGCACGAGAGTCTAACTGCTGGGAAAGGAGCAAATACTAATTAAAGCACTATAACTCCTTGGATGTCTCATTTAAGAGGTTAGAAATGGGAAAGTGCCCATCTAATGCTCACTGGCCCTTCCCACCAGCATGGTTGTCTGGTGTTGATGGCATTATCATGTAAGCCAGGGGGCCTACTGAAGGCCAGGCTAAGGATGTTGAAAGCTGGGCTTCATGTAAGATAGGTGCATTTTCAAATATAATTCAATGTTACAGTATTCAAACTGTCCAAACTAATAAAATATCATATTTTTCTAATCATACAGTGAATTTATAACTCCTCAAAGGCAAGGAAGAAAAATTAGAAAGAGAAGAGGACCCCACTGGGACTCTGTCATCCAAGGGCCAGCAATGAGAAATGTGCTGAGGGGCACTATTTCTGGAAAAAAGTAAACTTTTGAAATCCTGGTGTGATGCAGTGACCCCTGTTACAGCTAGGGGGCGCTGTGTGTGCTCCTCAGGATATGTATGGAGGCGTATCTGTGGTTATAATGATGATAATGTGATAGTGACCGGCAGGATTGTAAATGGCCGGTATGTGTTGCAGAGTGAGTCTGCGCTGTAAACCTGAAGTAATGTTGCTGTTCTGGGACTTGTAGTCCTACAAGTGTTTGTATAGTTGTGAATTGAGGCTTACTGGTCTAGTTTGAGAGCTGGGTAGGTCGAACAAGCCACACATACACCTCCCATCTATGGGAGTGGTTACAACTACATAATGTGACCATGGTGTGGTCACATGGTCAGTAGTGGTCTCTATGGTCTCTGTAATGTGTTGGGAGATCCTGTATGTGGACTGGATCCCTGAATAGCACACTGTGAGGCCGTGGATCTGAAGACCGTGTGTTGGGAGACCCTGGGAGTAGGATCGGATCCCTGATAAGGGCACTGAGAGACTGGTGTGTTGGACGGTCCCAGGTGGGGACGGACATCCTGAACAGCACACGCAGTGGACTGTGTTGGAAGTCCTGGGAGTAGGACTTCCTGAATAGCACAACCTGTGTTGGGAGTCCTGGGAGTAGGACTTTCTGAAGAGCACATGGGAAGGAGTGGATGCAGAGTCTGCAACGGCACTGCACTGGGGGAGCTACAGCCCGTCTGAGGATCTGGACTGTCAGGTGGCCTAGTGAGCAAGGCATCCCAGGTCGGCAGCTTCCCTCCTCCCAGAGAGGACTGACAAGAGTCAACGTGTGGAGCAGGAATTCCTCGAAGGTAACACAGAGTATGGGGAACTGTGTGCACTGACAGGGGGTCAGTAATGAACTGTATGGTCTCCCACGGTAACTGGACGAAGTTAGGTCCAGCGTGTTTAGAGACTGCAAACCAATGTCATGTGCGCTATAGGAGTAGAGACATTGATACGGCGTACGGACACCCCCTGGGAACTAGTCAAGGAGGGCTGGCGGGTGTAGTGTCTGAACTGTGAGTTAAAGTTGTATAAGAAGTATCTAAGTTAAAGCTGCAACTTAATGTCAACTGTTGGTGCCTATTGTGTTCCATGAAGTGTAATGGACTGTGCTTGACCCAGTTTATGATGCCATAATAAACCGCTTGGACTGTTTTTGTGAGAAAAACGTGCCTGTGTGACCGAGTCCTGTTGCTAAGCGAGTGTCCCCCAACACATGCGGTAAGCGCTATCTCACACTGGTCATACTCCTTACGATACGATACGATACGATACACTTTATTGATCCCGTGGGAAATTATGGTATCACAGCAGCACAACTTAAATCATAAAAATCATAAAGGAATTACATAGTTGACATGACAGTTTGTTGACAGAAGAACATTATACATTAGAATAGGACATACACAACGAGTGAACTGAAATGTAGAGAAATAGTAGACATTCACCTTGGTGGTTTAACCCTAATGTTATTGTTGTACATTCCCATGGCAGTTGGCACAAACGATTTCCTATATTTTTCCTTCTTACACCTCAGAAGTATTAGCCGGTTGCTGAAGGTGCTCTTCTGTCTCATGAATAGCTCATATAATGGATGTGCATTATTGTTCATAATTGCCATACACTTTTTCAGAGTTCTTCTCTCCACTACCTCCCCAAAAGAGTCCAGCTTGCAGCCCACAGCAGAACTTGCCTTCTTAATAATTTTATTCAGCTTATTAGCATCAGAGGCCCGCACATTACTACCCCAGCACGTGATTGCAAAAAAGATGGCACTTGCCACCACAGACTGGTAGAACATTTCTAACATTTTGCTACACACATTAAAAGACCTCAGTTTCCTTAGGAAATACAATCTGCTCATCCCCTTCTTGTAGACAAACTCTGAGTGGCATCTCCAGTCCAGTTTGCTATCCAAATGGACCCCCAAATATTTGTAACTCTCCACCTGCTCTACCTCCTGACCAGCAATAGTGATCGGTAAGCATTCCATCTTTATCCTGCTATAGTTGGCCACCAACTCCTTAGTTTTCTTAACATTTAGTTGTAGATAGTTACCATTGCACCAATCCACGAAATTCGACACCACCCTTCTATATTCCTCATCCCCCTGATCTCCCCTAATGCATCCCACAACCACGGAGTCATCCGAAAATTTTTGAAGGTGGCAAATAGAGTTGAGCGACCTTGACCTTTTTAGAGTCGAGCCGGGTTTTGCGAAACCCGACTATGTCCAAAGTCGGGTCGAGTGAAATCGGCCGATTATGACGTAAAGTCGGGATCGACCGAAACACGAAACCCAATGCAAGTCAATGGGGCAGCATAGTCGGCAGTGAGTGGGGGCCAGGAAAACACCTAGAGTGCCCATTTTAATGTCAAAACCATCCATTCTTCTTAATGAAGCTTGTCAAGCGTAATTTACCTTAAAATAATTGGAAGGCATTTGAAATTGGGGGTCATTTGGCTAAAGTTGTGGGGGGTAGGGCTGGTTCAAGTAATTAGTGGGCCCAGTAAATCTGGACCACGTCACGGCAGTGGAGCAGGGAGAGGTAAGTATTTCAACTTTGCAAGTGCTGTGATCCTGAGCAAGCAGGGGGGGCCCACTCGTTGGCATTGGCACTGGCACAGGGCCCCTCAAAGTACAGCGGTGTGTTTGCACGGCGGGGGCGCCTCCCACCGGCAGCAACACTTTTGCGTACTATGAGAGGCCCTGTGCCAGTGACGTCGCCAACTAGTATTCCTCCCCCCACCTGATGAAGGAACCTGCACTTTCATCTGCACCTTCCTCTTTGTCCCCGTGTAAGGTGGTATGGTATGCGGGAAGAGCAACCTGACTTTCAGCAGGGTCACAATGTTGTTGTGTAGCGTGCACGGGGAATGTTGCGTTATGGGTCAATGTACCAGCAGACTCATCTATCTGGGCAATGGGCACGATGAAGTGGAAACACAGATATAGGCCCAAAGAAGAAAGTGGGCTAAATGCAGTTCAAAATTGGTAACACAGGAATAACCAGGGGGCATTGCAGTGGAGGACAACTGGAATGAGAGGCTGACACAGAGAGTAGGGCCAAATCAGTAAGTAGTCGAAATGCAGTTCAAAATTGGCAACCGTAGTAAACAGGCGGCACAGCTTTGTTCAGTGGAGGAGAACAGCAAGGAGTGGCAGACACCGATAGTAGGCCCCAACCCAACTAGTAGGCCAAATGCAGTCTAACATTAACAACTACTTAACGAGAGGCTGAAAATGGAATTTCAGGACAGGAAACCAGGAGAACAGCAAGGAGTGGCAGACACCGATAGTAGGCCCCAAACCAACTAGTACGCCAAATGCAGTTGTTCCATTTAACCACAATTTAATGAGAGCCTGAAGATAGAAGCTCAGGAAAGGCAACCTGGGGAACACCTTGGAGTGTAACACACCATCTCTCTCCACCCCATACCCATTTTGTAGGCCTAATGCTGTGTACTTTTCTACAACTACTAAACGAGAGTCGGAAGACCGAAGCAATGGCAAGGAAACCTGGGGAACACCTTGGAGTGTAACACACCATCTCTCTCCACCCCATACCCAATTTGTAGGCCTAATGCAGCCTACTTTCCGACACCTACTAAACGAGAGCATGAAGATCGAAGCTCAGGAAAGGCAACCTGGGGAACACCTTGGAGTGTAACACACCATCTCTCTCCACCCCATACCCATTTTTTAGGCCTAATGCAGTGTACTTTTCTACAACTACTAAACGAGAGTCGGAAGACCGAAGCAATGGCAAGGAAACCTGGGGAACACCTTGGAGTGTAACACACCATCTCTCTCCACCCCATTCCCCATTTTTTAGGCCTAATGCAGCCTACTTTCCGACACCTACTAAACGAGAGCATGAAGATCGAAGCTCAGGAAAGGCAACCTGGGGAACACCTTGGAGTGTAACACACCATCTCTCTCCACCCCATACCCATTTTTTAGGCCTAATGCAGTGTACTTTTCTACAACTACTAAACGAGAGTCGGAAGACCGAAGCAATGGCAAGGAAACCTGGGGAACACCTTGGAGTGTAACACACCATCTCTCTCCACCCCATTCCCCATTTTTTAGGCCTAATGCAGCCTACTTTCCGACACCTACTAAACGAGAGCATGAAGATCGAAGCTCAGGAAAGGCAACCTGGGGAACACCTTGGAGTGTAACACACCATCTCTCTCCACCCCATACCCATTTTGTAGGCCTAATGCTGTGTACTTTTCTACAACTACTAAACGAGAGTCGGAAGACCGAAGCAATGGCAAGGAAACCTGGGGAACACCTTGGAGTGTAACACACCATCTCTCTCCACCCCATTCCCCATTTTTTAGGCCTAATGCAGCCTACTTTCCGACACCTACTAAACGAGAGCATGAAGATCGAAGCTCAGGAAAGGCAACCTGGGGAACACCTTGGAGTGTAACACACCATCTCTCTCCACCCCATACCCATTTTGTAGGCCTAATGCTGTGTACTTTTCTACAACTACTAAACGAGAGTCGGAAGACCGAAGCAATGGCAAGGAAACCTGGGGAACACCTTGGAGTGTAACACACCATCTCTCTCCACCCCATACCCAATTTGTAGGCCTAATGCAGCCTACTTTCCGACACCTACTAAACGAGAGCATGAAGATCGAAGCTCAGGAAAGGCAACCTGGTGAAAACCTTGGAGTGTAACACAACCTGTCTCTACACCCCATACACAATTAGTAGGCCTAATGCAGCGTAGTTTCCAACAGCTACTAAACGAGAGCCGGAAGATCGAAGCTCAGGAAAGGCAACCTGGGGAACACCTTGGAGTGTAACACAACCTCTCTCTACACCACGGAAGGGCTGATTCTTAGGAAGGAAGGCTGTTGTAAATAAGCATTGCGCGTCCGAGGGTGATTATATTCTTATTCGGTATCTACTCACCCTCGGACGCGCCATGCTTCTTGATTTGTAATTAATGTTTATTTGCAATGTGCTTTTGACTTACTCAATTATTTTTTTAATTATTGATTTTATTAAATTAATAGTTTAACATCTTATTGGAAATAATTTAAAGGAGACGCGACAGGACAACACTCGGTGGATGCCATATCTGTGTTAACAACTCCAAAAAACTTTCAGTTAACTTCTTGCAGGAGAAAGAAATTGTAGCTGTTGGACCTTTGTAGTACAGTTCCAGATATTTGTTGTGTGTTTGTTTTGATTGTTAAAATGTCTGCATTTGAGATCTCAACACGATCTTATTTTTTATAATCAAATTAATTTTTTAAATATTTTATTAGGTTGGTTCAAGGGGTACACGGGCCGCAGTAGACAGGTCAGTGGAGGCCTAGTGGAAGGAGGGACCGCAGATGCGCCACTGTTTCACCCATACACAATTAGTAGGCCTAATGCAGCGTAGTTTCCAACAGCTACTAAACGAGAGCCGGAAGATTGAAGCTCAGGAAAGGCAACCTGGGGAACACCTTGGAGTGTAACAACAACCTCTCTCTACACCACGGAAGGGCTGATTCTTAGGAAGGAAGGCTGTTGTAAATAAGCATTGCGCGTCCGAGGGTGATTATATTCTTATTCGGTATCTACTCACCCTCGGACGCGCCATGCTTCTTGATTTGTAATTAATGTTTATTTGCAATGTGCTTTTGACTTACTCAATTATTTTTTTAATTATTGATTTTATTAAATTAATAGTTTAACATCTTATTGGAAATAATTTAAAGGAGACGCGACAGGACAACACTCGGTGGATGCCATATCTGTGTTAACAACTCCAAAAAACTTTCAGTTAACTTCTTGCAGGAGAAAGAAATTGTAGCTGTTGGACCTTTGTAGTACAGTTCCAGATATTTGTTGTGTGTTTGTTTTGATTGTTAAAATGTCTGCATTTGAGATCTCAACACGATCTTATTTTTTATAATCAAATTAATTTTTTAAATATTTTATTAGGTTGTTTCAAGGGGTACACGGGCCGCAGTAGACAGGTCAGTGGAGGCCTAGTGGAAGGAGGGACCACAGACAGGCATCGAAGGCCTAAAATAATAACACATGGCTGTAGGCAATTTTAAATTGGTTCCAGGGGTACACGGGCAGCAGTGCCCTGGTCAGTGTAGTAGTAGTTGAAAGAATGGACCGCAGACAGGCATCGAAGGCCTAAAATAAAAAAATTGGGCTGGCTGTAGGCAATTTTAAATTGGTTCCAGGGGTACACGGGCAGCAGTGGTGTGGTCAGTGGAGGCCTAGTGGAAGGAGTGACCGCAGACAGGCATCGAAGGCCTAAAATATTAACACATGGCTGTAGTCAATTTTAAATTGGTTCCAGGGGTACTTGGGCAGCAGTGCCCTGGTCAGTGTAGTAGTAGTTGAAAGAATGGACCGCAGACAGTCATCGAAGGCCTAAAATAAAAAAATTGGGCTGGCTGTAGGCAATTTTAAATTGGTTCCAGGGGTACACGGGCAGCAGTGGTGTGGTCAGTGGAGGCCTAGTGGAAGGAGTGACCGCAGACAGGCATCGAAGGCCTAAAATAATAACACATGGCTGTAGGCAATTTTAAATTGGTTCCAGGGGTACACGGGCAGCAGTGCCCTGGTCAGTGTAGTAGTAGTTGAAAGAATGGACCGCAGACAGGCATCGAAGGCCTAAAATAAAAAAATTGGGCTGGCTGTATGCAATTTTAAATTGGTTCCAGGGGTACACGGGCAGCAGTGGTGTGGTCAGTGGAGGCCTAGTGGAAGGAGTGACCGCAGACAGGCATCGAAGGCCTAAAATAATCACACATGGCTGTAGGCAATTTTAAATTGGTTCCAGGGGTACACGGGCAGCAGTGGTGTGGTCAGTGGAGGCCTAGTGGAAGGAGTGACCGCAGACAGGCATCGAAGGCCTAAAATAATCACACATGGCTGTAGGCAATTTTAAATTGGTTCCAGGGTTACACGGGCAGCAGTGGTGTGGTCAGTGGAGGCCTAGTGGAAGGAGTGACCACAGACAGGCATCGAAGGCCTAAAATATTAACACATGGCTGTAGTCAATTTTAAATTGGTTCCAGGGGTACTTGGGCAGCAGTGCCCTGGTCAGTGTAGTAGTAGTTGAAAGAATGGACCGCAGACAGGCATCGAAGGCCTAAAATAAAAAAATTGGGCTGGCTGTAGGCAATTTTAAATTGGTTCCAGGGGTACACGGGCAGCAGTGGTGTGGTCAGTGGAGGCCTAGTGGAAGGAGTGACCGCAGACAGGCATCGAAGGCCTAAAATAATAACACATGGCTGTAGGCAATTTTAAATTGGTTCCAGGGTTACACGGGCAGCAGTGGTGTGGTCAGTGGAGGCCTAGTGGAAGGAGTGACCGCAGACAGGCATCGAAGGCCTAAAATAATCACACATGGCTGTAGGCAATTTTAAATTGGTTCCAGGGGTACACGGGCAGCAGTGGTGTGGTCAGTGGAGGCCTAGTGGAAGGAGTGACCACAGACAGGCATCGAAGGCCTAAAATATTAACACATGGCTGTAGTCAATTTTAAATTGGTTCCAGGGGTACTTGGGCAGCAGTGCCCCGGTCAGTGTAGTAGTAGTTGAAAGAATGGACCGCAGACAGGCATCGAAGGCCTAAAATAAAAAAATTGGGCTGGCTGTAGGCAATTTTAAATTGGTTCCAGGGGTACACGGGCAGCAGTGGTGTGGTCAGTGGAGGCCTAGTGGAAGGAGTGACCGCAGACAGGCATCGAAGGCCTAAAATAATAACACATGGCTGTAGGCAATTTTAAATTGGTTCCAGGGGTACACGGGCAGCAGTGGTGTGGTCAGTGGAGGCCTAGTGGAAGGAGTGACCGCAGACAGGCATCGAAGGCCTAAAATAATAACACATGGCTGTAGGCAATTTTAAATTGGTTCCAGGGGTACACGGGCAGCAGTGCCCTGGTCAGTGTAATAGTAGTTGAAAGAATGGACCGCAGACAGGCATCGAAGGCCTAAAATAAAAAAATTGGGCTGGCTGTAGGCAATTTTAAATTGGTTCCAGGGGTACACGGGCAGCAGTGGTGTGGTCAGTGGAGGCCTAGTGGAAGGAGTGACCGCAGACAGGCATCGAAGGCCTAAAATAATAACACATGGCTGTAGGCAATTTTAAATTGGTTCCAGGGTTACACGGGCAGCAGTGGTGTGGTCAGTGGAGGCCTAGTGGAAGGAGTGACCACAGACAGGCATCGAAGGCCTAAAATATTAACACATGGCTGTAGTCAATTTTAAATTGGTTCCAGGGGTACTTGGGCAGCAGTGCCCTGGTCAGTGTAGTAGTAGTTGAAAGAATGGACCGCAGACAGGCATCGAAGGCCTAAAATAAAAAAATTGGGCTGGCTGTAGGCAATTTTAAATTGGTTCCAGGGGTACACGGGCAGCAGTGGTGTGGTCAGTGGAGGCCTAGTGGAAGGAGTGACCGCAGACAGGCATCGAAGGCCTAAAATAATAAAACATGGCTGTAGGCAATTTTAAATTGGTTCCAGGGGTACACGGGCAGCAGTGGTGTGGTCAGTGGAGGCCTAGTGGAAGGAGTGACCACAGACAGGCATCGAAGGCCTAAAATATTAACACATGGCTGTAGTCAATTTTAAATTGGTTCCAGGGGTACTTGGGCAGCAGTGCCCTGGTCAGTGTAGTAGTAGTTGAAAGAATGGACCGCAGACAGGCATCGAAGGCCTAAAATAAAAAAATTGGGCTGGCTGTAGGCAATTTTAAATTGGTTCCAGGGGTACACGGGCTGCAGTGGTGTGGTCAGTGGAGGCCTAGTGGAAGGAGTGACCGCAGACAGGCATCGAAGGCCTAAAATAATAACACATGGCTGTAGGCAATTTTAAATTGGTTCCAGGGGTACACGGGCAGCAGTGGTGTGGTCAGTGGAGGCCTAGTGGAAGGAGTGACCGCAGACAGGCATCGAAGGCCTAAAATAATCACACATGGCTGTAGGCAATTTTAAATTGGTTCCAGGGGTACACGGGCAGCAGTGGTGTGGTCAGTGGAGGCCTAGTGGAAGGAGTGACCGCAGACAGGCTTCGAAGGCCTAACATAATAACATAGGGCTGGCTGTAGGCACTTTTAAATTGGTTCCAGGGGTACACGGGCAGCAGTGGTCTGGTCAGTGGAAGTCTAGTGGAAGGAGTGACCGCAGACAGGCTTCCAAGGCCTAACATAACAAACTTGGGCTGGCTGTAGGCACTTTTAAATTGGTTCCAGGGGTACACGGGCAGCAGTGGTCTGGTCAGTGGAAGTCTAGTGGAAGGAGTGACCGCAGACAGGCTTCGAAGGCCTAACATAACAAACTTGGGCTGGCTGTAGGCACTTTTAAATTGGTTCCAGGGGTACATGGGCAGCAGTGTATGGTCAGTGGAAGTCTAGTGGAAGGAGTGACCGCAGACAGGCTGCCAAGGCCTAACATAACAAACTTGGGCTGGCTGTAGGCACTTTTAAATTGGTTCCAGGGGTACACGGGCAGCAGTGGTCTGGTCAGTGGAAGTCTAGTGGAAGGAGTGACCGCAGACAGGCTTCCAAGGCCTAACATAACAAACTTGGGCTGGCTGTAGGCACTTTTAAATTGGTTCCAGGGGTACACGGGCAGCAGTGGTCTGGTCAGTGGAAGTCTAGTGGAAGGAGTGACCGCAGACAGGCTTCCAAGGCCTAACATAACAAAATTGGGCTGGCTGTAGGCACTTTAAATTGGTTCCAGGGGTACATGGGCAGCAGTGTATGGTCAGTGGAAGTCTAGTGGAAGGAGTGACGGCAGACAGTCTTCGAAGGCCTAACATAACAAAATTGGGCTGACTGTAGGCACTTTTAAATTGGTTCCAGGGTAACACGGCCAGCAGTGGCCTGGTCAGTGTAGTAGTTGTAGAAAGAAGGGACCGCAGACAGGCTTCGAAGGCCTAACATAACAAAAATGTCAAAACAATGGTATTGTCAGTGCCAGGCATTGAAGGATGTCAGCGCCTAGACTACACATTGGTGAAGCTGTGAGAGATAATTTTGCTAGTGGTAGAGCACTGTTTGAGCTGGGGGGGGGAACTGGCTTGTGGCCGGCGGTACAGGCACAGGGCCCCTCATATTACAACGGTGTGTCTGACGTTGGGTGCGCACCACCACCGCCAGAGACACTTTATTGTACTATGAGGGACCCAGTGGCAGTGCCGTCGACCAAAAGCGGCCACACCCACCTCTTCAGACAAACAGCACTCTCAAGGGTCCAAGCGCAAAGTGGCGATAGCACGGCCCCGTGTGGGGAGTTTGGCCATTTCGTGAGGTGGAAACATGTCGTATGCTGGACAATCAGGTGAAGAAAATTACGAGATTGGAAAAGTCATTCAGAATAGTCCACAGGCAAGACCTTTTCATAGGAAAGCTAGGTGTCAGCCGGGCAGGGTGGGGCAAAAGATTTTGAAATCCAGTTGTGGTTCATTTTAATGAAGGTTAGATCATCTACATTTTGGGTAGCCAGACGAGTCCTTTTTTCTGTTAGTATTGAACCTGCAGCACTGAATACTCTTTCTGATAGGACACTAGCTGCCGGGCAAGCAAGCTCCTGCAATGCATATTCTGCCAATTCTGGCCAGGTGTCTAATTTGGATGCCCAGTAATCAAATGGGAATGACGGTTGAGGGAGAACGTCGATAAGGGATGAAAAATAGTTTGTAACCATACTGGACAAATGTTGTCTCCTGTCACTTTGAATTGATGCTGCAGTACCTGTCCTGTCTGCGGTCATAGAAAAATCACTCCACAACCTGGTCAGAAAACCCCTCTGGCCAACGCCACTTCTGATTTCTGCCCCTCTAACACCTCTGGTCTGCTGGCCCCTGGAGCTCGTGTGAGAACGATCACGGGCGCTGTGTGCAGGGAATGCCAGAAGCAAACGGTCAACAAGAGTTGATTGTTTTGTTGCTAATATTAGTTCCAAGTTCTCATGTGGCATAATATTTTGCAATTTGCCTTTATAGCGAGGATCAAGGAGGCAGGCCAACCAGTAATCGTCATCGTTCATCATTTTTGTAATGCGTGTGTCCCTTTTGAGGATACGCAAGGCATAATCCGCCATGTGGGCCAAAGTTCCCGTTGTCAAATCTGCGGTTGTGCTTGGTTGAGGGGCAGTTGCAGGCAAATCTACGTCACTTGTGTCCCTCAAAAAACCAGAACCCGGCCTTGCCACGCCACCAATTTCCCGTGCCCCCGGGAAAGCTTCCTCATTAAAAATATACTCATACCCATCATCCTCCTCATCCTCCACCTCCTCTTCGCCCGGTACCTCGTCATGTACACTGCCCTGACCAGACAATCGCTGACTGTCATCAAGGCTTTCCTCTTCCTCTGGTGCAGACGCCTGATCCTTTATGTGCGTCAAACTTTGCATCAGCAGACGCATTAGGGGGATGCTCATGCTTATTATGGCGTTGTCTGCACTAACCAGCCGTGTGCATTCCTCAAAACACTGAAGGACTTGACACATGTCTTGAATCTTCGACCACTGCACACCTGACAACTCCATGTCTGCCATCCTACTGCCTGCCCGTGTATGTGTATCCTCCCACAAAAACATAACAGCCCGCCTCTGTTCGCACAGTCTCTGAAGCATGTGCAGTGTTGAGTTCCACCTTGTTGCAACGTCTATGATTAGGCGATGCTGGGGAAGGTTCAAAGAACGCTGATAGGTCTGCATACGGCTGGAGTGTACAGGCGAACGGCGGATATGTGCGCAAAGTCCACGCACTTTGAGGAGCAGGTCGGATAACCCCGGATAACTTTTCAGGAAGCACTGCACCACCAGGTTTAAGGTGTGAGCCAGGCAAGGAATGTGTTTCAGTTGGGAAAGGGAGATGGCAGCCATGAAATTCCTTCCGTTATCACTCACTACCTTGCCTGCCTCAAGATCTACAGTGCCCAGCCACGACTGCGTTTCTTGCTGCAAGAACTCGGACAGAACTTCCGCGGTGTGTCTATTGTCGCCCAAACACTTCATAGCCAATACAGCCTGCTGACGTATGCCAGTAGCTGCCCCATAATGGGAGACCTGGTGTGCAACAGTGGCAGGTGCGGATGGAGTGTTTGTGCGACTGCGGTCTGTGGATGAGCTCTTGCTTCTGCAGGAGGACGAGGAGGAGGAGGAGGGGGTGCGAACGGCTACAGACAACTGTTTACTAGACCGTGGGCTAGGCAGAACTGTCCCAAACTTGCTGTCCCCTGTGGACCCTGAATCCACCACATTTACCCAGTGTGCCGTGATGGACACGTAACGTCCCTGGCCATGCCTACTGGTCCATGCATCTGTTGTCAGGTGCACCTTTGTGCTCACAGATTGCCTGAGTGCATGGACGATGCGCTCTTTAACATGCTGGTGGAGGGCTGGGATGGCTTTTCTGGAAAAAAAGTGTCGACTGGGTAGCTCGTAGCGTGGTACAGCGTAGTCCATCAGGTCTTTGAAAGCTTCGCTTTCAACTAACCGGTAGGGCATCATCTCTAACGAGATTAGTCTAGCTATGTGAGCGTTCAAACCCTGTGTACGCGGATGCAAGGCTAAGTACTTCCTTTTTCTAACCATAGTCTCATGTAGGGTGAGCTGGACTGGAGAGATGGAGATCGTGGAACTAGCGGGGGTGCCGGTGGACATGGCAGACTGAGAGACGGTGGGAGATGGTATTGTTGCCGCCGGTGCCCTAGATGCAGTGTTTCCTACTACGAAACTGGTGATTCCCTGACCCTGACTGCTTTGGCCTGGCAAAGATACCTGCACAGATACAGCAGGTGGTGCGCTAAATGGTGGTCCTACACTGCCGGAAGGGATGTTGCGTTGATGACTAGCTTCATTGGCCGAGGGTGCAACAACCTTAAGGGACGTTTGGTAGTTAGTCCAAGCTTTCAAATGCATGGTGGTTAAATGTCTATGCATGCAACTAGTATTGAGACTTTTCAGATTCTGACCTCTGCTTAAGGAAGTAGAACATTTTTGACAGATGACTTTGCGCTGATCAATTGGATGTTGTTTAAAAAAATGCCAGACTGCACTCTTTCTAGCATCGGATACCTTTTCAGGCATTGCAGACTGAGCTTTAACCGGATGGCCACGCTGTCCTCCACCAGGTTTTGGCTTTGCCACGCGTTTTGGGCAAGATACGGGCCCGGCAGATGGAACCTGTGGCGATGTTGATGCCTGCTGCGGCCCCTCCTCCTCCTCTGCTTCAGAACTGCTGCCGCCTGCACCCTGTTCCCCCAATGGCTGCCAATCGGGGTCAAGAACTGGGTCATCTAATAACTCTTCTTGTACCTCCTGCGCAACTTCGTCTGTGTCACCGTGTCGTTCGGTGGTATAGCGTTCGTGATGGGGCAACATAGTCTCATCAGGGTCTGATTCTTGATCAGCACCCTGCGAGGGCAATGTTGTGGTCTGAGTCAAAGGACCAGCATAGTAGTCTGGCTGTGGCTGTGCGTCAGTGCACTCCATGTCAGATTCAATTTGTAATGGGCATGAACTGTTAACTGCTTCACTTTCTAAGCCAGGGACGGTATGTGTAAAGAGCTCCATGGAGTAACCCGTTGTGTCGCCTGCTGCATTCTTCTCTGTTGTTGTTTTTGCTGAAGAGGACAAGGAAGTGACTTGTCCCTGACCGTGAACATCCACTAACGACGCGCTGCTTTTACTTTTACCAGTTTCACGAGAGGAGGCAAAAGAGCTAGAGGCTGAGTCAGCAAGATAAGCCAAAACTTGCTCTTGCTGCTCCGGCTTTAAAAGCGGTTTTCCTAATCCCAGAAAAGGGAGCGTTCGAGGCCTTGTGTAGCCGGACAACGAACCTGGCTCCACAGCTCCAGACTTAGGTGCAATATTTTTTTCCCCACGACCACCTGATGCTCCACCACTACCACTACCCTCATTACCAGCTGACAATGAACGCCCCCGGCCACGACCTCTTCCACTAGACTTCCTCATTGTTTTAAAAACGTAACCAAACTAACGTTATTTGTTGCAGTCACACAACTTACACGGTGAGCTATAACTTCAGTATGATTTAGCTACCCCTTTACAGGTTGGTGAGACCACAGCGAAAATCAGGCCCAATGTTACACACTCTTTTTTTGGTGGCTGCAAATTAGAGAGATGCCCCACACGCAGGACTGTCACTGAAGCACAAATGTTAATATTAATGTCACACTATTATTTTTTTTTTATTTTTATTTTTTTCAGGAACACTTTAGAAACCCCCCCCCAAAAAAAACATTGATTTTTGCAGGGAGAATTTAGAAAACAAATGTAACAAACTATATGCTTTCTATGGGCCACTGAGTGAGAGATGACGCACACAGGAATCAGGAGTGGCACACAAGCCCAGAGGCCAATATTTTTCTACCAATGATTGATGGAGTTATTTTCTCTGGTAGATTTTGGAACCCAAATCAAGGAAAAAAAATATAGGCTTTCTATGGACCACAATTGGAGAGAGAGAGAGAGAGAGAGAGATGGCACACCCAGGAGTCAAGACTGGCACACAAGCAGAAAGGCCAATATTAATCTCCCACTGTTTTTTTTTTTTTTTTTTTTTTTTTCAGGGAGACTTTAGAAAAAAAAATAATAAAAAAAATATGATTTTATCAGGAAGAATTTAGAAACCAAATAAAATAAAATGATTTTTTCAGGGAGAATTTATAAAACAAATAAAACCAAAAATAGGCGTTCTATGGCCCACTGACTGAGAGATGACGCACCCAGGAGTCAAGACTGGCACACAAGCAGAAAGGCCAATATTAATCTCCCACTGTTTTTTTTTTTTTTGTTTTTTTTTCAGGGAGACTTTAGAAAAAAAAATAATAAAAAAAATATGATTTTATCAGGAAGAATTTAGAAACCAAATAAAATAAAATGATTTTTTCAGGGAGAATTTATAAAACAAATAAAACCAAAAATAGGCGTTCTATGGCCCACTGACTGAGAGATGACGCACCCAGGAGTCAAGACTGGCACACAAGCAGAAAGGCCAATATTAATCTCCCACTGTTTTTTTTTTTTTTTTTTTTTTTTTCAGGGAGACTTTAGAAAAAAAAATAATAAAAAAAATATGATTTTATCAGGAAGAATTTAGAAACCAAATAAAATAAAATGATTTTTTCAGGGAGAATTTATAAAACAAATAAAACCAAAAATAGGCGTTCTATGGCCCACTGACTGAGAGATGACGCACACAGGAATCAGGAGTGGCACACAAGCCCAGAGGCCAATATTTTTCTACCAATGATTGATGGAGTTATTTTCTCTGGTAGATTTTGGAACCCAAATCAAGGAAAAAAAATATAGGCTTTCTATGGACCACAATTGGAGAGAGAGAGAGAGAGAGAGAGAGAGATGGCACACCCAGGAGTCAAGACTGGCACACAAGCAGAAAGGCCAATATTAATCTCCCACTGTTTTTTTTGGTTGTTTTTTTTTTTTTTTTTCAGGGAGACTTTAGAAAAAAAAATAATAAAAAAAATATGATTTTATCAGGAAGAATTTAGAAACCAAATAAAATAAAATGATTTTTTCAGGGAGAATTTATAAAACAAATAAAACCAAAAATAGGCGTTCTATGGACCACTGACTGAGAGATGACGCACGCAGGAATCAGGAGTGGCACACAAGCCCAGAGGCCAATATTTTTCTACCAATGATTGATGGAGTTATTTTCTCTGGTAGATTTTGGAACCCAAATCAAGGAAAAAAAATATAGGCTTTCTATGGACCACAATTGGAGAGAGAGAGAGAGAGAGAGAGAGAGATGGCACACCCAGGAGTCAAGACTGGCACACAAGCAGAAAGGCCAATATTAATCTCCCACTGTTTTTTTTGGTTGTTTTTTTTTTTTTTTTTTCAGGGAGACTTTAGAAAAAAAAATAATAAAAAAAATATGATTTTATCAGGAAGAATTTAGAAACCAAATAAAATAAAATGATTTTTTCAGGGAGAATTTATAAAACAAATAAAACCAAAAATAGGCGTTCTATGGCCCACTGACTGAGAGATGACGCACCCAGGAGTCAAGACTGGCACACAAGCAGAAAGGCCAATATTAATCTCCCACTGTTTTTTTTTTTTTTTTTTTTTTTTTTCAGGGAGACTTTAGAAAAAAAAATAATAAAAAAAATATGATTTTATCAGGAAGAATTTAGAAACCAAATAAAATAAAATGATTTTTTCAGGGAGAATTTAGAAAACAAATAAAACCAAAAATAGGCGTTCTATGGCCCACTGACTAAGAGAGAGAGAGAGAGAGATGGAACGCTTAGTACTGGCACACAAGCCCAAAGGGCAATATTAATCTCCCTTTTTTTTTCCAGGGAGAATTTCTAAAACCCCCCCCCAAAAAAAAATAGGCTTTCTATGGCCCACTATTTGTGAGAGAGATGGGACGCTCAGGACTGGCACAGATGGCACGCTCAGGACTGGCACAGAAGCCCAGAGGCCAATATTAATCTCCCTTTTTTTCTGGGAGAATTTATAAAACCAAAAAAATATTTAAATAGGCTTTCTATGGCCCACTATTTGTGAGAGAGATGGCACGCTCAGGACTGGCACAGATGGCACGCTCACAACTGGCACACAAGCCCAGAGGCCAATATTAATCTCCCTTTTTTCAGGGAAAATTTATAAAACCAAAAAAAAAATTAAATAGGCTTTCTATGGCCCACTATTTGTGAGAGAGATGGCACGCTCAGGACTGGCACAGATGGCACGCTCACAACTGGCACACAAGCCCAGAGGCCAATATTAATCTCCCTTTTTTCAGGGAAAATTTATAAAACCAAAAAAAAAATTAAATAGGCTTTCTATGGCCCACTATTTGTGAGAGAGATGGCACGCTCAGGACTGGCACAGATGGCACGCTCACAACTGGCACACAAGCCCAGAGGCCAATATTAATCTCCCTTTTTTTCAGGGAGAATTTATAAAACCAAAAAAAAAATTAAATAGGCTTTCTATGGCCCACTATTTGTGAGAGAGATGGCACGCTCAGGGCTGGCACAGATGGCACGCTCAGGACTGGCACACAAGCCCAGAGGCCAATATTAATCTCCCTTTTTTTCAGGGAGAATTTATAAAACCCAAAAAAAAATAAAATAGGCTTTCTATGGCCCACTATTTGTGAGAGAGATGGCACACTCAGGACTGGCACACAAGCCCAAAGGCCAATATTAATCTCCCACTGTATTTTTATCAGGGAGAATTTATACACCCCACAAAAAAAAATACAGAAAAATGAAAAGGCTTTCTATGGCCCACTATGTGAGAGAGATGGCACACACAGGGATGGCACTCTAGCAGAAATGCCAAATTGCCAATCTTAATCTCCCACCAAAAAAAAAAAAAAAAAAAAAACAGGGAATGTCCTACAATTACTATCTCCCTGCCTGCAGTAATCTCAGCCAGGTATGGCAGGCAGCTACTATCTCCCTGCCTGCAGTAATCTCAGCCAGGTATGGCAGGCAGCAATAAGGAGTGGACTGATGCACAAATGAAATAAAAAGTGTGGACAAACAAAAAAGATAGCTGTGCAGAAAGGAAGGAACAAGAGGATTTGTGCTTTGAAAAAAGCAGTTGGTTTGCACAGCGGCGTACACACAGCAATGCAGCTATCAGGGAGCCTTCTAGGGCAGCCCAATGAGCTACAGCGCTGAGGGGAAAAAAAAAAAAAAAAAACTTCCACTGTCCCTGCACATTGAGGGTGGTGTTGGACAGTGCAAATCGCTGCAGCACAAGCGGTTTTGTGGTTAATGGACCCTGCCTAACGCTATCCCTGCTTCTGACAAAGCGGCAGCAACCTCTCCCTAAGCTCAGATCAGCAGCAGTAAGATGGCGGTCGGCGGGAACGCCTCTTTATAGCCCCTGTGACGTCGCAGACAGCAAGCCAATCACTGCAATGCCCTTCTCTAAGATGGTGGGGACCAGGACCTATGTCATCACGCTGCCCACACTCTGCGTTTACCTTCATTGGCTGAGAAATGGCGCTTTTCGCGTCATTGAAACGCGACTTTGGCGCGAAAGTCGCGTACCGCATGGCCGACCCCGCACAGGGGTCGGATCGGGTTTCATGACACCCCGACTTAGCCAAAAGTCGGCGACTTTTGAAAATGTTCGACCCGTTTCGCTCAACCCTAGTGGCAAAGTTCAGATTTATACTGAAAGTCTGAAGTATACAGTGTGAATAGAAAGGGCGCAAGCACCGTTCCCTGGGGGGCACCTACACTGCTCAATAATCTGCTTGACACAACTGCTCCCATCTGTACAAACTGTGCCGATCTGATAGGTAGTCAGTTATCCAATTTCTCATCCCCTCCTCAACCTTCATATCAGTCATCTTTTTGTGTAGTAAAAGTGGCTGCAGGGAGTTAAATGCACTCGAGGAATCGAAGAACATCGCTCGCACCGTGGTTCCGTCCATCTCCAGAAATGAATGTACCCTATGTAACAGAGAAAGAATAGCATCATCCACCCCCAATCTATGTCGGTAAGCAAACTGAAGGGGATCGATAAAAGCATTGACCCTTGGTCTTAAGTGAGCAAGCACTAATCTTTCCAAGGCCTTCATAGCGTGAGATGTTAAGGCTACAGGACGATAGTCATTTAGGGTTGCAGGAGAAGAAGTCTTGGGTACCGGCACCAGACAGGAAGTTTTCCATAACACAGGTACCCTCTGTGTTTGCATACTTCCATTAAATAGGCGCGTAAAGACAGTACACAGCTGGTCTGCACAAACTTTAAGGACACGTGTGTCCTTAAGGTGTGATTAGCTTGTTACTTATTCTGTTCTAGTAATTTATGAATACATTAAATGGAGATATGGTCATGTCCATAGATACTGTACATTGTAGACTGACTTAATATATTCACAGTAGAAGGAGAAAAAGCACACATCAACATATGGAACATTAACTTATGGTGGTAAAAACATAGTAGCATTATATTTAAATTCACTTTATACAACCCCAATTTAAAAAAAAGTTGGGATGCTGCATAAAATGTAAAGAAAACAACAATGCAATGATTTGGAATCTCTTATAGACATACTTTAATCACAACAGAACACAGAGGCAGAGTCTCTCAGAAGCAAATATGGTCAGAGGTTCACCAGACTATCCTTCATGTAAATTTCAGAAACCAAGGCTTATGTGTTGCAGAGAGCTTACTTCCTGCATTGTGAGAGATGGACATGCAATATAGTAAGGTTTGTTAGTAATGAAAAGATCATGGATGTAGGAAAGTTTGTTGCAGACAGAACAAGCGTTCCAAAGAGCTAATGTTAGTGGGACTGGGGAAGCAGGGGCTGGGCGAATTGGTATAAGGTTAGAGAGGTTACAGAAATTTGTGATAGAGCATGGATGGGAGGTAGAAATGACTGTGGGGATGTGGTGAGGAGGACCAGGATTTGGAGAGATATCGCCAGCAATGAGGAGAGTAGAAAAAGTGTAAGCAGGTGGGAGCAGGAGAGGGCATGAGGGGGCTGTCTGTGTTTGGAGACAGAGGATTGTATGTTGCGGAACAGTTCTGAGGAGGAAGTGAGATGGATGGGGAGGATGGAGGGAGAGATAAACAGTTCCTTACTAGGTGTAGGGATTAGGGGGGTTAATAGAAAGTGAAGGATTATAGGGGAGAGAGTGAAAACAAACAGAAACATTCACTTGGACATTACTGAGGCTGTGTTTGCATTAAACGGCTCAAAAAGGTTCAACACTGTTTTAGGAGGCCTCTATGCATTATACACATCTTGTTTCCAGCAAGGCTTAGCAGTATTGAATAAATTCACTGAAAATTAAATTTTGGGGAAAATTGCTGATGAATTCAAATTTGCTAAGATATGCTCATCACAAGCGTCAAGTTCTCTCTTACCTTCCCTTATGGTTCCAGCTCTCTGCCTATCAGGCACCATGTCAGGACTCTACTTTTTCCCCAACTCTTGTCTTGCCATTGATTTCCATACGAGAGCTGTGCAGCTTCCTCCAAGAGGGACCGTTAATCACCGTGCTAATCTGGGGTAGCAATGCGCAAATGACAGATGTGCCCATCTACCACAGACACGGTGCAGCATATTTAAAAAGTAGAGCTCCAACTTGCTGACCCTTGAATGAAGCTGCCCCAATGATTACCCCTGGCAATTGGCTGTAGTCAGAGAAGTCATGGCACCCATCGAAATACATATTTTACAATTATGTAACGCACAGACTAGAAATAGTATTCCCTCTGCAATAAAATATCTACTTACCCATGGCTTTCCAAAATCAGTTGTTCGGCCTTGTGGCTCGAATATTAGAGGAGTTTATGGTAAGATAACCCTTTTAATGCTTATAAGATTATTTTAGCTGTTAGTAATCCTTATGCCTATCGGCAGCTCTAGAGGAATCTTCAGCTTCCTGTGTTTCAATTCTAAACCTGTTATTCTTCCACAGTTTTACAAATTGACGACAAACCGGGAATTCCAACAAGATTTCTTTAAAATAATTTTAGTTTTAATTTGCCGGTTGAGCTTGCAGATATGGGGGAGGCAGTTGGGATTTCTCCGTACTACATTAGTATTAACCTCTGCTTTACAAGGTTTTTGCATTTGTAACGTGAAAAGTTTTGACGGAGTAATTGAGTTTCTGTGTCCTACCTCAATTAGAAATTAACACACACGTCACCCTTTCTGCTATTCTTCGCAGTCTTTCAGAATCAAGTCACCTTTTTCTTTCCCAGTTGTAAGCAATTATTTTCTTCTTGTACATTTTTTTTTTACGATGGCAGAAGTTATTTGAGCTTATGCTTACCAGTGATATTAAAGGGAACTTCTAAGAAGAAATGTCTTCCTAAAACTGAGGGTATGGCTGTATAGGTGTTGTTACCCTAATAAGATCCATATTTTTCTTGTAGAACTATGCCTAGGAGATCTCAGCGAGAGGTGGCACATGACAGAGGCTAGCGCACCTGTAAATCAAACGTAGGATCTAGGCACCGGGTGGGGAATAAGGACTGTGACCTAGAGAACTGGAAGTGCTTTGATGCGCCCCAAAGCTAATTTTCATACAACTTCAACAGAAGATTATTCAGTAATGAGAGGGCAAATTTATACCAAAAAAGGTTTTGACTTGGGAAACAGTCAGGTGGTCATATAGTTCAGACTGAGATCGGAACGCAGTGCTTGGACTGGCAGGCGGCTCTACCGACTCAAGCGTGACAGCTGCATAGAAATATATAAAGCTGCCATGCTCAAGTTGAGAGAGCACGGTTTTCCGATGTCAGTCCAATTTATACTGCGCCATAACTCAGGATAACAGAGACTATAAAGCCACAGATCTCGCTCTATGACGTCTTTTAGAGATGTCATTGTGTGCCGAGATCTCAATCTGCCCATGAACTGCCCCTTGATGCAATTTTATTAACCCCTTTCATGACCTTGGAATTTTCCATTTTTGAATTTTTCGTTTTTTGCTCCCCTTCTTCCCAGAGCCATAACTTTTTCTCCCCTCAATATGGTCATGTGAGGGCTTGTTTTTTTGCGGGACGAGTTGTACTTTTGAATGATACAATTGATTTTACCATATAGTGCACTGGGAAACACGAAAACAAATTTCAATTGTGGTGAAATTGCAAAAAAAAGGGCAATTCTACAATAATTATTTTGTTTGTTTTTTTCACCATGCTGACTTAATGCTAAAACTGACCTACCATTATGATTCCTCAGGTCATTATGAGTTTGGAGATACCAAACATGTATAGGTTCTTTTATTTAAGTGGTGAAAAAAATCCAAAATTTGCAAAAATGAAAAACTAAAAATGACAGCATTTTCAAAGACCCGTAGCGTCTCCAATTTTTGGGATCTGGGCCTAGGTGAGGGCTTATTTTTGTGCACTGAGCTGATTCTTTTATTGATACCATTTTGTGGTACATACAATGTTTTGATAGCTTGTTATTGCATTTTATTGCAATGTTGCAGAGAACAAGAAAAATGTAATTCTGGCATTTTGATTATTTTCTCATTACGCCATTCACCAATCAAATTAATTTAGTTTATATTTTGATAGATTGGGCGTGTCTGAACACAGCGATAATAAATATGCTTATTTCTGATTTTTTTGTATTGCTTTATTTTGAATAGGGCAAAAGTGGGGTCATTTAAACTTTTTTTTTAAATTTTTCTAATATTTTTAAAAACTTTTTTACTTTTTACTTGCTTCAATAGTCTCCTTAGGACACTTGAACCTGCGATCATTCAGTTGCTTGCGCTACATATAGCAGGGCTTCTCTTGATCCAGACAGAATTCGTTGAAAGAGAAGACTGTATGGGACAAAATGACAGACCTTTTTGTCGGAGAGATAATTCTGGTGGAGAGAGATTAGGAGAGGAAATATTATCAACAATCTGTTCTTTCATACCTGTGACCGAGTCTGCATTTGGGACAGTCATAATGTTACCTTGCGGTCTCCTGTCCCTCTTTGTCGATATCTTGGCCCTTTTCCTCATCTCGGCTTCAAAAAATAAGGTGTACGCTTGGAGCTGTTGCTGTCGGAGCTTGTGGAGACTGAAGAATCTCCTCTTGGAAAGATCCTTGGTTCACTGGAAAAAAACGGTGTCGTGGCCATATATATATGTGATTGTGCTCATCATCCTCTGCATCTTGTAAAAATTAGGTCCTCTTACGTTCCTGTAGATGGGCCGGATATTCCTCTATCATCTTGTCATTCTTAGGTTTTATGTAGTAATAATAATAATAATAATCTTTATTTTTATGTAGCGCTAACATTTTCCGCAGTGCTTTACAGTTTGCACACGTTATCATCGCTGTCCCCAATGGGGCTCACAATCTAAATTCCCTATCAGTAAATCTTTGGAACTCCTCGGTAGTAAGGGTTGGTCATCTGTTGTTGTATGCTGTTCACTTCTAGATCAATTTCTGTGATCTCTTTTTCAAAAAATTCTGTGGTTAACAAAATAATGTCCATGAAGCATTTGTTTAGTATACCTTTAAACTTTGAGCAATATTTGTGATTGTCCTATTTTTTGGAAAAGGTCAAAGATATCGACAAGGAGGGATAGAAGACCGCATCGTGACATTATCACCATCCCGAATGCTGACTCGGTCACAGGTACGAAAGAACAGACTGACTATAATATTTCCTCGTGTAATCTCTCTCCACCAGAAATATCCCTCCTACGAAAAGGTCTGTCATTTTGTCCCACATGGAAGATAGTGATCAATTTACACTTAAACAGTTAAAACTATATGTAGCTTTCATCTCCCACAATCATAGGATCCAGTGAAGCCTTAGGGTACCGTTACACTATACGATTTACCAATGATCACGACCAGCGATACGACCTGGCCGTGATCGTTGGTAAGTCGTTGTGTGGTCGCTGGAGAGCTGTCACACAGACAGCTCTCCAGTGACCAACGATGCCGAGGTCCCCGGGTAACCAGGGTAAACATCGGGTTACTAAGCGCAGGGCCGCGCTTAGTAACCCGATGTTTACCCTGGTTACCAGCGTTAAAAAAACCCAAACATTACATACTTACATTCCGGTGTCTGTCCCTTGCCGTCTGCTTCCCGCACTGACTGATTGCCGGCCGTAAAGTGAAAGCAGAGCACAGCGCGCTGTGCTCTGCTTTCACTTTACGGCAGGCAGTCAGTCAGTGCGGGAAGCAGACGGCAAGGGACCTGACGGACACCGGAATGTAAGTATGTACTGTTTGTTTTTTTTTACATTTACGATGGTAACCAGAATAAACATCGGGTTACTAAGCGCGGCCCTGCGCTTAGTAACCCGATGTTAACCCTGGTTACAAGCGAACGCATCGCTGGATCGGTGTCACACACACCGATCCAGCGATGACAGCGGGAGATCCAGCGACAAAAGAAAGTTCCAAACGATCTGCTACGACGTACGATTCTCAGCAGGGTCCCTGATCGCTGCTGCGTGTCAGACACAACGATATCGTATGGATATTGCTGGAACGTCACGGATCGTACCGTCGTAGCGACAAAAGTGCCACTGTGAGACGGTACCCTTACCGTACATCTCCTTGGTGCAAAAAGATTTTTAGGATAGATTATAGGAGCTTTACAGAGAACAACTGCGGGTATGACGCAACTTTTCGGGAGTTGAACAAGGGGCACTCAGGCACTTCATGATAAACAAATTATTATCAAACCTGTGGCTAAAGGTACCTTCACACATATCGATTTTGTTAACGATATTGTTGCAACGTCACGCTTTTTGTGACGTAGCAACGATCCCGCTAACGATCTCGTTATGTGTGACAGCGACCAACGATCAGGCCCCTGCTGGGAGATCGTTGGTCACTGGGGAATGATCACGACCTTTTTTTGGTCGCTGATCACTCGCTGTCATTGCTGGATCGGCGTGTGTGATGCCGATCCAGCGATGTGTTCACTTGTAACCAGGTTAAATATTGGGTTACTAAGCGCAGGGCCGCGCTTAGTAACCCGATATTTACCCTGGTTACCATTGTAAAAGTAAAGAAAAAAAAAAAAAGAAAATAAACATACTTACATTCCGGTGTCTGTCACGTCCCCTGCCGTCAGGTTCCCTGCACTGGCTGTCAGCGCTGGCCGTAAAGCAGAGCACAGCGGTGACGTCACCGCTGTGCTCTGCTTTACGGCCGGCGCTGACACAGTCAGTGCGGGAAGGTGACGGCGGGGGACGTGACAGACATCGGAATGTGAGTATGTAGTGTTTTTTTTTTTACTTTTACAATGGTAACCAGGGTAAATATTGGGTTACTAAGCGCGGCCCTGCGCTTAGTAACCCGATGTTTACCCTGGTTACCCGGGGACTTCAGCATCGTTGAAGACAGTTTCAACGATGCCGAAGCCGTTCCCCTGATCGTTGGTCGCTGGAGAGAGCTGTCTGTGTGACAGCTCCCCAGCGACCACACAACGACTTACCAACGATCACGGCCAGGTCGTATCGCTGGTCGTGATTGTTGGTAAGTCGTTTAGTGTAACAGTACCTTTAGGGTAGGTCCATTGTAGTTATGGACCAGTCTGATTATATATCCGAGAAAAACAATGTCTGAAAAAAAACAATGTGAAGATCAGAGGGATTCCGAAATCGTTCCAAAACTTCCAGTTAAGGGATTACATTTCTTCGCTAATTTCTCATCTAATTCCTAACGCCAAAGGGATAAACTTAATTGAAAAAGCCTTTAGAGCATGCAGGCCATCTGCTCTTTCATCTGATGTTGCTACAGATGTTATTGTCTCATTTTACCCCAACTGGGTAAGAAACACACTACTGGGTATATCAAAAGAGCCAAGATTCCTCTCTTCTCCGTATAGTGATTTAACCTTTTTTAAAGACGACCTATCTAAAGAAACTCTGCAAAAGCAGAAATCATTTCAATCCACTACATGTGAGCTTCTAAAAGCCAGAATACCCTACAATTGGACTCAGTTCTCTACGCTACAAATTATATTCGCATCTAAACTGATTACTATTTCTTCTCCAATGGAAGGAGCTGACTTCCTGAAATGTGCCAGCATAGTTTTCTCCGTGGGCTCTCCTGGTCTCCTTTCTATGTCCAAATCAAACCTACATCCCAAGTGAAAAGTACTATAAGTCGGTAACTTTGTTATTCAAGTTCCTAGAAAAGCGGGTTTCCATTTATTCCTCAATTGTGGCTTGTAAATGAACCGTACTTTGCCCCCACAAAGTCCTAGGATCACCTTTAGGTGATTCCAGACAGGACAGGCCCTTATATACATCATATGACGTACTTACTTTTTTATTGAGAAGTGACAGTTATATTAGGTTTGATTCTGATCTAAGTTTAATCGGTTTGAGTAAGCTACAGTAGTTTTCTGTTTGTGTAAGCTACATTATATGTATGTATGCCTGTCTTCTTTTCCTTTCACCCTTTTTTCCCTTACCCTTTACCCTTCACCTCTATTACATTTATAAAATCAATAACATTTGTTGGAAAAACAAGTGTCGCATTCCTTGTGTCAGGCCACTTATGACCAATAGACAATACCTGAAGTGTCTTACCTGGGCCAAGGAGTAAAAGAACTGGACTGTTGCTCAGTGGTCCAAGGTGTTGTTTTCAGATGAAAGTAAATTTTGTATTTCATTTGGAAATCAAGGTCCCAGAGACTGGAGGAAGAGTGAAGAGGCCACAATCCAAGCTGGTTGAGGTCTAGTGTGAAGGTTCCACAATCAGTGATGGTTTGGGAGCCATGTCATCTGCTGGTGTAGGTCCACTGTGTTTTATCAAGACCAAAGTCAGCGCAGCCGTCTCCCAGGAAATTTTAGAGTATTCATGCTTCCCTCTGCTGACAAGCTTTTTGGAGATGAAAATTTAATTCTCCAGCAGGTCTTGGCTCCTGTCCACGCTGCCAAAAGTACCAATACCTGGTTTACAAATAACAGTATCACTGTGCTTGATTGGCCAGCAAACTCGCCTGACCTTAACCCCCATAGAGAATCTATGGAGTATTGTCAAGAGGAAGATGAGAGACACCAGATCCAACAATGCAGATGAGCTGAAGGCTGCTATCAAAGCAACCTGGGCTTCCATAACCCCTCAGCAGTACCACAGGCTGATCGCCTCCATGCCACGCCGCATTGATGCAGTAATTAATGCAAAAGGAGCCACAACCAAGTATAGAGTGTATTTACTGAACATACATTTCAGAAAGCCAACATTTTGAATGTTAAAATCATTTTTCAAGCTGGTGTTATAAAGTATTCTAATTTACTGAGTTAATGAATTTGGGGTTTTCATTGGCTGTAAGCCATAATCATCAACATTAACAGAAATAAACAAGTGAAATAGATCACTCTGTTTGTAATAACCATTTAATATGAGTTTCACTTTTTGTACTGAAGAACTGAAATATTCTAATTTTGTGGGAAGCACCTGTAGCTGTTATTTTTTAATTATATTTGACTTCCCTGTTGATAAATGTTTCATATTTTGAACAGATAACCTGAATAAATTCATGAAGAGCTAAAACGTTGGCTTGCAGTCAAACTCCTCTTGGGCTATGTGCACAAAAGCTGTTCTACCCTGTATGCACACATGGATTTTTCCTCTCTGAACCCTGTTCACACAGGTTATATACAGATGATCAGGTTTTTAAATACATCAGATAGGGATTGCATACATTAGTTAGGACTGCTCTGATAAGGGTATACCGTGAAGATTGGTAGAGCAGCTTAGTATACATTTTTTGCAAAAAACGTATCAACCAAATACCCTGTTTTTTACATCTTTTACTAGCACTTGCGGATTACTGCAACATTTTTTCAAACTGAGTGTTTTTGGTTTTACTATTCTCTTTTGTGTCTTCAGGTTTCTTGGTGGTGTGTGAACATGATCATACAGACTTGTTCACTGTGCAAGTAGCCCATGTGTTCCTGTTTCCATAATTGTTCTCTTGTGTCTACAAGACTGGGGAGTTCCACCACTCCTCTTGGGCTATCTGCACAAAAGCTGTTCTACCCTGTATGCACACATGGATTTTTCCTCTCTGAACCCTGTTCACACAGGTTATATACAGATGATCAGGTTTTTAAATACATCAGATAGGGATTGCATACATTAGTTAGGACTGCTCTGATAAGGGTATACCGTGAAGATTGGTAGAGCAGCTTAGTATACATTTTTTGCAAAAAACGTATCAACCAAATACCCTGTTTTTTACATCTTTTACTAGCACTTGCGGATTACTGCAACATTTTTTCAAACTGAGTGTTTTTGGTTTTACTATTCTCTTTTGTGTCTTCAGGTTTCTTGGTGGTGTGTGAACATGATCATACAGACTTGTTCACTGTGCAAGTAGCCCATGTGTTCCTGTTTCTAGTGAAAGTAGCATCGAAGAGGTTAGACGGCCGGGATCAGAGTTATTTCTAAATCCGTTGGTTCTAGCAGATGCAGTTCAATACAGCCTCCTGCTTATCACTAATCTAAGGCTACGTTCACATTAGCGTTGCGCGCCGCTGCGTCGGCGACGCAACGCACGACGCACAAAAAACGCGCGCAAAACGCGCGCAAAAACGCTGCGTTTTGCGACGCGTGCGTCGTTTTTTGACGAAAATCGGGCGCACGAAAAATGCAACTTGTTGCATTTTCTTGCGTCCGACGGTAGCGTCGGAAACGACGCACGTGTCGAAAAACGCCACCCAAAAAACGCACGCGTCCCCTATGTTAAACATAGGGGCGCGTCGCCGCTGCGTCGCCGCTGCGTCGCCGACGCGTCGCCGACGCAACAGCGAGGCACATTAGCGGAACGCTAATGTGAACGTAGCCTTACAGGCACACTGAAAGCACCCAGCAAGACCACCATGACGAAAATGCATCTAATGAGGCTGTTGAGATAAATGGGTAGCACACTAGATCAGTGATTTTGTTTTTTTTGCACAGGTTTTAAATTGAACTAAGCCCTCATTCAGACACCTGCTTTTCTCATGTGTTTTGCCTGTTTTTCACACTTAGAACATGAACTCATTTTAGTCCATGGGGCTTTTCACACATTTTATTTGTGTGTTTTGTGTGTTTTTGAATGTCGACAAAAGAAAGAGAAAGAAAAAAAAAAGAAACATGTCTATTTTTAATCTATAAGATCAAACTTTCCCATATAAAGCACCACTTCAGTGTTATTTTTTCAACGATGGAGTGGCGTATTTAATCTAAGCCCCCTTCCCCCAGTCATATACTAACCTTCCGGTGTCTTCACAGTTTTCTCAGTGCCACTCCGGTCCCCCTGCGCCAAGTTGTGAGCGTCAGAAGCTACAATACAACAGCGCAATGCAAGTTTATGAGAGCCAGAAGAAAGCTCTCATAGACTTGTATTGTAAAGTGACCTCGGGGACATGTCACTTTTCACTGGAGACCAACAGAAGCAGCGGCGGAAATTTATGAAAACGCTGGAAAGTGAATATCAAACAGGGGGCAGGGGAATTACATTGTGCTTTAATTCAATGGGTCCGTGAAAAAAGATGGACAGAACATGGATGCCGTCTGTGTGCTATCCTTTTTTTTTACTGTTTAATGAACAGAAGTAACAAGTATTTTTTGTGTTCCTTTTGCATGCGAGAAAAATAGATGCGGCACTCATGGTAAAAACAGACACATGGGCCAAAAATGGATGAAAATCAGAACACTGATAAAAAATTGTCCATTTTTTCACGTAGATGAAAAGAAAAAAAAAATGGAAATCTGAATGAGACATAAAGAAAACATCTATATAGAGGCTGCATGTTCTTCTAAAGTTTGAGTAGGTTTCCTCTGGATTCTTCATTGTCCTCTAAAACCCCCCAAAATATACTGATAGATTAGTTGGCGTCTTAGAAATTCTGCAATTGCGTGTGTCTGATATTGGGACATTAGATGATGATCCCTATTGGGTGCAACTGATGTGAATACTGACAATCACTAAAGAATATGTTGGCGCTATACAAACATTGGAAAATAAATTCAGTATGCAGTTACATACGTTACATACGTGTAAGAAGATGGACATATTGCCCGCGTTTTGCCCTTGAAGAACAAGTGTATTATCGCAGTGTGAAATGTGAATTATCCTATACGATAATGGTTATAATATTGTTTGTTGCTGATTGTAGGGACAGTTAGGGTTAACAGTTGGGACTAGCCCAGAGTGGAAGGGGCCGAGGTGAAGGGACAGAAACAGTTTACTGTCAGAACATCAGAAAAGGCCCAATGTGCATAGAAAGTAGACCTAAGGTCTAATGTAAGCAATGTCACATGACATGGGTGTCCCCAACATGAGAGGAGACCAAGAGATAGCGAGATCCTAGCTAAAAGTGGAAGAGAAGTGACTGAAGGAATAGAGTGATCTATCGGCGACAGGTCATGGGACAGGACGTCTAGTAGTACGGCCCAGAGTTTATAATTATACTTAACAACACAGCCGTAACGGGCATAGATGGGAACGAATACGCAAAATGAAAAGAGTGATCTGGGTGGGACTTCCAGGTTGTCAGAGACAAAGAAGATAAGTAGCCGCTATACTGTCAATATAGTTCCCTAGAGAGGACAGGAGACGTGGAACGCTGGCTGAGAATAGGAATCTTGCTAAGTGGACTGTAGTACTGAGCTCGGTTGTGGTGAAGTAGAAAGGAACGTTGAAAATAGAGGACAAGTTAATAAAGAGGAATAAATTTAAAAAGTGCGTGTGTCTAAAATTATTCATTTTGTGAAGGAAACGTTCATCAAGTTGTGTGCCCACAATCTACTATATACTGAATATAATCTCCCCCAAGTAATCGTTGAGTTACAAGTTTATTTTTGACTGGTGGTCTCCCTCATTGAACCGTCAAACATCTGGTCCTGGCAAACCAAAGTCTTCAGTTATAAGTGGTCTGCAAGGGAGCCCCCAAAGCACAAGTCCACACACCCAGCCAGGACCCCCACCTTCATGTAACGTTTGAGGGCAAAAGAGTTTATTACCTGGCCCACGGCTACCATGCCATGTTACATATGAGTTCTGGACATAACTACGAGCTTCAAGTGCACATATATTTAGTTTCAGAGAGATATAAAGTGTACGGCTTTGGTGTGGAAATGAACATTTTTCTCGAAGATTTACAGTGCTTAGTTGTCAACACAGTTCTTTACATGGTGTTGAAAACTTATTTTTGGAGCCCACATACATATTTTAGATATTTGCATTTTTAGAGTTTTTCTTTTTAACATCTTTTTGAAGATCTTTTTATAAGTTAAGTAAATATCCTCTAAAAGAGAAATTATGATATTTTTAAAAAATAAAAAAAATATATCAAAAAAGGAGAAAAAGAATAATTATAATCTTCTGTTGGAAAGAGCCTTTTCAAAGTAAGAAATAAATACTTTGGATTAAATCTGAACTCTTACGGGAACAACGTATTTCCACAGGTCTAATCTGCCACAATTTACAGTACATCCATCGCATATTAATTAGTGATTTACAAAGTCTCCCGATTCTGGTAAATGTTACACAATCATATAATGATGTATAATCTTAGCACTGAAAAGGTACAACAGACAATGGAGTTGGGACTCTATAGAGAACACAAAGACCTTGGTAAATACAATTATATCCCATTTTCAAGTTCTAAAATAGTTTTCATGTTCTACTAGTTCATTAAGTAGATTTTATGTTGCATGACCCATTAAAGAAGGCTGCAATTAATATGATAATTTTAGCTACCAGTAATGATGGTGGAATTTGGAAAAGTGAGAACAAGATAGTCTTGCTTGACTTGTGTGATGTATTTTCTATGTGAATTTGGTCCTTTAACCCCTTAAGAACCGGGGGTATTTCCGTTTTTGCGTTTCCATTTTTTGCGCTCCTTATCCCACAGCCATAACTTTTTTATTTTTCTGTCAATATGGCCATGTGAGGGCTTGTTTTTTTTTGCGTGACGAGTTGTTCTTTTGAAAGGCACCATTGATTTTACCATATCATGTACTGGAAAATGGGAAAAAAAATCCAAATGCGGTTAAATTGCAAAAAAAAAAGTGCAATTCCACAAATGTTTTTTGGACTTTTTTTTACCATGTGCCATTATGATTCTCCAGGCCAAAACACGTATAGGTTCTTTTTTATTTAAGTGGTGAAAAAAAATCCAATGTTTGTAAAAAAAATAAATGAATAAATAAATGTTGCCATTTTCCATGACCCATAGCATCTCCATTTTTTGTGATCTCGGGCTGGGTGAGGGCTTATTTTTTGAGTGCCAATCTGATGTTTTCATTGATACCATTTTGGTATAGCTACGATCTTTTGATCGCCAGTTATTGCATTTTATTGCAATGTTGCAACGACCAGAAAAACGTAATTCTGGCGGTTTGATTTTTTTTTCTTGCTACGCTGTTTATCGATTGGATTAACTCTTTTTATATTTTGATACATCGGGCGATTCTGAAAGCGGCAATACCAAATATGGGAATATTTGATTTTTTTTAATTTATTGTTTTATTTTGAATGGGGAGAATGGGGAGTGATTTGAACTTTTTTTTTTTTAGTAGCTAAAAAACATTTTTTTTTGTACTTTTTACTTGCTTCAATAGTTTCCATGGGAGACTAGAAGCTGCAATCATCTGATTGCTTGTGCTACATAGAGCATGGCTGCAGCCCTGCTCTATGTAGCAGAAATGCTCACTTGCTAAGAACACCGACCTTTGGGCAGCGCTCATAGCTATACAGCTAGGACAACCACAAGGGTCTACAGCAAACCCCGGGTTGCCATGCCAACCCATCGGTGACCTGCGGTCATGTGACACGGATGCATATAGGCGGGGTTAATGACCCGCATCTTGGGCGTGCATGTCAAATTCAGCTATCAGAGTTTGACAGCGGCATTTAACATGTTAACAACCACGGGTGGATTGTGATTCCACCCACGGCTGTTAGGGACACATTACAGCTGATCAGATCAGCTGTCATGTGCCGGAAAAGGTGCGGGCTCATCGCCGGAGCCCACAACAAACAGGGAGAGGCGTCCAATGTCCGATATGTCCATCATGGAATGCTAAGAGGTTAAAGAGATTCATTTTCCGCAGTTGAAGAAGAAAATGCATTTTTTTACCTTATTGTAGGAATGTATAGTCCTATAATATATAGACAAATGTATTTGGATAACCTTCAAAGAAACTGAGTTCAGTAAACAGATGCATGAAATCCAGCACTCACAGCCATTCAATCATCATAGACAAACAGTTAGTTAAAACCCGGTATAAATGAAAATGCTATGGAAAAATCTACAGGTTTACCCAATGTTTGCTGCTGAATTCTAGAATTCAACCTAATCTAATTTTGTAATATATCTTATCAGAGAAATGTGTTTCTTTCTCCATTTATTAGGCACTTTCCTCGCTCTTTGTACCTCCTATCTCATCATCCACTCTAAAAAATGAACAATTAAAATTCATGTTCGTCAAAACTGGATGGACTATCATCACATTGAGGTGTCAGATTGTATCTCATATTATAGTTGTTAAATATTAGTTATTAACTCTGTTGGAGTCCCCCAAGGCTCTGTTCTAGGACCCCTACTCTTCTCAATCTATACACTTGGCTTGGGACAACTCATAAAGTCCCATGGATTCCAGTACCACCTCTATGCTGACGACACTCAGATCTACCTCTCTGGCCCAGACGTCACCGCTCTGCTGTCCAGAATCCCAGAGTGCCTATCAGCCATATCCTCCTTCTTCTCCTCTCGCTTCCTCAAACTCAATGTGGACAAATCTGAACTCATCATCTTTCCTCCATCCCACAAATCTTCCTTACTTGACCTATCTATCGCAGTCAATGACATCATGCTTTCCCCTGTACCCGAAGTCCGCTGCCTCGGAGTAACCTTCGACTCTGCCCTGTCCTTCAAACCACACATCCAAGCTCTTTCCACCTCCTGTCGCCTCCAGCTCAAAAATATCTCCAGGATCCGTCCTTTCCTCAACCCCCAATCTACTAAAATGCTTGTGCACGCCCTCATCATTTCCCACCTTGACTACTGCAACATCCTTTTCTGTGGCCTCCCTGCTAACACCCTTGCACCTCTCCAGTCCATCCTTAACTCTGCTGCCCAACTAATCCATCTCTCTCCTCGCTACTCCTCTGCTTCCCCCCTCTGCAAATCTCTTCACTGGCTCCCATTCCCTCAGCGTATCCAGTTCAAATTGCTAATACTGACCTACAAAGCCATCCACAACCTGTCTCCTCCATATATCTCTGAACTAATCTCTCGATATCTTCCCTCACGTGACCTCCGGTCCTCCCAAGACCTCCTTCTCTCCTCCACACTTATTCGCTCCTCATCCAATCGCCTCCAAGACTTCTCCCGAATATCCCCCATCCTCTGGAACTCTCTGCCCCAATACGTCCGACTATCAACCACAGTCGGATCCTTCAGACGGAACCTGAAAACTCATCTCTTCAGGAAAGCCTACAGCCTGCACTGACACCGCTGCTGCCTCATCACCAACGAAGCTACCGCCTCACCAACACCGAAGCTACCGCCTCACCAACACCGGAGCTACCGCCTCACCAACACCGGAGCTACCGCCTCACCAACACCGGAGCTCCGGCAACCCTCAACCTACTGTCTCCTTCCCCATAATCCTGTAGAATGTAAGCCCGCAAGGGCAGGGTCCTCGCCCCTCTGTATCAGTCCGTCATTGTTAGTTTGTTTACTGTATGTGATATTTGTAACTTGTATGTAACCCCTTCTCATGTACAGCACCATGGAATCAATGGTGCTACATAAATAAATAATAATAATAATAATAATTGAATTATTCTTATACTGAATTCTGTACTGAACACATTGTCTCTCGCTGACATTACAGAAGCTATTTCTGTATATGTAGCTCATAGTATTAGTCAACACCATATAGAGGGAATACGTGGTCTTTGGGACATATAAATAGCATCTCTTAGGAGGGTGTGGGGTTTGTCACGTGGGGGCAGTCACCTCCTGCCTTCACCATCATTCTCCATGGACATCAGACAAGACACACAAGGAAGGAACAGCTGATAGCCATGATTTTACTCCATGAAAAAAATATGACTTCTATTCCATCTCAGAAACAAACAGGAACAAGCACTGATATTCACAAATGGACAATCTGTTTGTAACTATTTCATCTATTTTTCTCTTTTGCTGCAATGTAATGTGGTTTTTCTGTGGACAATTCAATAAACCACTACATTTTTTATGAGAATATCATGACATTTTCTTTAAGAGTAACGCACCTCTTAACGCTGGTCATTAAAGATGATTTCAGGGAATTAGGCTGCAAGCTGAAAGCAAGGACCTCCAACGTGGTATTTTCCGAAATATTGCCTTTACCACGGGCCACGCCAGAAAGGCAACGGGAGATTAGGGAGGTTAATAAGTGGCTCATGAATTGGTGTATGAAGGAGGGGTTTGGGTTCCTGCAGAGCTGGGCCGACTTCTCAGTTGGCTACAGGCTCTACGCTAGGGACGGGCTGCACCTTAATGGGGAAGGTGCAGCTGTGCTGGGGGAGAAAATGGCTAGAAGGTTGGAGGAGTGTTTAAACTAGGAATTGGGGGGAGGGTATTCATTTTATAGGAGGGGAAGATAGTGCAGCTAGAGACCTGGGCACAAATAAGGAAGATGGGGGTGGCGGTGGCATGGGGGGTGGGGTTAGAACAGTTAATAATTTAAGAAAGAATAGAGGTGCAGAGAGATACATAAAATGTTTGTATACTAATGCAAGAAGCCTCGCCAACAAAATGGACGAATCAGAACTAATGTTGTTGGAGCATAATTATGACATGGTGGGGATATCTGAAACGTGGCTGAATGAGAGCCATGACTGGGCTGTTAACTTGCAGGGCTATAGCCTGTTCAGAAATGACCTTACAGATAAGCGAGGGGGTGGGGTGTGTCTATATGTAAAATCGTCCTTAAAACCCATCCTGCGTGATAATATAGGTGAATTTAATGAAAATGTAGAATCCCTGTGGGTGGAGATAAGGGGAGGGGGAAAAATAATAAATTACTGATAGGGGTTTGTTATAAATCTCCAAAAATAATGGAAGAAATGGAGAATATCCTCGTAAAGCAAATAGATGAAGCTGCGACTCAAGGAGAAGTGATTATTATGGGGGACTTCAACTACCCTGAAATAGATTGGGGAACGGAAATCTGCAGTTCCAGCAAAGGTAATTGGTTTTTGACAACTATGAGAGACAACTACCTTTCACAACTGGTTCAGGACCGAACAAAAAAGGGGGCACTGCTAGACCTAATATTAACCAACAGGCCAGACCGCATAGCAAATGTACTTGGGGAATAGTGATCACAAAATAATAAGTTTTCATGTATCCTTTAAAAAGATGTGTAATAGAGGGGTTACAAGGACACTAAACTTCAGGAGGGCAAATTTCCAACGGATGAGCGAGGATCTTGGTGCAATTAACTGGGAAGAAATCCTGAGACATAAAAATACACAAAGAAAATTACAGACGTTTATTAGCATCCTGGATAGGACCTGTGCACAGTATATACCGTATGGGAATAAACATACCAGAAATAGGAGGAAACCAATATGGCTAAATAGAGCTGTAAGGGGCACAATAAGTGACAAAAAGAAAGCATTTAGAGAATTAAAGGAAGTAGGTAGTGATGAGGCATTAAATAAATTCAAAAGATTTAATAAATTCTGTAAAAAGCAAATCAAGGCAGCAAAGATTGAGACAGAGAGACTCATTGCCAGAGAGAGTAAAAATAATCCCCAAATATTCTTTAACTACATAAATAGTAAGAAACTAAAAAATGATAGTGTTGGCCCCCTTAAAAATAGTCTGGGTGAAATGGTGGATGAGGATAAGGAAAAAGCCAACATGCTAAATAACTTTTTTTTTTTTCAGTATTTACAAAAGAAAATCCCATAGCAGACAATATGATCAGTGATAACAAAAATTCCCCATTAAATGTCACCTGCTTAACCCAGCAGGAAGTGCGGCGGTGTCTAAAAATCACTAAAATTGACAAAATCTCCGGGCCCGGATGGGATACACCCTCGAGTACTGCAGGAATTAAGTACAGTCATTGATAGACCATTATTTTTAATCTTTAAAGACTCCATAAAAACAGGGTCTGTACCACAGGACTGGCGTATAGCAAATGTGGTGCCAATATTCAAAAAGGGGACAAAAACTGAACTCGGAAATTATAGGACAGTAAGCTTAACCTCTACTGTGGGTAAAATCCTGGAGGGCATTCTAAGGGACGCTATACTGGAGTATCTGAAGAGGAATAACCTCATGACCCAGTATCAGCATGGGTTTACTAGGGACCGTTCATGTCAGACTAATTTGATCAGTTTCTATGAAGAGGTAAGTTCCGGACTGGACCAAGGGAACCCAGTGGACGTAGTGTATATGGACTTTTCAAAAGCTTTTGATACGGTTGATACATAAAATGAGAATTATGGGGATATGTGTAAGTGGGTTGAGAGCTGGCTCAGGGATAGGAAACAAAGGGTGGTTATTAATGGAGCACACTCGGACTGGGTCGCGGTTAGCAGTGGGGTACCACAGGGGTCAGTATTGGGCCCTCTTCTTTTTAACATATTTATTAATGACCTTGTAGGGGGCATTCAGAGTAGAATTTCAATATTTGCAGATGACACTAAACTCTGCAGGGTAATCAATACAGGGGAGGACAATTTTATATTACAGGATGATTTATGTAAACTAGAAGCTTGGGCTGATAAATGGCAAATGAGCTTTAATGGGGATAAATGTAAGGTCATGCACTTGGGTAGAAGTAATAAGTTGTATAATTATGTGCTTAATTCTAAAACTCTGGGCAAAACTGTCAATGAAAAAGGCCTAGGTGTATGGGTGGATGACAAACTCATATTTATTGGCCAGTGTCAGGCAGCTGCTACAAAGGCAAATAAAATAATGGGATGCATTAAAAGAGGCATAGATGCTCATGAGGAGAACATAATTTTACCTCTATACAAGTCACTAGTTTGACCACACTTAGAATATTGTGCACAGTTCTGGTCTCCGGTGTATAAGAAAGACATAGCTGAACTAGAGCGGGTGCAGAGAAGAGCGACCAAGGTTATTAGAGGACTGGGGGGTCTACAATACCAAGATAGGTTATTACACTTGGGGCTATTTAGTTTGGAAAAACGAAGTCTAAGGGGTGATCTTATTTTAATGTATAAATATATGAGGGGACAGTACAAAGACCTTTCTGATGATCTTTTTAATCATAGACCTGAAACAGGGACAAGGGGGCATCCTCTACGTTTGGAGGAAAAAAGGTTTAAGCATAATAACAGACGTGGATTCTTTACTGTAAGAGCAGTGAGACTATGGAACTCTCTGCCGTATGATGTTGTAATGAGTGATTCATTACTTAAATTTAAGAGGGGACTGGATACCTTTCTGGAAAAGTATAATGTTACAGGGTATATACACTAGATTCCTTGATAGGGCGTTGATCCAGGAAACTAGTCTGATTGCCGTATGTGGAGTCGGGAGGGAATGTTTTTCCCCAATGTGGAGCCTACTCTTTGCCACATGGGTTTTTTTCGCCTTCCTCTGGATCAACATGTTAGGGCATGTTAGGTTAGGCTATGGGTTGAACTAGATGGACTTATAGTCTTCCTTCAACCTTAATAACTATGTAACTATGTAACTATGTAACCTGGTGATTAGTCTTGATTAAATAAATGGGTGCAAAATATGCATACTTAACAATAGTTTATGAATTAAAATTAAAGAGCACTCAGCACAGGGAGAGGCCAGGCAGACACAGTAAGATCATGCTGCAGCTTTTGGGAAATGTATTTCACTTCAGTGCTGGATTCACAGCCACACAGCTCAGTACTGATGTACAATGTCCTCCATTCTGATGTGTTACTCATGTGTGTTGTGTATCTCTTTCATGACCATGAGTTTTTGCACTTTTGTTTTTTCCTCCCGTTCTTCTAAAACCAATAACTTTCTTCTTTTCCATCCACAAGGCCCTATGAAGGCTTATTTTTTGCAGGATGAGTTGTAGTTTTGAAAGGCTTTATTGAATTTACCATACAGTATACTGGAAAATGGGAAAAAACATTGAAGAGCAGTTACATTGCTGAAAAAAATGAAACATGGCAAATGATTTTTGGGCTTTGCATTTACAGTGTTTATTACAAAATGACATCACCATTTTTCTACAGGTCAGGACGATTATGGTGAGTCCAAGATGGTATAGTTTTTTTATTTTAAGAGGTGAAACAAACTTTGGAAATTTGTGAATAAAAAAAAATTGTTTGGGCCACCATTTTTCAAGATGTTTTTCATTTTTCAGTCGATGGAGCAGGTTGTTGGGTTGCTATGTGCATGGCAAGCTGACTTTTGCATTGATATCATTTTGGGGTAGATGCAATTTTTGATTGCTTTGAATTGCAATTTTTGTAGAGTATCAGTGACATAAAAACATACAATTCAGGCATGTAAAATTTTTTCCTGATTTTGGATAGTGATGGGTGGATCCGTGAAAGTTTGGTTCAGTTACCAGAACAATACCCAAACTCGAATCCAAACATCGGAGTTTCCAATGCTGGCATCTTCGGACAGCACGAGAAACACTGGCTCTAAACGGCAGTAAGTTTGCTACCGCTGGTCAGAGCGCTGCAGTTCCAATGCTGTCACACAGACAACTGCGCGTGAGCCAGCAGCTGTGAGCGATGGTCAAAAGGTCACTGCCTGTCACAGGCATCGACTAATGAGAGGACTACTCTCAACATATTACACCTGGTCCCACTGATAGCAGCAAGAGCAATTGTACAATGATAAGAGTATTCATAAGCCGGTGCCTGTATAATAGATAAAATAAAAAACAGCATGGGACCCCACTATTTTTGCTAACTAGCGCAGGTAAAGCTGTCAGCTACGGGCAGCAGTGTACAGCTGTCAGCTTTATCTTGGCTGGTTATCAAAAAAGAGAGTTCCCACACCATTTTTTTAAATTATTTAAATAATCAATTTAAAAAATGGAGAAGCCCCCCCCCCCCTACATTTTTGAGAACTAAATCAGACAGATGAGGAGTGGTATTCTCAGGCTGGTGTTCTTAACAGTCCCCAGGCTAAAAATAGCAGCCCGCAGTCATCCCAGAAGGGGCTCATACATTAGATTTGCCAATTCTGGTTCTTTGCCTGGTTCTTCCCACTTGCCCTGGTTTGATGGCAAGTGGGGTAATAATTTTATGGTTGATGTAAGCTGTTTTAAGTCTGCTGGCATCAGGACCAGAGTTTAGTAATGGAAATTAAATAAAGACACACACATGAAAAGTTTTATAAACACCTTTCTATTACTAACACATGTGTTTGATGACAGCTGACATTGCAAAGCTGACATCAACCCCACAAATATTATCAAACTGGCCACCGCACCAAGACAAGTGCAAGAGTTGGGCAAAGTGCCAGAATTGGCACATCTAATAGATACGCCATTTCTTTGGCAGCTGTGGGCTTCTATTTTTAGACTGAGGAGTGTCAATATCCATGGACTCTTCCCAGTCTGAGAATACCAGCTCCCAGCTGTCTGTTTTAGCTTGGCTTGTTGTCAAAAATTGGGGGGGGCATGTCATTTTTAAAAACTATTTATTTAAATAATTTTAAAAAACGGTATGGGTGCTTGTATCTGCTGTATCTGCTATCAGCGAGACCAGGCATATGATGATGAGAGTAGTACCTTTTTACCACCCATCATAGATGCTGGCACACACGCAGTATCAGATGTATGATAGCATGTGAGCCACAGAACTCCAACCAGCGGTAACCTTTTTACCGCCTGTCACAGGCTTTGGCTGATGGGAGTACTATGCTCATCAGCGTACACCTGCTGTCTTTCATAGCAGCGAGAGCAGGTGAGGCAGATGAGGGTTTTCATCAGTCGTCACTTGTGCAGTAAATAAATACATTTTATTTAAATGACACAGTGTCTCTTCTATTTTTGATAACCAGAGCAGGCAAAATGGTCAGCTGAGGACTGCAACCCCCAGCTATCAGCCATGGATGGATATTAAGAACAGAGGGGGCCCATGTCGCTTTTTAAAATTATTTAAATAACTAATTTAAAAAAATGGTGTCACCCCCATTTTTGACAACCAGCCAAGCTAAAGCAGACAGCTTGGGGCTGGTAATCTTAGACTGAGAAGGAGCCATGGATATTGTCCCTTTCCAGCCTAAAAATAGCAGCCCGCAGCTGCCCCAGAAAATGTACATTTTCTAGATGTGACAATTCTGGCACTTTGCTCAGCTTTTCCCATTTGCCCTGGTACGGTGGCAAGTGGGGTAATATTTGTGGGGTTGATGTCACCTTTGTATTGTCAGCTGACATCAAGCCCAGGGGTTAGTAATGGAGAGATGTCTATAGGATGTCCTCTTTACTAACTCCATAGTCAGATTGTAAAAAAAAAATCCCCAGCCAGAATAATGTCCTTTAATTGAAATAAAAACAATGACACCTGTATTTGAAATAAAATTAAAAAAGTAAAGTTATACTTATCTTCACTCCTAATCATTGATGCCCCTGTCCTCCAAAAAAAAATAGCATAGCAGCGGGCTTACACTCTGTCTTATGGTACTCGAACCTGACTTTTTTTAAAATGATCATCCAAACCTGCCAGGCCCGAACATCCATGGGTTTGTCCATCACTAAACCCTAACAATTGGGGGTCCATGCATGGCACTATGAGTTCGGTACAGACCCCGAACGTTATAGTTCTGGTTCATCCACTCCTAATTATGGAATTTACCAATCAGGTTAATTATTTTTTTATTCTGATAAACCGGACTCTCACCGATGCAGTGTTACCAAATATATTTATTTTTTAATTAATGTATTTTTATTTGAGAGAAAGAGTGGTGATTTAAATTTTCTTTACCTTATACTTTATGTTGTTGTCCCCTTAGGGAACTTGAACCTGGGATTGTTGGATTGCTTTTACTATGTACTGCATTACCACTGAATGTACATGATAGTGGAACCACTGCGCTGTGAACCGATGAGAGTCTGAAGGGACATGATGAGGTGAACACCTGACTCTTCGCTAGAGCCCCTGATGATGTGTTTAGACTTGGCTCCAGAGGGATGCCAGGTGCTACTCCAGGACAGACCTCAGACACACGGCAACTGACCCCCAAAGGGGCAGAAAGCTGGAACAGCATGAAATGGAAAGGCTCGGCTGGTACAGGCAGGCACAGCTGGTATACAGGAACAGCAGGTACTGGTAGGCACTGCCCTGCCCAACAGAGTGAGGTGCCATAAATAATAAGTGCCTCCCAGCCATTGGCTAAGGAGGACACTTTAGGATGATGTGCACTGTCTCATTAAGAAACTTGGAGTGAGCGTGACCTAAGCACAGTACCAGAGGATCTGCTAGACGTGCGCAGATGCGAGAAACAGCAGCAGTATGATGAAGCGCGGGATGAGGGCTTGGGCAGTGAATGACAGGCACGAGAGGATGGTAATTGCCATGCCCTCAGCTGCAGGTCCGGTCTCTGCTGCAAAGGGAGACCGGCACCTTTCACGCAGTTCCACTGGTACTACTCACCCTGTCCGTGGCTCCAGACGATCAGCGGCTCCTTTCTCTGCTAAGAACCTGCATCCTCTTGGCAGGTCTCCTGGAAATGCTCTTAGGAGGCGCGCCCCACTTCCTGCACATACTTAAAACAGCAGAGCACCTGTTCTCTATTAAGGCTCTCTGTGCTATGATGCTCTGTGCATAAAAGGCATCCTGCCATTATTGGAGGTGCCTGGGCAATGTGTTCATTCTATTGTTTGTGGCCTTCTGCTCAGGCCACACTCTGCTGTGCTCTGCTCTGCAAAGTGTAGTTCATTACTTTCGGTTTTCTAATCCCTCTGTCTCCTCAGTATCCTCTGCTTGCAGTTCCCTATTCTGGATCCTTCTGGACTCTCCGGTTTCCACTCCAGGCTGACTAAGCTGTTCCTTACAGAACCATCCAGATATTGCTGTCGGCTGGATCAGCCTTTCCAAAACTACACAGAGCTTCTAGGATTCTCTTCACTGATAGAGCCTGAATTCCACCGTCTTAATATGGTCTGTACGGGTCATCCCTCTGGTCCAGGTACTGCGGCATTTAGGCCCTCTGTTGTTGTGATGGGGAATCCCTGTATAGGGGTACACCTTGCCCGGTGCTCCACTATGTGGTTCAGTGTTGTGGTCCAGAGGGTTCTTCTCTCAGGCACCTCTTTCTGTTTGTTTAAGCTTCATTTAAATAAATACCGTTGCTTTTTGGAAGCCATTATCCTGTCTCTTGTGTACCGGGTATACAGCTACCACTGCTCCATCAGTGGTCTAGTGAGTCCACTATATTTCCCCACGCCCTGTGGGCACAACAGTAATCTTGCAGGGATGCTGACGCTACAACCACATGATAGCAGTCTCCTATGAAGGCTAGTCACAGGCTGGTCTTGATAACAACATTGTCAAGACAGGCATGTAGGTCTTCAGCAGATTTTTGGCTACAATACAGACTAGGGTTGAGCGAAACGGGTCGGCCATTTTCAGAAGTCGCCGACTTTTTGCAAGGTCGGGTTTCATGAAACCCGACCCGACCCCTGTGTGGGGTCGGCCATGAGGTCGGCGATCTTCTGAATCTGGTATCGGAATTCCGATACTGAGTTCCGATATGTTTGCAATAAGGTATTCTTATTAGGTATATACTCACCCTCGGACGCGCCCTGCTTCTTTCCGGCAGCCTTCCTTCCTAAGAATCAGCGCTTGAAGAACCTTCGGTGACGTCGCGGCTTGTGATTGGTCGCGTGAGCGGTCACATGGGCCGTCGCGCGACCAATCACAAGCCGCGACGTCACCGAAGGTCCTTCAAGCGCTGATTCTAAGGAAGGAAGACTGCCGGTTAGTACCAGGGCGCGTCAGAGGGTGAGTATAGCAATATTTTTTATTTTAATTCTTTCTTTTACACTTAAATATGGATCCCAGGGCCTGAAGCAGAGTTTCCTCTCCTTCAGACCCTGGGAACCATAGTAACCCATTGCAATGCATTGGGTTTCGGGTTTCGGCCGACCCCGACCCCGACTTTTTTATAGGATCGGCCGATTTCACTCGACCCGACTTTTGAGAAAGTCGGGTTTCGTGAAACCCGACCCGATCCTATAAAAGTAAAGGTCGCTCAACCCTAATACAGACCCATTGAGTCATGGATTTGGGTAAAGGGTGCGTGAAATTGAACGCCTCCTGTTTTGCTTGCTTTTAGTGCTATTGTTACAGATGGAGAGCGACATTTAAATGGCTAAAAGCAGCAGGAGGAACTCAGCTCCATTCGCTGCTGTTTGAGGTAGATGATGGCTGCGTAACAGCTTTTTTTTTTTCCAGGAAAGATGCTCAGTTTTTGAGCTTGTATCACAGACATGGCTCAGACATATAACGTAATACTACATCATATATCGGAAAGGTGGCACTGAAAATTAGAGATATAGACAAGGCAAATGGTAAAAATGGTGAAAAATACAGGCCACAAGTCATATAATGGCAAGATATAGAGCTATTAATCATGTACACGCAAATGAAAACTTACTCTGAAAAGTTACCTAGAAGGATGTGTACATTTTAACTTAGAAATTACATTCCTGGGGCTATTGCAATTTGAAATCGTATCCAACATAAGTGCTACAGATGCAATAATATAATTGTATTGGTAAAACGTTTGGGATTGACGACGGCTTTCACTTTTTCAGGTCACCTGGAATAGTCAGAATAGATTTTTAGCTGCAGCTGAGCTAACCCCCAAATTCTATATTCCTTTTTCCTGTAATGTGACTTCATGTGTCTCTAGAGTTGTTATTTTCTTCTCATTATAGCCATGGTCGCTGTTTTGGAAGGTAACACTTATTTTACGCCATAAGCAAAGGAATATAAAATCCACTGCACTTTATAATTACTCATCATCAGTCGCTATTTCATTGGTCAGATGATATGAAATTGCCTTCTCCTTCACTTCTATTTAGTGATAGCAGCAGGCTTCTCTTCTTTTATGACCTTCCTGATGAGTTGTTTCAGGACTTCGGCAGTCACTGTGTGGTCATCATTATAGGTGAGATTATAGATGGCTCAATCTCCAATTCTCTGTTCTATTTTCTGAATCAGTCAGTCTTGCTCAGCTCAAGAAAGCAAAATTCACACCTAAAAGAAAAATCTAGTCTACCAGTACAAGAAGCCCAAGCAATAAACAGTTTTATAGCGTGATGCCTCTGCCACATAACGAACATATGCAGCACATGAATGTTTTGCTTGACGAAAGGGTTTAAAATCACATTAAATGTAGTTTTTGGGGAATTTTTTGGTGCAGAATAAATATCGAAAATATATGACAAATGTGCCATATTATAACATGTCCAAATAAGAACGGTGTCCAGGTCTTATGGCTATAATACAATGGCTAAAATATGTTGAGGTCTGGTTGGGACAGTGATGCGGTGGAATGGCTCGTTAGTTCGGCGCTCAATCAGCGCTGTCGTCACTGGGTCAGCCTTCGGAAAAACTGAGCATGAAGAGGAAGTGTGGGCTACAGCTGATCCCTGGCTTCCTCTTCATGTTCAGTTTTTTTGAAGATGGAGACAGTGACGCCAGGACTGGTTGGGCGCCAGACATCACGTTGTGTCATTCTACTGCATCATAGGCCTGGGACAACATGGAGACGGCGCCGGCAAGGGAGATGAGTATAGTTTTTATCATTTTATCGGGGCCAAACATTTAGTTTACTAAAGGGTTGTCCTAGTAGCGGACAACCCTTTTAAGGGTATTTATACAATTATTTCTGATGAAAGTAAATGTGAAATAATGTGTAGTGTGTGTCCACTCTGAATAAATCAACTGGGCTTGCCTAAATGTAGCTGTTGCTATTGCCCTGTATGATATGGTGCTAAATAAAATCTATTATTTTATACAAACTTTACGTATACCAAAGGCACAAGCATGTAAGAAGCCTTGTAATAGGTCTTATCAGAAAAAAAATGCCTTTATATACTTAACAGACTGTTCTTCTATTTAACCCTGCCTCTGAAACTAATGATTCACTCTAAAAACTGTTGAAATCTGTCTTTACGAACAGCTCGGCTGCTTTCTAGTAAGTGTTTTCTCTCACTGAGTGCTGGATTCACAGCTGTACTGCTCATTACTGCTATACATTGTTTCTATGCTGCTGCTACTTATAAGCGTCTACATTGAGATATGAGAACAAGATCTCCTCATCTTTGTATACTGTCTTTAGGAAACATCATAACAGCTATTCTCAACCAACCAGCTCAGGGACAACTGGCCAGAAATGTTTCTATTCCTTATGAACACACAACAGCTTATTCTGAAAAGTTCCTTCAAATGACAGAAACTTATAAGGGCTTGCTAAAATTCTTAAGAAAAAGTGATCTAAATAGTTTTAATGTAGCATTAATAAGTTATTTGCCCACATAATGTTCTAATAAGACTTTTTAAAAAGTCTTAAAGTACTAGATAGATTCTGTAGTACAATGGCTTGAGCGAATGGTGCTAAATGTGTTCACCTCCATTATTCATGATGTTTTTGCAATATGCTAAGTATCAAAGCTGTTCCATCCAGCATGTCCACATGGATATTCCCTCACTGAACCCTGCTTATACAGGTACTATACAGATGATCAGGTATTTAAATACATCAGAAAGGGATTATATACATTAGATAGGACTGCTCTATATGGGTATACCTTGGCGATTGGTGGAGCAGCTTAGTATACATTTTTTTGCAAAAAAAAAAGTATCAACTAAATACCATGTTTTTTCCATCGATTGACTAGCACTTGCTTATTACTGTGATTTTTTTTTACAACAGAGTATTTTTGACCTCACTGTGGTCTTTTGTGTCTTCAATATGCTAAGTACAGTGCCTACAAGTAGTATTCAACCCCCTGCAGATTTAGCAGGTTTACACATTTGGAATTAACTTGGCATTGTGACATTTGGACTGTAGATCAGCCTGGAAGTGTGAAATGCACTGCAGCAAAAAAGAATGTTATTTCTTTGTTTATTTTTTTTTTTAAATTGTGAAAAGTCTTTTCAGAGGGTCATTTATTATTCAACCCCTCAACCCACCAGAATTCTGTTTGGTTCCCCTAAAGTATTAAGAAGTAGTTCAGGCACAAAGAACAATGAGCTTCACATCTTTGGATTAATTATCTCTTTTTCCAGCCTTTTCTTACTATTTAAGACCCTCCCCAAACTTGTGAACAGCACTCATACATGGTCAACATGGGAAAGACAAAGGAGCATTCCAAGGCCATCAGAGACAAGATCGTGGAGGGTCACAAGGCTGGCAAGGGGGACAAAACCCTTTCCAAGGAGTTGGGCCTACCTGTCTCCACTGTTGGGAGCATCATCCGGAAGTGGAAGGCTTATGTTACTGTTAGCCTTCCACGGCCTGGACAGCCTTTGAAAGTTTCCTCCCGTGCCGAGGCCAGGCTTGTCCGAAGAGTCAAGGCTAACCCAAGGACAACAAGGAAGGAGCTCCGGGAAGATCTCATGGCAGTGGGGACATTGGTTTCAGTCAATACCATAAGTAACGTACTCCACCGCAATGGTCTCCGTTCCAGACGAGCCCGCAAGGTACCTTTACTTTCAAAGCGTCATGTCAAGGCTCGTCTACAGTTTGCTCATGATCACTTGGAGGACTCTGAGACTGACTGGTTCAAGGTTCTCTGGTCTGATGAGACCAAGATCGAGATCTTTGGTGCCAACCACACACATGACGTTTGGAGACTGGATGGCACTGCATACGACCCCAAGAATACCATCCCTACAGTCAAGCATGGTGGTGGCAGCATCATGCTGTGGGGCTGTTTCTCAGCCAAGGGGCCTGGCCATCTGGTCCGCATCCATGGGAAGATGGATAGCACGGCCTACCAGGAGATTTTGGCCAAGAACCTCCGCTCCTCCATCAAGGATCATAAGATGGGTCGTCATTTCATCTTCCAACAAGACAACGACCCAAAGCACACAGCCAAGAAAACCAAGGCCTGGTTCAAGAGGCAAAAAATCAAGGTGTTGCAGTGGCCTAGTCAGTCTCCTGACCTTAACCCAATTGAAAACTTGTGGAAGGAGCTCAAGATTAAAGTCCACATGAGACACCCAAAGAACCTAGATAACTTGGAGAAGATCTGCATGGTGGAGTGGGCCAAGATAACTCCAGAGACCTGTGCCGGCCTGATCAGGTCTTATAAAAGTTGATTATTAGCTGTAATTGCAAACAAAGGTTATTCCACAAAATATTAAACCTAGGGGTTGAATAATAATTGACCCACACTTTTATGTTGAAAATTTATAAAAATTTAACTGAGCAACAAAACTTTTTGGTTTGTAAGATTTATGCATCTGTTAATAAATCCTGCTCTTGTTTGAAGTTTGAAGGCTCTAACTTATTTGCATCTTATTAAACCTGCTAAATCTGAAGGGGGTTGAATACTACTTGTAGGCACTGTATGTCTGCAGGCCTCTTTTTGATTTTTAGCGGGTATTGTTATTGGTGCCAGTGGCAACATGGAGGTGGGGTGAAGTATTCTGTATACTATTATTGCTGAGCACTAATCTCTCGGGAAGTCATAAAGGAACGCAGAAGATGTTGTGTGCACCGGAGCATTTATTGGGAGGAGTTTAGTGACCCCGTGTAAGACAGAGAATTTCCCACCAAAAGGTTGCTTTGGCATATGCCTGTGATGTAGGTCCATGCCAACTATAGGCAGATAGCGAATACAGATCTGAGGACAAGCGGCATCTTACTGAAACAGACCGTATGCTTAAAAAAGGAAATCAAACACAGATGCAAGCACTAAAAAGATGTATTAATACATTAATTAGCACAACATTTTGCAACCTTTTGAATAAAAAATAGCATTAAGTTTTGGGATTTGATTGTGTGAATATTTACAATGGTATTTCAATATTTTTTTACATAAATGTGTCAACGTATTAACTATCTTATTTTTTTAATTATTAAAACAATATAGTGATGCAAATGTTTATTTTCTGATATCTTATTTATATTCTTTTACTTTATTCTTTTACTATTTTTTATTATGTGATTGTAGATTTTTTTTAATCTATTTTCTACATAGTATTATGGCCACCTACTCTGAGATTCTGATAACAACATTTAAAGACATGCTTTACAGCAGCCACGTGGACTATAGAAAAATAGACATAACTTATTGACTTCTATGGGAAAAGTTTTGTTAATGTGGTATTTGATCTGTTGCATGGGTCATTGTACAGGGAGGAGGTGATTTGTGAAGGCTATCACCTATATTGAATGGTGGTGTGAAGCTAATCACTACTCACAGACAAGCTGTGAGACTGGGTATTCAAAAGGTTCGGGGTCAGATACCAAAAGTGCTCATCACAAATGACAGGATAAGACAAAGGCATAGTCTGGTCACTGTCCAAGGTCAGAATTCTGGGAAGGTAGCGTAATAAGACAAAAGGGTAAGGAAAACAGATAATCAAAGGCAAAATCCAAGGTCAAGCAGCAAAGATCAAATACACGAATGCACAAAATAGAGCAAGTGCACACAGCTTGAGCAAAGCTACAACTGGGACTAATTGGAGACAGAAAGTCAGCTAAATAGACAGGTAATCACTTGAATAGCAGACACATGGAAGAAGCCAAGGCATGTCCTGGCTTTGATTGGATGGCTGAACTGTCACTCAACATACTGACAGCTCAGCACTAGGGTTGAGCGACTTTCCATTTTTTGAGATCGAGTCGGGTTTCACGAAACCCGACTTTCTCAAAAGTCGGGTCGAGTGAAATCGGCCGATCTTATTGAAAAGTCGGGGTCGGGGATCGGCCGAAACACGAAACCCAATGCAAGGTCAATGGGAAATATTCTTTTTTTATATTTGCTTCAGCGCGATATATCAGAAAAGCCGGTAATTCAATTGCCGGCTTTTCATTTCTCCTGCCTAAACCCGACATGATATGAGACATGGTTTACAAACAGTAAACCATGTCATATACCCCTTTTTTTGCATATTATACACTACTAATGTTAGTAGTGTGTATGTGCAAAATTTCGGCGCTCTAGCTATTAAATTTAAGGGTTAAATTGCGGAAAAAATTGGCGTGGACTCCCGCGCAATTTTCTATGCCAGAGTAGTAAAGCCAGTGACTGAGGGCAGATATTAATAGCCTGGAGAGGGTCCATGGTTATTGCCCCCCCCACCCCCTGGCTAAAAACATCTGCCCCCAGCCACCCCAGAAAAGGCACATCTGTAAGATGCGCCTATTCTGGCACTTGGCCACTCTCTTCCCATTCCCGTGTAGCGGTGGGAAATGGGGTAATGAAGGGTTAATGCCACCTTGCTATTGTAAGGTGACATTAAGCCAGATTAATAATGGAGAGGCGTCAATTCTGACACCTATCCATTATTAATCCAATTGTATGAAAGGGTTAAAAAAAAAAAACACACACACACATTATTAAAAAGTATTTTAATGAAATAAACACACAGGTTGTTTTAATATTTTATTGCTCGCTCAATCCACCTGAAGACACTCGTTCTGTAACAAATTAAAAATAATAAACCAACAATATACATACCTTCTGTTGATCTGTAACGTCCCACGCTGTAAATCCATCTGAAGGGGTTAAAATATTTTACAGCCAGGAGCTCTGCTAATGCAGCTGTGCTCGTGGCTGTAAACCCCAGCGAATGAAGGTAATGTAGGTCAATGACCTGTAGTTACCTTCATTCGCGGTGATGTGCCCCCTGCTGGATGTCCCTCGAGCGTGGGAAACGTTCCCAGGCTCGAGGTCATATGAGTACATCCAGCAGGGGGCGCATCACCATGAATGAAGGTAACTATAGGTCATTGACCTACATTACCTTCATTCACTGGGGTTTACAGCCACGAACACAGCTGCATTAGCAGAGCTCCTGGCTGTAAAATATTTTAACCCCTTCAGATGGATTTACAACGTGGGACTTGACAGATCATCGGAAGGTATATATATTGTTGGTTTATTATTTTTAATTTGTTACAGAACGAGGGTCTTCAGGTGAATTGAGAGTACAATAAAATATTAAAACAACCTGTGTGTTTATTTCATTAAAATACTTTTTAATAATGTGTGTGTTTTTTTAACCATTTAATGCAATTGGATTAATAATGGATAGGTGTCAGAATTGACGCCTCTCCATTATTAATCTGGCTTAATGTCACCTTACAATAGCAAGGTGACATTAACCCTTCATTACCCCATATCCCACTGCTACACGGGAGTGGGAAGAGAGTGGCCAAGTGCCAGAATAGGCGCATCTTCCAGATGTGCCTTTTCTGGGGTGGCTGGGGGCAGATGTTTATAGACAGGGGGGGCCAAAAACCGTGGACCCTCTCTAGGCTATTAATATCTGCCCTCAGTCACTGGCTTTACCACTCTGACGGAGAAAATTGCGCGGGAGCCCATGCCAATTTTTTCAGCGATTTAACCCTTAAATTGCCTTTAACCCTTAAATTTAATAGCTTTCAGCAATTTAAGGGTTAAATCGCTGAAAAAATTGGCGAGGGCTCCCGCGCAATTTTCTCTGCCAGAGTGGTAAAGCAAGTGACTGAGGGCAGATATTAATAGCCTGGAGAGGGCCATGGTTATTGGCCCCCCTGGCTAAAAACATCTGCCCCCAGCCACCCCAGAAAGGCACATTTGGAAGATGCGCCTATTCTGGCACTTGGCCACTCTCTTCCCACTCCCGTGTAGCGGTGGGATATGGGTTAATGAAGGGTTAATGTCACCTTGCTATTGTAAGGGGACATTAAGCCAGATTAATAATGGAGAGGCGTCAATTCTGACACCTATCCATTATTAATCCAATTGCATTAAATGGTTAAAAAAAACACACACACATTATTAAATAGCATTTTAATGAAATAAACACACAGGTTGTTTTAATATTTTATTGTACTCTCAATCCATCTGAAGACCCTCGCTCTGTAACAAATTAAAAATAATAAACCAACAATATACATACCTTCCGATGATCTGTAACGTCCCACGCTGTAAATCCATCTGAAGGGGTTAAAATATTTTACAGCCAGGAGCTCTGCTAATGCAGCTGTGCTCGTGGCTGTAAACCCCAGCGAATGAAGGTAATGTAGGTCAATGACCTATAGTTACCTTCATTCGCGGTGATGCGCCCCCTGCTGGATGTCCTCATATGACCTCGAGCCTGGGAACTTTTCCCACGCTCGAGGGACATCCAGGTAACACGTACATTCAACATTTTCTGACTCCAGGCCAGAAGGGTGAGCTCTAGACCCATTTTTTTAGGGGAGCTTTCTTTTATATATTCTGGCTGGTGGAGTAGTTAGTTAGTCTGTCAGAGGGTCGTCTGTCAGTGAGTAGTTAGTCTGGAGAGAGTGTGAGGGGAGAAGGAGCAAAGGAGAAGTGAGGAGCTGGAGAGGAGCTGCGACTGAGCTTCCTCCACGCTGAAGCGCAGGAACCTGACACTGGTAGTCCGAGGCTGTGTGGGACTGTATGCCCCACAGCAGAAACCAGAGGGCAGGAGATTTCAAGTCGCCTGTCCACAACTACACCCAAAGGCACAGCAGCATATAGAGCCTGGAGTCGCCACAAGTAGGGACACCTGTAAAAAAGGCTTGTGTTGCCTGCCATGCGGGTACTTTCCTAAATATAGGACAGAGAGAGAGAGGACCTTGCGTGAAGCCTCAGGCAGCAAGGGACACACACTACAGCGCAGTAAGGAAGACTCCCAACCCCACTTGGCTAAGGGGATTCCAAATCGCTTCCAGGCTGTCTAGATTTCAAAGACCGCCTGTAATCAGGGTACCTGAACTACATCAGTAAAAGGTAAAGAGACTGCAACCTTGTGTCCTCCAATTCTTTCCGGTATTACACCATTTGTCATCTTTATCCACTACACCGGGAGCCCTGGGGACTAAGCGTCACCTGTGGGAAGCCATACCATCCCTGCTGCAGAACCATTATCCCCAGTGGAATCATTTAGCAGTGTCGGTTATCCCTGAACGAATACTACAGGTGGCGTCATGAACATTCTTTATTTTTGCCTGCCACCATGACCACCCCTTTTACCACACATCCCTAGCGGGCGTTCCACATATACCTTTTTTTTTTTTTACTACAGATAGCAATACAGATAATTTAAAAAAAAAATAAATGTAAAAAAGTTTAAGAAAGAAAACTTGCTTTAAACAACACAGAGAAAGTTCATCTTTCTTTTTTGTAATCTACGACGTTGCTTGCAAATTGCACCACAAGATGAATCTAGCAACCTGTGAATGTCTCACTTTAGTTCTTGTATAAAGGGCAAGTTTCCAACTCAGTCGCATTTTAGAAAAAATACAAATTTATAGTTAAATCTTAATTGATTGCCTCTTGGCTATGCTGCACAGTAGTACAGGTTTCATTTTCTTAATTATCCAGCCCTCGATAATGTAAAATGATATTAAACACACATCTCCTTATGCCTGGGTCAGATATGCATAATACATTTTTAATTCATCTTTGATCTTCCTTATTAGTGTATCAAACAGAGGCAATGGGATTACATTCCTGAGAAACTGTCAAGTTGCAAGAATATATAGTAAATGCAGGATGAAATTAAACTGAGTGCATAATAATTGGGCAATTTGTATTTTTGATGATTAATTTTAATATTGAACAACTACAGAGCTATCAGTCAATGCAAAAGGTTATTAAACCTGAAATCTGTATATTTAAGAACGTAAAAGCGAGGATTTATTTTTCTTAGGAGAATATCTATATGTGCAGAATTATTGGGCAACCATTAGTGCGTATAATTATTATTCATATAATAGAACATCTCAGTTCCTTGTTTTCATCTGTTAAAGTGGGAATAATAATAACCAAACAGATCAATGTACAAAAATGCATTTCTGACATTTCCACAAAAAATCTCAGCGGCTAATATAGTAACCTAGCAGCCCTTCATTTATAAGCTTCATCCCTGGAGTCTCACAGTTTATTAATCTATTAATGCTCAACTTTTCGGGCAGCACCAATTACAGCCTCCCAGACACTGATCAGAGAGGTGACTGCTTTCCTTTACCATGAATTTCTCTTTTAAAAAGAGCAACAAGTTGTCAATAGGGTTTAGGTCCACTGAGGCCTTTAAAAGCTTTTACTAGCAGCCAAGCAACGGAGACATCGATGCTGTGATGGTACTTTGTCCTGCATAACAATCATTGTTTTCTTGAAAGATTCAAATTTTTTTCCTGCACCACTGCTTGAAGAAAGTGCCTTCTAAATACTGAGAGTAGATTTGAGAGTTGATTTTGAGTCCATCTGTAATCTGAAAAGATCCAACTAGCTTATGTTTAATAACACCAGCCTAGAGCAGTATCCCACATCCTACGTTGCTGGAATCTTAATGGAAGTAGAGGTCTCCCATTACTGATCTAACAACGGCCCATCCATCTGGTCCATCAAGAGTCGCTCTCATCTCATCAGTCCATAAAACCTTTGAACAATCTATTTTCAGAAATTCTTGGCCCAGTCTTGATATTTCCAGTTCCATGTCTTGCTCAATTTTGGTCAGGCTCATCATTCTCACCTTGGCCATGTCTCTGAGCACTAAACAGCTTATACTTCTGTGTCTTGCTCAGTGGTGGTTGGGTTTCAGCCTCCTCACCTCGACCATGTCACTAAGCATTGAACATCTTCTACTTCTCCATTTTTCTCAGTGGTGTTCATGGATCAGCCTCCTCACTTCGGCCGTGTCTCTGAGCACAGGACATCTTATACTTCTGGGCCTCCAAGGTGGACATAGTTCCCTGAATATGACAGCACTGCAGGATCATGGCTTCCTGGTCACTTCATGTTTGATTCTTCTCATATCTTTGGCAGCTAATCTGTGTCTTTTTTTCTGAACGCGGTTTTTGTGACCCTATTCATTAACTATAAGACTCGTAACAATTTGACTTTTCAAAAAGTAAGGAAAATCTTTTTTTAGGCCTGGGCCTGAGGGAAACAAACTGCCTAATAATTCTGCATACCCTGATAAAGGGCCTTGTATAATTAGGCCTCAACCCCTCATTACACAAATAAACATCACCTGATCTGGTTCATCCAATAAGCATTCACGTTTACGGGGCTCGGAGGTGGAAAATCTGCATAGAACTGATGAAATGGTCACAATACTCACTGCCTAATAATTCTGCACAGGGTGTATAATAGCGGGATTATCCAAAAATTCACATTTAGCTAAGTTATGGATGAGGCATAAGAAATTTAGCTCTCGTTTTCCTCCGCAACGTCAATGAGGGCAAGTATGAGTTTCACCACCAGTAGTGAGAGCCAACAGCATGCTCACACCAGTGTTCATTGTGAGTGCATTTGTGACCTACGGCTGGATAGAGCTCACGGTATTAGCATTTTTTTGTGTGTTAAACTGTTTGATTTCATGTCGCTGCCATAACGCCTACTCACATGGACTGAATTATGGCACAGTGTAATGAAATGCAGAGGGTGGCATATTCCAGTCTCGAAAATTATTGTCAGAATGAATGATTCAACCTTTCATGTATTTTGACAAATCTCTCCTGCTGCATTCTGTGCAGCTGACAAACACATATCTAAATCTGACATTTCCAACTTTTCCCGTTTATATCCCCATCAGCTTTAAATCTCCTTGTGAAACATGTTTACAAAAAGCAGCATTTTATGGTGTGTCATACAGATGGGCCCATTTAAACCTTCAGCTGTCGTAGGTTTGAAGCCAAAAATGTACTACTTTTAGTCAGCTCACGTTTGTACTTAGTTTTATTCATTTTGTTAGAGTATGGAAAACAAAAAAAAAAATTTAACATTTAATAAACAAATACAAGAGAAAATCAAGCCAGTAATAAACTTCAAAAATCCCACTGAGGTTTCTAAATCACATCAGTGGGGTCAACCAGCTAAGGGTACATCTAACCTGGATGATTGGGAGCAATCATTCCTAGGAACATTCACTTCCAAGTATTTGGTGAGTAAACAGGCTACAAGTGTTGAGCGAGTATACTCATTACTCGGGTTTCTCCGAGCATGCTCGAGTGTTCTCCGAGTATTTTGGTGTGCTCGGAGATTTAGTTTATGTCAATGTAGATGCTTGATTTGCGGCTGCTAGACAGCTTGAATACATGTGGGGATTGCCTGTTTGATTAGCATCCCACACATGTATTCAGGCTGTCTTGACATAAACTAAATCTCGGAGCACGCCAAAATACTCGCAGACTACCCGAGCATGCTCGGAGAAACCTGAGTAACGAGCATACTTGCTCATCACTACAGGCTACCAATCACCCCATAAACAAGCAAAAACGCCATTAGTGATGGTGATTGGTGATTTCCAAGAATGAAAAGCCCATGGGCTTTGATACCTGTTATCAAAATACACCAATTCACTTTGAGGCTAAGTTCACACGAGCACATAAAAAATTGTTCCATTTTCAGCCAGAAAAAAGAGACAATTTTTCATCTCTATTGTCATTTGTATGGCATCCGCTGTAATACATCAGCAGTTATTAAAATATACAAGACCAAAAACCAGTTTCCCAAGTTAAAGAATTGCAATCTATTGGTAAAAATTGGACGCAACATGGTTAATCAGTTCCCAAGGTGACCACCTGCAGTTTGAGGCAATTCATTGAAGCCAATGACTTGTGTCGCACGCTAAGTGACAGTTTTGGCCTTGTGAGTAACGGCAGCACCAGAGACATAGATTCAGGAGAATATAGAAGAGTGAAGACATAAGAGCTGATCGGAAAGGCTGGCAACAGCAGGACAAGTGTGAGGAGGAACGAGGAGAGGTGTATTGTTGGAATATGTGTAGATGTGTGCGAATAGGATTGTGAAAAATTCCAATTGTGGCTGATCAGAATTTTTCCCTGATATTTGTAACAAAGTAAATTAGCTATGAACCGAGTGAGTTATTTCTAACCAGGAGTAATACTACAAAGTGTAGTGCCCAGAGGACAGAAAAGTAATCAGGTAGCAAGACAAGTTAACAAGAGCAACAGCCAAGAGGAGTAAAGCTAGAACACTAGTCAACATATCACTTGATGACTCCCTGGCAATCCTTGGGCCTAACATTATCTTCCGCAACCTGACGCGACTGTGATGAAGTATGAGCAGAAACGGAGCCCCGTTTAAAGGGAATCTGTCAACACATTTGAACGATCTGCCCTATCAATGTTAGCATACAGGTTAGACTGCTTAGAAAAGTGATCCTTGTATGCCTCATGGATGATGCCATGCTGTGGAAAAATCAGTTCTATCACTTTATGTAAATAACCTCTTCCGGGCTACGGGGCATACGCTACCCAGAAGATAAAGCTGCCTCGTCACTTCATTATCCTATCTTTCTGCTCCCATATCATTTCTGTGTCCCTATGATCTTAGGTGAGTGGCCGGAAATCGTACAACTGCGCATTTTGGCAGTCATTTCTCTTCTTCACTGTTTAACCCTTCTATGAGTATTGACTTCACTTTTTGTTCTGCCCAGGCACCGGACAGTCACTGTAACTTCCGCTATCAGTGTTCTCCGCAGCGCAGAAAAGGTGCACCCTCGACAGTGAAGAGAAGCGAAGTCAGTCAGAATGCACAGGCCCCGGATTTCCAGCTACGCATCCAACGTCACAGGGACACAGTGATGATGTGTAAAGCAGGTGACTGGATGCAATAGGCAGATATATATGAGATGGAAACAACCAATGTACTATTTATTTCCTCTGATATGACAGTAACTCACAGCAGTTTGGACCAGTTAAACAGTATGAAACAGGGCTATTATGAGTAAAATATACAATGTGCAACATATAACAAATCTTGGAGTTCAATTGGAATAACAAAAAAGTCTCTTAGGAATTTTGCTTGTGTCCCTCTGACAGGGGTGAAACATGTGCTCCTGTGGGAGCTACTATCTCCTGAAGCAATGGCCCTAGCAGGAGGTCATCGGATTTTCCTGCTAAGCTGCAAGTCCTCCTAACAAAATCTACCATAGAATGTTGAGCCTCCTTCGATCCAACCCATGTCCTAGCCCAGGCTGACCCCTGTACTGTACGAAGGTGCTGGAAGCAATGGCCCGGCTCACTCGTGTCTTCCTTCCACCACTGTAGACGACCTCCTCCAGTCGAAGTTTCCTCACAAATCTTTGGTGGTTGACAGATGTTGGGTGTCTCCCGTGTCTGACAAAAAAAAGGGCTGGGCTCCAGCCCTTGTCTGGAGATGTCTGGGCTCTGAATTTTGAGTGGCGCAGGTCTGAGATTCGGCCCTTGACTGGTGCAGTCTGGGTCTTGACCAGCGTAGATCTGGTCCTCGAATCTTTACTGGCTCTGGATCTCACTTAGTACCATCTGGGTCCTGTTTGCTAGTGGTTAGCACTAGTGTTGAGCGATACCGTCCGATACTTGAAAGTATCGGTATCGGATAGTATCGGCCGATACCCGAAAAATATCGGATATCGCCGATACCGATATCCGATACCAATACAAGTCAATGGGACATCAAGTATCGGAAGGTATTCTCATGGTTCCCAGGGTCTGAAGGAGAGGAAACTCTCCTTCAGGCCCTGGGATCCATAGGGAGGTGTAAAATAAAGAATAAAAATAAAAAATATTGATATATTTACCTCTCCGGCGGCCCCTGAACTCAGCGCGGGTAACCGGCAGGCTTCGTTGTTCAAAATCAGCGCTTTTAGGACCTGAGAAACACGTCCCGGCTTCTGATTGGTCGCGGGCCGCCCATGTGACCGCCACGCGACCAATCACAAGCCGCGACGTCACCGCAAGCTATTAGCGCGCTCATTTTTGAAAAATGAGCGCGTTAATGACTTTCAAAGACGTAGCGGCTTGTGATTGGTCGCGGCCGCGACCAATCACAAGCCGCGACGTCACCGCAAGCTATTGACGCGCTCATTTTTAAAAATGAGCGCGTTAATGGCTTTGAAAGACATAGCGGCTTGTGATTGGTCGCGTGGCCGACCAATCACAAGCCGCGACGTCACCGCAAGCTATTGACGCGCTCATTTTTAAAAATGAGCGCGTTAATGGCTTTGAAAGACATAGCGGCTTGTGATTGGTCGCGTGGCCGCGACCAATCACAAGCCGCGACGTCACCGCAAGCTATTGACGCGCTCATTTTTAAAAATGAGCGCGTTAATGGCTTTGAAAGACATAGCGGCTTGTGATTGGTCGCGTGGCCGCGACCAATCACAAGCCGCGACGTCACCGCAAGCTATTAGCGTGCTCATTTTTGAAAAATGAGCGCGCTAATGACTTTCAAAGACGTAGCGGCTTGTGATTGGTCGCGGCCACGCGACCAATCACAAGCCGCTATGTCTTTCAAAGCCATTAACGCGCTCATTTTTAAAAATGAGCGCGTCAATAGCTTGCGGTGACGTCGCGGCTTGTGATTGGTCGGCCACGCGACCAATCACAAGCCGCTATGTCTTTCAAAGCCATTAACGCGCTCATTTTTAAAAATGAGCGCGTTAATAGCTTGCGGTGACGTCGCGGCTTGTGATTGGTCGCGTGGCGGTCACATGGGCGGCCCGCGACCAATCAGAAGCCGGGACGTGTTTCTCAGGTCCTAAAAGCGCTGATTTTGAACAACGAAGCCTGCCGGTTACCCGCGGACTCACCAGGGGCTGCCGGAGAGGTAAATATATCAATATTTTTTATTTTAATTCTTTATTTTACACATCTCTATGTATCCGATACCGATACCCGATACCACAAAAGTATCGGATCTCGGTATCGGAATTCCGATACCGCAAGTATCGGCCGATACCCGATACTTGCGGTATCGGAATGCTCAACACTAGTTAGCACCATGCTGGCACACTCTTACCAATGAGGCCTGTCCCTCTGGCTGCAGCGTGTCCTCTTGTGCATGTCTGCATCTCTGTCTTTCTGTTGGTACCAAAACCTGCTCCGGTTTGGCATGCAGACCCTTCATATCTGGGAACTTCATCAATGGCACCTGACTGGGTGTCATATTTGAACCCGTCCCCCCTGCAACTCGTCCTGTTCTGATTAGTTCTGCATGGTCCTGGCTGGATAGTAGGTGGCAGCCTTCTTATACTAATGATACACTGTGCCGGGGTTCTTTAGGAGTATTGTCACCTCTTCTTACAGATGTAGGAGGAGAAAAATAGGATAATAAAGTGAGGAGGCAGCATTATCTTGTGGGTCAAGTAAACTCCATAGCCTGGAAGAACTCCTTTGCATAAAGTGATAAAAAATGATTTATTAACATGATATGAGGCATATAGGTATGATTTTTTTTCAGAAGTCTATAACCTGTATACCCATATTAATAGCACTCAAATGTGTTGACGGATTCCCTTTAAGAGGAGTTTGGCAGAAAAAAGAAGACCCTGAAGAAGTTCTGGCCGTTCTGGATCTGTTTTATACTACTATATTGGTATTTGCACTACGTTCTTTAATGAGGTTGTTATTGACCTTTGTTAATTGATTTAAAAAATAATGGAAAAAATAATTATAATTACAACAGCATGCAGCAAAAATATAAGAATTGTTTGTTTCTGGGCACGATGAAAATGGCAATGAACATGTGAACAACTGCACCGCTGCATTAGGTAACAGCAAACATTGGCAATTGGCTTTGACTTATTTCACAATGTGCAGATTGATGTGTGATTGATGGCTCTGTGTTCTGCACTTTTTCCTGTTAGTAACCCATAATGACTGGACTAACAGTACAGGGACGTGTATGAACAGCTCGGCGTCTCATTTAGTCTGTTGACCTACTGACCTACATCTACTATAGGGACTACAAAACCATAATGATTATATTTTCAGTCCAGTCCAGGACTCAGCAGCAGCAAATATATCATTTGTCTATATTCAGGTTTGCTAAAAGTCGTAAGTCGATGGTATATTGACTACAAAGAAAAATGTACTAAAAAAAAAATGCTTTTTTGACACTTGGTACATATTACATTTTATAACACGATCTATATAAACTTATGAAAAAATTCATACACTTTGCAAAAAGTTTTCAATAACATTTCCAACAAGCACTCACCCATGCAAATCTATGAGTGCATGTGAAACATCGGACTGCACTTGGATGTCATCCGAGCATAGTGCAATTGCCATGAATGCCAGCAGAGGAAGAGATGGAGAAATTATTTTCTTCGTCTCCTCTGCACCTGTGCGAGAGGATCAGAGCACAATGCACTGACACTTGGCTCACGATCACAGCAGATGCTATACGCTAATGTGACCTCAGCCTTAGGCCGGGGTCACAGTTGCGTGTGCAATGCGAAAAACCCGTGTGAGTCTCTTGCATCGATACCCGGCACTGCCGCTGGCACTCGGGACCGGAGCGTGCTGCTGCATAGAAATACATGCAGCTGAAGGTTTCGTTTCCGAGTGCCGGCGGCAGTGCCGGGTATTGATGCATGAGTTTCTCACATTGCACACGTAAGTTTCACCCCGACCTTATAGTCAAACTTGGCCATTTTATATTCAGCAGTTTAGCAGGAAATAAGGGACAGATGGAAGAGCATATAACTACAGAATCAGACTACATGAGTCTTGTTTGTAGTCTGTTACCATGGAAACACATAGGTCTGTATAGGAGCATTATACACATAATGAAATACAGTTTTTATCAAGACTATTTACAAGTCACTTTCATTTCTCATTTTGAGATGCATTAAAGAAGTTATCCACTACTATAAAGTTTTTTTTTTTTTCATAAATCTTGGTATTATGTGCCACTGAAAACATCTACTGTGTTTATTTTAGCAATATTAGCTGTTATCATACTGTAGCAGCACATCTTCAGTGCTGGATTCAGCTCTCATGGGGTTAATCGACAACTTCCTTATTGTGACCTAATACTACAAGTTCCATGATGCTTTGCACTGGCACTAAGCCCGAACCTAGCACACCCCCTCCAAAAACACCCAAACCCCTCCCTCCTCTCTCTTCAAAAAGATTTGTGGTGTCATTTCTGTCCAACTCCTCTTTTACATTTGTCCGACCCACACTCCATTACACACAGAGATAGATAGATAGATAATAGATAGATGATAGATAGATAGATAGATAATAGATAGATCGATAGATAGATCGATAGATAGATAATAGATAGATGATAGATAGATAGATAGATAGATAATAGATAGATAGATAATAGATAGATGATAGATAGATAGATAGATCAATAGATAGATAGATAGATAGATAATAGATGATAGATCGATAGATAGATAGATAGATAGATGATAGATAGATGATAGATAGATAGATAGATAGATAGATAGATAGATAGATAATAGATAGATGATAGATAGATAGATAGATAGATAGATAGATAGATAGATAGATAGATAGATAGATAGATAATAGATAGATAGATAGATAGATAGATAGATAATAGATAGATGATAGATAGATAGATAGATAGATAGATAGATAGATAGATAATAGATAGATAGATAGATAGATAATAGATAGATGATAGATAGATAGATAGATAGATAGATAGATAGATAGATAGATAGATAGATAATAGATAGATAGATAGATCGATAGATAGATATATAGATAATAGATAGATGATAGATAGATCGATAGATAGATAATAGATAGATAGATATTAGATAGAGAGAGGGAGATAGATATGGGATAGATAGATAGATAGACACAGACAGATGGATAGAATTAGATAGATATGGGATAAATACATACAGATAGATCTATATATCTATATGTCTATTTCCATAGATATGTCCATATCCATGTGTCTAAACCCCTTCACCCCTGGAGCTTTTTTCGTTTATCGCTCCCCTCGTTTCCAGAGCCATAATGTTTCCGTCAATATGGCCATGTGAGGCCTTATCTTTTGCGGGACAAGTTCTACTTTTGAACGACATCATTGGTTTTACCATGTCGTGTAACAGAAAATGTGAAAAAAATTCAAAGTGCGATGAAATTGCAAAAAAAGTGCAATCCCACACTTGTTTTTTGCTTGCTTTTTTGCTAGGCTCACTAAATGCTAAGGCTGTGTGCACACGTTGCGGATTTGATTGCAGATCCGCAGCGTTTTTTGCCGCACAGAATTGCAGCAAATCCGCAGTGTAGTGCACAACTAATGTAAGTCTATGGGAGCCTCAGACTTGTTGTGCACATGCTGCGGAAAAGACCGCACCGAAACGCAGCTTTTTTTTTTCTCCGCAGCATGTCACTTCTTTTGTGCCGAACTGCAGCGTTTCTGCACCCTTAGGCCAGGATCACACACAGCAAGATACGGCCGAGTCTCGCAGGTTAAAACCAAGCTCTGGCACCGGCACTCTGGAGCGGAACGTGCAGCCGCACAGCAATAAATGGAGCCGCACGCTCCGCTCCGGAGTGCCGGTGCCAGAGCTTGGATTTAACCTGCGAGACTCAGCCGTATCTCGCTGTAGTGTGACTCCGGCCTTACACTTTCATTGAGATGTAAAAAATATCTGCAGTTTTGCTGCGGATGTGGGTCCGAGAAACGCTGCAGTTCAGGAGGAGGGAAGTGTGTGGGCGGTGACCAGGGCCGGACTGGCCATCGGGCACTTCTGGCAAATGCCAGAAGGGCCGGTGCCAGTAGTGGGCCGCTGCACTCTTTCCCCCTCCTTCCGCCAGTGCCGCCGCCGCATTCAACTATACCGGCGTCTATGACGCCGGTATAGTTCAATGCAATGATGGAGGAGAGAGCGTCTGCTGACGCTCCCTCTCCCATCATTCCCCGCTCTGCCTCTGACACTGCGGGTGCGTGATGACGTCATATCATCGCAGACCTGCTGTGTCCCGGGCAGACTGCAGTCGCCGAGACAGGAGCAGCGCGGGCAAGAGGAAAGGTGAGGACTGTGGAGCCATTATCGGGATGAGATGTGGGTTGTGCTGTATATACCACTGTGTGGGCTGTGCTGTGTATATACCACTGTGTGGGCTGTGTATATACCACTGTGTGGGCTGTGCTGTGTATATACCACTGTGTGGGCTGTGCTGTGTATATACCACTGTGTGGGCTGTGTATATACCACTGTGTGGGCTGTGCTGTGTATATACCACTGTGTGGGCTGTGTATATACCACTGTGTGGGCTGTGCTGTGTATATACCACTGTGTGGGCTGTGCTGTATATATATCACTGTGTGGGCTGTGCTGTGTATATACCACTGTGTGGGCTGTGTATATACCACTGTGTGGGCTGTGCTGTGTATATACCACTGTGTGGGCTGTGTATATACCACTGTGTGGGCTGTGCTGTGTATATACCACTGTGTGGGCTGTGCTGTATATATATCACTGTGTGGGCTGTGCTGTGTATATACCACTGTGTGGGCTGTGTATATACCACTGTGTGGGCTGTGTATATACCACTGTGTGGGCTGTGCTGTGTATATACCACTGTGTGGGCTGTGTATATACCACTGTGTGGGCTGTGCTGTGTATATACCACTGTGTGGGCTGTGCTGTATATATATCACTGTGTGGGCTGTGCTGTGTATATACCACTGTGTGGGCTGTGTATATACCACTGTGTGGGCTGTGTATATACCACTGTGTGGGCTGTGCTGTGTATATACCACTGTGTGGGCTGTGTATATACCACTGTGTGGGCTGTGCTGTGTATATACCACTGTGTGGGCTGTGCTGTATATATATCACTGTGTGGGCTGTGCTGTGTATATACCACTGTGTGGGCTGTGTATATACCACTGTGTGGGCTGTGCTGTGTATATACCACTGTGTGGGCTGTGTATATACCACTGTGTGGGCTGTGCTGTGTATATACCACTGTGTGGGCTGTGCTGTATATATATCACTGTGTGGGCTGTGCTGTGTGTATACCACTGTGTGGGCTGTGTATATACCACTGTGTGGGCTGTGTATATACCACTGTGTGGGCTGTGCTGTGTATATACCACTGTGTGGGCTGTGTATACCACTGTGTGGGCTGTGCTGTGTATATACCACTGTGTGGGCTGTGCTGTATATATATCACTGTGTGGGCTGTGCTGTGTATATACCACTGTGTGGGCTGTGTATATACCACTGTGTGGGCTGTGCTGTGTATATACCACTGTGTGGGCTGTGCTGTATATATATCACTGTGTGGGCTGTGCTGTGTATATACCACTGTGTGGGCTGTGTTGTGTATACTACTACGCGGGCTGTGCTGTATATACTACTACGCGGGCTGTGCTGTATATACTACTACGCGGGCTGTGCTGTATATACTACGACCCGGACTGTGCTGTATACTACTACACGGGCTGTGCTGTATACTACTACACGGGCTGTGCTGTATACTACTATGCGGGCTGTGCTGTATATACTACTACGCGGGCTGTGCTGTATATACTACGACCCGGACTGTGCTGTATACTACTACACGGGCTGTGCTGTATACTACTACACGGGCTGTGCTGTATACTACTATGCAGGCTGTGCTGTATATAGTACGACCCGGACTGTGCTGTATACTACTACACGGGCTGTGCTGTATACTACTATGCGGGCTGTGCTGTATATACTACGACCCACGCTGTGCTGTATACTACTACATGGGCTGTGCTGTATACTACTATGCGGGCTGTGCTATATACTATACAAGTTGTGCTATATTATATGCGGGCTTTGATATACCGTATATACTCGAGTATAAGCCGAGATTTTCAGCCCAAATTTTAGGGCTGAAAGTGCCCCCCTCGGCTTATACTCGAGTCACGGTAGCGGTGGGGTCGGCAGGTGAGGGGCTGAGGGCGCTGGGGTATACTTACCTAGTCCCAGCGATCCTCGCGCTGTCCCTGCCGTCCCACGGGCTTCGGCGCTGCAGCTTCTTCCTCTCTTCAGCGGTCACGTGGGACCGCTCATTACAGAAATGAATAAGCGGCTCCACCTCCCATAGGGGCGGAGCCGCTTATTCATTTCTCTAATCAGCGGTGCCGGTGACCGCTGATAGAGAAAGAAGCTGCAGCGCCGAAGACAGGAGGGGACAGCGCGAGGATCGCCAGGACTAGGTGAGTATGTTATATTCACCTGTCCTCGTTCCAGCCGCCGGGCGCCGATCCATCTTCCCGGCCGGCGCCTCCATCTTCCCGGCGTCTGCGCTCTGACTGTTCAGGTCAGAGGGCGCGATGACGCATATAGTGTGCGCGGCGCCCTCTGCCTGATCAGTCAGAGCAGAGACGCTGGGAAGATGGAGGCGCCGGAACGAGACGCTGGGAGCTGCAATCAAGGGAGGTGAGTATGTGTTTTTTTTTTTTATTGCAGCAGTAGCAGCGGCAGCACAGATTAATGTGGAGCATCTATGGGGCACAGTGAACGGTGCAGAGCACCGTATAAGGCACAGCTAGGGGGCACAATGAACGGTGCAGAGCACCGTATAAGGCACAGCTAGGGGGCACAATGAACGGTGCAGAGCACCGTATATGGCACATCTATGGGGCACAATGAACGGTGCAGAGCACCGTATAAGGCACAGCTAGGGGGCACAATGAACGGTGCAGAGCACCGTATAAGGCACAGCTAGGGGGCACAATGAACGGTGCAGAGCACCGTATAAGGCACAGCTAGGGGGCACAATGAACGGTGCAGAGCACCGTATAAGGCACAGCTAGGGGGCACAATGAACGGTGCAGAGCACCGTATAAGGCACAGCTAGGGGGCACAGTGAACGGTGCAGAGCACCGTATAAGGCACAGCTAGGGGGCACAATGAACGGTGCAGAGCACCGTATAAGGCACAGCTAGGGGGCACAATGAACGGTGCAGAGCACTATATGGGGCACAGCTATGGGGAAATATGAATGGTGTAGAGCACTATATGGCACAGCTATGGGGAAATAATGATCTATTTTTATTTTTGAAATTCACCGGTAAATGCTGCATTTCCACCCTAGGCTTATACTCGAGTCAATAAGTTTTCCCAGTTTTTTGTGGCAAAATTAGGGGGGTCGGCTTATACTCGGGTCGGCTTATACTCGAGTATATACGGTATACTATGGGAGGTATATTATATTCTATGGGGGAGGCCGTGTTATATACTACTAGCTATTGAACCCGTTCTACGCCCAGGTGGCGAGCATTTATATTGGTATATGGTCTCCATCCTGTCATGTGCTGCTCCATCCTGCAGCCCCATTCTGACATGCGCTGCTCCCATCCTGCGCCCCGTTCTGTAATTTGCTGCTCACATGCATATGGCCGGTACACTGCTCCATTATGGTTCATGGCCCCCATAACATGCTCCATAGTATATGCCCCGTACACTGCTCCATAAATGTTGATGACCCCCATAAGATGCTCCATAGTATTATATGCCCCGTATGCTGCTGCGATATATATATATATATATATATATATATATATAAAAATAACATACTCACCTATCGTCGCTGGGCGCCGAGTGCTGGGGGGCCTTAGCAGGCGGGGACACCGGCGCGCTGTGGGGGTCAGGTGCCGGTATTGCCGCTAGCTCAGGCCACCGACACTTGCTATATTCACCTGTCCCCTGTTCCAGCGCTGCACGCCACTTCTTCCGGGTCCTCTGGCTGTGACTGTTCAATCAGAGGGCGGCGCGCATTAAGCGCGTCATCGCGCCCTCTGAACTGTGAAAATCACAGGCAGAGGACCCGGGAGCCGGAGCCGCACACAGCGCTGGAACGGGGGACAGGTGAATATAGCTTATGCTTACCCTCCTGGCGCGTCCCTGCCTCTCCGTTGGAGATCGCGGTGTGCGTTCAGTGTTTACGCATACCGCGATCTCCTGGGAGCGTCACTCTGTGGGGTCCAGACTGCGCCGGCGCTTGCGCAGTCTACAAAGGCTTCGGACAGAGTAACGCTCCCAGTGTTATATTATAGATGTGGCTGTGTTATATACTACTGCGGGGGTATATTCTATTCTATGGGGAGGCTGTCTTATATACTATGGGGGGTATATTATATTCTATGGGGGAGGCTGTCTTATATACTATATGCGAGCACATTTGCAGGATCAGTTTTTTTTCGCCGAATCTTTTTTTTTCTGCCGTATCCGTTTTTTTCTCAGAGTTGCATTAGCGCCGGAGTGCGCCTGATGGCTACACGTTTCATCCGTTTTTTGCTAGATCCGTCGCTGTGCATTTTTTCGACGTACCGAAAAACCGTTTCTCTGTATGTGTTTTCCGTCCGGCGGAAACAGCTTTTTTGACGTATCCTGCAAAAAATGGATGAAACGTGTGGCCATCAGGTCTAATCCGGCGCTAATACAACTCTATGAGAAAAAACGGATCTGGTGTAAAAAAAAGGATTCGGCGAAAATAAACGGATCCGGTGGAAAAAACAGATCTGGTGGAAAAAAAAAACATCCGGCGGAAAAAAAACGTTCCGGTGGAAAAAAACGGATCCTGCAAATGTGCTCGCAGGATGCGTTTCACCCATAGACTTGTATTAACGACAGATGGCCACAAGTCGCGTCCGTCGTGCTACGGATCAGTCGTGTTTTGGAATACCGTCGGCACGAAAAAAAGTTCAAGTGAACGTTTTTTTGGCCGTTGCGCCCGCTATTTTCTACTGCGCATGCGCGGCAGAAACTCCGCCCCCTCCTCCCCGCAATTCAGAATGGGCAGCGGATGCGTTGAAAAACTGCATCCGCTGCCCACTTCGTACACAAATTTCACAACGTGCGTCGGTGCGTCGGCCCGACGCATAGCGACGGACCTGTACTGACACAAGAGTGAAAGAGGCCTTAATGAGCGTTGAATTTTTTAAAAATAAAGAAAAAAACGGCGTGGGCTCCCGCGCAATTCTCTGCGCCAGAGGGGGAAAGCCGACGGCCGGGGGCCAATATTTGTAGCCTGCTATGAATATCAGCCCGCAGCTGTCTGCGTAGCCTTTACTGGCTATTAAAATAGGGGGACCCCCCAAAAAAATGACGTGGGGTCCCCCTATATTTTATAGCCAGAAATGCTACGCAGACAGCTGCGGGCTTATATTCATAGCCTAGAGAGGGGCCATGGATATTGCCCCCCCCCCTCCCCCCGGCTACAAATACCAGTCCGCAGCCATCCCAGAAATGGCGCATCTGTAAGATGCGCCAATTCCGGCACTTAGCCCCTCTCTTCCCACTCCCGAGTAGCGGTGGGATATGGGGTAATAAGGGGTTAATGTCACCTTGCTATTGTAAGGTCACATTAAGCCGGGTTAATAACGGAGAGGCGTCAATAAGACGCCTATCCATTACTAATCCAATAGTAAGAAAGGTTTAATAAAACACACACACATTTGGAAAAAAGTATTTTAATATTCTTCATTTAACCATACTTACCATACTTCAGCGCCTGCAAAAAAAAGTAAAATAATAAACCGTATACTCCCTGTCCGACGCAGTCCAATTAATAACGAGTGTCCCACGACGATCTCCCCTATAGAACAGTGACATCGGGTGATGTCACTGCTCTATAGGACCTTCAGTGACACAGTGACAGGAGACAATGGCTCCTGCAGTGCATCACTGAGGTTACTCTAGTTCACTGGTCTCACTTTATGGCAATTGCTGCGTAGGAAAATGTCTCACCCAGCAATGCCAATAGTGAGACTAGGGACTATTTTCTCACAGGGGCGTAGGAATACCTTGTGAGGAATACATGATGGAAGGATACCTTCCATCATTGTGTTCCTGGAGCCTCTGGAGAGTGGTCGCATCAACTGATGCTCCTGCTCTCCACGGGAGATCGTCGTGGGACACTCGTTTTAATTGGATTTCTGCGGACAGGGAGTATATTGTTTGTTTATTATTTTAATATTTTTTACAGGTGACAATGGCTTCGGGGAACAAAGTGACAAGTGATGGTGAGTATGTACTCTATGTTATATGTACTGTATGTCTGTAGTATGTATGTACTGCATGTCGCATGTCGTCGCATGGTGCATGTCGTCGCATGGTGCATGTCGGCGCATGGTGCATGTAGCATGTCGCATGTTGGTGCATGTTGCATGGTGCATGTCGCATGTCGTCGCATGGTGCATGTCGCATGTTGTCGCATGGTGCATGTCGCATGTCGCATGGTGCATGTCGGCGCATGGTGCAGGTCGTCGCATGGTGCATGTCGTCAAAAGGTGCATGTCGCATGTTGTCGCATGCTGCATGTCGTCGCATGGTGCATGTCGGCGCATGGTGCATGTAGCATGTCGGCGCATGGTGCATGTCGCATGTTGTCGCATGGTGCAAGTCGTCGCATGGTGCATGTCGCATGTCGTCGCATGGTGCATGTCGCCGCATGGTGCATGTAGCATGTCGCCGCATGGTGCATGTCGTCGCATGGTGCATGTCGCATGTCGCCGCATGGTGCATGTCGCCGCGTGGTGCATGTCGCATGGTGCATGTCGGCGCATGGTGCATGTCGTCGCATGGTGCATGTCGAATGTCGTCACATGCTGCATGTCGTCGCATGGTGCATGTCGCATGGTGCATGTCGCATGTCGGCGCATGGTGCATGTAGCATGTCGGCGCATGGTGCATGTTGCATGTCGGCGCATGGTGCATGTTGTCGCATGGTGCAAGTCGTCGCATGGCGCATGTCGTCGCATGGTGCATGTCGGCGCATGGTGCATGTAGCATGTCGCCGCATGGTGCATGTCGTCGCATGGCGCATGTCGCATGTCGGCGCATGATGCATGTAGCCGCTTGGTGCATGTCGCATGTTGTCGCATGGTGCATGTTGTCGCATGGTGCAAGTCGTCGCATGGCGCATGTCGTCGCATGGCGCATGTCGTCGCATGGCGCATGTCGTCGCATGGCGCATGTAGCATGGTGCATGTCGTCGCATGGTGCATGTTGTCGCATGGTGCATGTCGCCGCATGGTGCATGTCGTCGCATGGTGCATGTCGTTGCATGGTGCATGTCGTTGCATGGTGCATGTAGTCGCATGGTGTGTTGTATGTATGTATGTACTGTGTTTTGTTTTTTTTACATTCAACACATTAGCCGGATGATGGGACTACTACTGTCCCATCATTGGCTAATGTGTCACTCACTGTCAGTGTAGCAGGCAGAGCCCGATGGGACTTGTAGTCCCATCGGACGATGCCTGCACACACACGCACAGCGTCGGCACGCACACACACACACACACACGCACGGCGCTGGCACACACACAGAGCGTCGGCGCACACACAGAGCGTCGGCACACACACACACGCACAGCCTCGGCGCACACACGCACAGCGCCGGCACACACACACACACGCACAGCGCCGGCACACACACACACACACAGCGCCTGCACACACACACACACACACACACACGCACAGCGCTGGCACACACACACACACACGCACAGCGCCGGCACACACACACGCACAGCGCCGGCACACACACACACACAGCGCCGGCACACACACACGCACAGCGCCGGCACACACACACGCACAGCGCCGGCGGTCACAAGCACCGGCACCGGCGGGCACCGGCGGGCAGAAACACCGGCGGGCACAAGCACCGGCGCCGGCGGGCACAAGCACCGGCGGGCACCGGTGGGCAGAAACACCGACGCCGGCGGGCACAAGCACCGGCGGGCAGAAACACCAGCGCCGGCGGGCAGACCCCCGGCGACCGCAGCACAGCCCTGTCCTCAGATCCCAGCATGCCACTGAGCAGTGAGCACACACAGAGCCCCGCCTGCCCTCAGCACAGCCCTGCAGGCAGCCCCTAGCCCCGCCCCCAGCCCAGTCACTCTTGATGAGTGACTGCTGACTGTGGGGGCTGGTCACGCCTGCTGCTGACATCACGTCAATTTCTAGAGCCTGGAAATTGACGTGACATCGGCGGAAATGAGCGGCGGCTGCAGTCTGGGGGTCATGTGACCCGTACCCAGCTGCAGCCATAGCGCCGCTCACAGGCCAAAACGTCAATAGAAGGTAATGGCACAATTCATTGGGGGCCCCGGGGGGGTACATTGGGGGTGTGACAAAACACTCTGGGATCGCCTTTGCTGGGGTCAAAGGCCACGTGGTTTGTGCATTGAATCTGAGGCGTACAGCAGGTTTCTGAGCAGGCTGACCTCAGGTCAGATTTATTAACGTGAAAGCAACACAAAAAACAAAACATAAAAATAAATCCTAGCCTGTCCGGCACTAACTAAACAAATACGTTGCTATCTCAACAACTGGGGGGGGCTTCTCCCACCCAGCTAACATCACACAATTCTTGAGCAGAGCTCTTCACTCACGTTTGTCTCACACAGGCAGGCAATCTGTGTGCCCCAGGCAGACACTGGAAACACCCAGCTGGTCATCTTTTATTCCTGCAATCATTAACCCATTAGCACCCTGAAGATACTGAGTGGCCTAATTCACATAGGACAAACACCTGGGCGAGATATACCTGCCTCCATCTACCACACCAGCATGAGTCTTACATATCCCCCCCCTTGCTCAGACCACTCCGGTCGAGCAAGAACACTTTTGAAACAGTGCACTCGGGATAGGGCATCGGCGTTCCCCATCTGCACCCCAGGTCGGTGCTCCACCGTAAAAGAGTAAGCCTGCAGGGCAAGGAACCACCGGGTTACCCGACTATTACGGTCCTTGTGGAGGTGCATCCACTTGAGAGGGGCATGGTCTGTGACCAGCCTAAACTTCCTACCAGCCAGGTAATACTTGAGGGAGTCGAGAGCCCATTTAATGGCTAGGCACTCTTTTTCAACCACCGCATACCTCTGCTCATGTACATTCAGTTTCCGACTGAGATAGAGGACCGGGTGTTCGACTCCGTCCCTCACCTGGGAAAGTACAGCTCCGACACCAGTATCAGAGGCATCAGTTTGTACCATAAACTCGCTGCTGAAATCAGGAGTCACTAGTACGGGCTGAGAGCACAAAGCCCGTTTCAGGCTGTGGAAGGCCTCTTCAGCAGCTGAGGTCCATTTTACCATGACGGAACCCTTCCCCTTGGTAAGATCCGTCAAGGGAGTAGCCATGGCTGCAAAATTGGGTATGAACCGACGATAATAGCCGGCAATCCCCAGGAAAGCCTGCACTTGTTTCTTGTTCACTGGTTGTGGCCAGCCCTGAATTGCCTGTATTTTGTCGATCTGGGGTTTAACCACTCCTCGGCCAATCACGTAGCCCAAGTATCGGGCTTCTTCAAGCCCGATGTGGCATTTCTTGGGGTTTGCCGTTAAACCTGCATCTCGCAGGTCATCAATCACCGCTTGTACCTTCTGGAGATGAGTTTCCCATTCCATGCTGTAACTTACGATGTCATCCAGGTAGGCAGAAGCGTACTGTCTGTGAGGCCTCAAGACTCGATCCATCAATCTCTGGAACGTTGCGGGAGCTCCGTGAAGTCCAAACGGCATATAGACATACTGGAACAGACCTTCCGGTGTAGCAAATGCCGTCTTCTCTCTGGCCGCCTCGGCCAGAGGAATCTGCCAGTACCCCTTTGTTAAATCCAGGGTCGTAATGTATCGGGCTTTACCAAGCCGGTCGATCAACTCATCGACCCGGGGCATAGGGTACGCATCAAATTTAGAAACTGCATTCAGTTTCCTAAAGTCATTACAAAACCGGATGGAGCCATCCGGTTTAGGTATCAACACAATTGGACTGGACCAGGCGCTGTGTGACTCCTCAATGACTCCTAAGTCCAACATTGCCATCACTTCCCGGGAGACGGCTTCACGGCGGGCTTCCGGAATCCGGTAGGGCTTCACATGAACAGTGACGCCAGGCTCTGTGACAATCTCATGTTTCACCAACTTAGTCCGGCCAGGTTTTTCGGAGAAAAACTGTCGGTTCTGTAACAAAAATTGCTTAACCTCAGATTTTTGTCGTTCTGAGAGAGTCTCAGCAACCTGCACTTCTGGTACAGTAGGTGAACAAACCGGACGGGGCAGATCCGCCGTTAGGGCAGAGCGGTCTTTCCAGGATTTTATCAGATTCACATGATAAATCTGTTCCGGTTTTCTCTTACCCGGCTGGTACACTTTATAGTTCACTTCACCAACTCTTTCTCGGACCTCAAATGGGCCCTGCCATTTCGCCAGGAATTTACTATCCACCGTAGGGATTAGGACCAACACCCTATCGCCGGGTGCAAATGTACGGACCTTAGCGCCTCTATCATAACTTTGCCTCTGGGCTCCCTGGGCCTGTAACATATGGTCCCTAACAATGGGCATGACAGCGGCAATACGATCCTGCATTTGTGTTACATGGTCGATCACCGTTTTAAAGGGAGTGACTTGACCTTCCCAGGTTTCTTTTGCGACGTCCAGCATTACCAGGGGACGACGGGCGTACAACAGTTCGAAAGGCGAAAACCCTGTGGAAGACTGGGGAACTTCCCTAATGGCAAACAGCAAATAGGGTAACAAGTAATCCCAGTTCTTCCCATCTTTGTCTATCGCCTTCCGGAGCATCTGTTTTAAGGTTTTGTTGAAGCGCTCAACCAGGCCATCTGTTTGAGGGTGATAGACAGACGTGCGCAACGGGTCTATTTGTAAGAGCCTGCAGAGCTCCTTCATTACCCTCGACATAAAGGGAGTCCCCTGGTCGGTGAGTATCTGTTTTGGAATTCCCACCCGACTAAACACTTGTACCAATTCCTTGGCGATCGTCTTGGTAGCTGTGTTACGCAAAGGGACGGCTTCCGGGTAACGAGTGGCATAGTCCACGATGACGAGGATATGTTGGTGCCCACGTGCGGATCGGGGAAGGGGCCCAACCAAATCCATCCCAATTCTCTCAAAAGGGACCCCGATGATAGGAAGGGGTACCAAAGGGCTACGGAACTGAGATTTAGGGGCCGCGATTTGGCACTCTGGACAGGACTCACAATAGTTACGCACATCACAATGTATTCCAGGCCACACAAAACAATGCAATATCCTTTCTGTGGTTTTCTGTACCCCCAGATGTCCCCCCATTATATGTCCGTGGGCCAAATCCAGTACCTTCCGCCGATAAGGTTTGGGTACCACTAACCGTTGCACTGTGTCTTCCCCTTTTTTTTCTACCTGGTAGAGCAAATCATTTTCAAGAACCATATACGGGTACGCTAGCCTAGTGTCAGGTTCTACGGGTACCCCATCTATCATTTTTACATTTTTCCTAGCCGGAGTCAGGGTAGGATCTTTCATTTGCTCGCTGTGGAAATCATCCACCTGGACTCCCAAATCTGGCAGGCAGGGTGCCAGATGGCTGTCTGCCTCCGCCTCTCGCTGAGGTTCCTCAGTTTCCTCTGTTTCCCCCGCCATGACGGCGAAGGGGTACTGAAGGTTAGATTCACTAACCTCCCCAGCAACATCTTCCTGTGGGGTCTCCTCTAGGGACTCGGGACCTCCAGATGGCATGGGAGAAGATTCACGGGTACAGCTACCGTGAAGGAGCAACTGATTCTCCCACAACTGCCAGAAATAGGGAAAATCCCTGCCCAGGATTACATCCTGTAACAATGCGGGGACGAGTCCCACTTTGTGCTGCACTGACCCATAGGGAGTAGAAATCCATATGACCGCTGTTAAGTACGAGCGGGTGTCACCATGCACACACGTCACAGAAAACTTGTCAGACGGACCAGACGGAAGTGCCACCAGACTAGCTTTCACCAGAGTCACCACACTTCCAGAGTCTAGTAATGCCACAACATTTTTCCCATCAACAGATAATTCACACAGGTGTTTCACTGTATCATTTTGACCCGCATTCACACTCACTAGCTGTATAACCAAAGACATGCGTTTTCTAGAGTCTATAACGTCGCACTGCATGGGTTCAGCGGTAACAGGACAGTTCGCAGAAACATGACCCTTCTCATGGCAGCGGAAACACCTAACAGGTCCCCTACTGAGACCAACGTCCAATACTCTTGGTCTCGGAGTGCGAGCAGTCCCGGACTCCTCCCCCACAGTTTTAAGCGATTTTCCTTCACCCGTGGTCCCTGGAACAGTCTTACCGGTTCCACGAGGAGGAGGCACAGACCGGGGGTTGGCGGTGTCGTCGGGAAGTCCTTCTGCCACGGAATAACGCTCGACCAACTCCACAAGTTGATCTGCTGTCGTGGGATTTCCTTGGCTTACCCACCTTTTCAGCGCTGGGGGTAGTACTCTCAGGTACTTGTCCAGGACAACCCGCTGGATTATTTCGGGTATTGTCAGTACCTCGGGTTGCAGCCATTTCTTTGTTAAGTAGATCAGGTCGAACATCTGAGACCGCGCCGGTTTATCTTGCTGGTATGTCCACTGATGTACCCTCTGTGCCCGGACAGCCGTCGTCACACCCAGCCGGGCCAGGATCTCAGCTTTCAGTTTCTCAAAGTCCTGAGCGACCTCCGGGTCCAAATCATGGTAAGCTTTTTGGGCCTCGCCGGAGAGAAACGGGGCAATCAAGTCGGCCCATCGTGCCTTCGGCCACTTCTCTCTCAACGCCGTCCGCTCAAACGTGGTCAGGTATGCCTCGACGTCATCTTCTGCAGTCAGCTTTTGCCAGTATCGACTCACATGGATCCTTCTGGACTCTGCTTCCGGGTCAGCGTCAGGCATGCTCACCAGGCGCTGCGCCACCTGTTGGAGAAGTTGGCGGTCTGCAACCGTCATGTCCACTAACTCCTTCAGCTGTGCGGCCATCAAGCGATTAGCTTCGTGCTGTGCGGCAGTGGCCTGCTGCTGTACGGCAGTGGACTGTACTAAGGCTTTCACCACGTCTTCCATGCTGTCGCCTGTGCCACGGTATGCCCGCGTTCTCCACCCCAATGTGACAAAACACTCTGGGATCGCCTTTGCTGGGGTCAAAGGCCACGTGGTTTGTGCATTGAATCTGAGGCGTACAGCAGGTTTCTGAGCAGGCTGACCTCAGGTCAGATTTATTAACGTGAAAGCAACACAAAAAACAAAACATAAAAATAAATCCTAGCCTGTCCGGCACTAACTAAACAAATACGTTGCTATCTCAACAACTGGGGGGGCTTCTCCCACCCAGCTAACATCACACAGATCTTGAGCAGAGCTCTTCACTCACGTTTGTCTCACACAGGCAGGCAATCTGTGTGCCCCAGGCAGACACTGGAAACACCCAGCTGGTCATCTTTTATTCCTGCAATCATTAACCCATTAGCACCCTGAAGATACTGAGTGGCCTAATTCACATAGGACAAACACCTGGGCGAGATATACCTGCCTCCATCTACCACACCAGCATGAGTCTTACAGGGGGTTAATTGAAAGTAGTGGACAACCCCTTTAAAGCTGGCCGTGGAGCATAGGAATATATGAGACTTTGTCTGGTGTCACTTTTCCCAGTGCTGGTCCAGATCATTTACAGGTTTCTTGCTATGGGACAGACCTGTCAATCACCTAGGGTAGAGCAGAGAGAAGTTAGCTGGAGGCAGCACCGGACAAGTCATGTCTCTTCCTATGGTCTCCAGCTGGCTCTTCTAACGACATGCTCTCTGAAATGTCACGGCCAGGCTCTCAGCCATGCTGCTTGTGGTTTGGGCAGCATGAATCATTTTCGGTTTTGGAAAAACTAAAGAGACACATTTCTTACCTGCCCAAATATTTCTGGCAAACCCAAGACTTGACCGGTAAATACTCCCACACATATCAGTATCGCTGTGATTTGACCCAGAGACCCACGGATCCTCTTCGGTGATATTTCATTAAGATACATTGGAAGGGTGCTGAGAGCTATACCTGAAAATAATGTCAAGATTTTATCATCAGAGATCTGCCTGTTATTTTATGTTAATAGATTATTATGAGTGATATGGATTATTTATGAATATTATTAAATGTTCAGCTCATCTAAAGCTTTCTTATGAAACTAAACATGCAGCGTGTCATTAGACCTTGCATAGTCCAAGATCAAAATATATAGTCTATGTCATCACCATGCTGGAGAATACATAGACATAATAGTCATTACACTCATTCTGAAGAGGTAAATCTGTTGGACAAAACTAACATTTAGAGTATGGATCTATCTGAATAAGGTCTCCTTGCCATGGAAGGTGGGTGAATACAATTTGAACAAACAACATCATATAAATTATTATTATTATTAATATTTATTTCTAGAGCACCACTGATTTCATGGTGCCATATACATAAAAAGGGTTGCATGCAAAATACAAATATAGATTACAATGAACAAACTAACAGTGACAAACTGATAGAAAAGGGAGAGGGCCCTGCCCTCATGGACCGACTGTCTACAGGATAATGGGGTAGGAGACAGTAGTTTGGACGGTCACGGCAGCTTCGGTGGTGGTGAGGTGGCAGCGAGGTCATAGCAGGCTGTAAGCTTTCTGGAGGAAATTTGTATTCAAGTTCCATCTGAAAGTTCCAAATGTGATGGACAATCAGACATGTTGGGGCACAGAATTCCAAAGGATGGGGAATACTCAGTGGAAGTCTTGGAGGTGACTGAGTGAGGAACGCATGAGTGTAGCGGAAAGATGGTGATCTTGGGAGGACCAGAGACTATGTGTGGGAATACATCAGGAATTTAGTTTGAGGATACATGGAAGAGACAGATTATGGACAGCTCTATAGGGTATATGAAGAGAGAAGAAGTGGAGGCGTAGCAAGGGGAGAGATGGATTAGTCAGGCATCAGAGTTAAGGATGAACTGGAGAGGTGCGAGTGTGTTAGAAGGGATGCCGCAGAAGAGAATGTTCCAGTAGTCAAGGTGGGAGATGATGAGGGCATGCACTAACAGTTTAGTAGATTCTGGGATGAAGAAATGATGAATTCTAGAAATATTTTTGAGTTGGAGGCAGCAGGAGGTTGTAAGAGCTTGGATCTGCAGAAGAACACAGCAGAGTCAAGGGTTACTCTGAGGCAGCTGACTTCCGGTACAAGGGAAAGCGTGATGTTTATCAGGTAGGGGAATTAAGTGGAATGGAGCAAAGATGATGAGTTTGTTTTTGCCCACTTTGAGCTTTAGTGATGAAAAGAAGGAGGATATGGTTGATACAGAAAATATATTCATATATGTGTACCGTGTTAGCCAGTAGATAGAAAAATATTTAGATTTGAGAGTCCTCAGTGGTGGATACCTTTAAATGGCTAACTGAAAAGATGGTTATAAATGCAAACTTTTGCGACTACTCAGGTCTCTTCATCAGGTATAGAATAATACAAAATCTGAAGAGTCACATAGTCATACACAACAGGGCACAGAAATAATGCAATAGATAAGACAAGTGATGGGAAGCAGAAAAATTAGGAGTCAGCTAGGCAAGGATGTTGGTTTTTCTCCTTTGGAGGCGATTTATTTATTTATTTTTATTTAAAGCACCACTCTAGCATACTTTTTAATGCAGTGCTGGAGTGGTGCTTCTAATCTAAGTTCCTTCACCTAGCCTCATGCTTACCAGCCGCTGTCTTCACCTGTTATCGGCGCCGCTTCAGTCACACAGAAGTTTGTGACCTGCTGGATCAGTCCAGTGTTTGCTGGGTGATCCGGATGTCACAAGTCTATGAGAGCCAGAACTAGGGTCTCATTGACTTACACTGAGAGCTTGTGACCATTACCAACCTTTGACTTCTGGTCAGACAAAAGTTGCGGTAAAAGACGATGGTGCGGGACCGGAGCGGTTCCCAGAAGAGCAGAAGACAGCGGCTGGTAAATATAAGACTGAGATCAGGGAACTTAGATTAATAGCATCACTCCAGCATTGCAATAAAAAAAATTGCTTGAGTAATGCTATAAATTCATGTATTTGGGTTTCAGAAAAAAAATGGCACCGTTTGTCTTTAATAGTCTCTGATTTGAGCTTCTGAAAGAGCTAACTGAGAATCTGTCAATCAAGGTGTGATGAGAAGTTTGAAACTTTGTCTTTTTCTGAGCTCCTCTCCGTTGATTTATGACCACAGATCACATAAAAGTTGAATTTACAGGGAAACAAAGGGACTGAAGAAGTAAAATGGCACAACATTTTGATTGTAATTGTAATTCAATTCCAGAATGATTTTTACCACCAAATACAAGCATTTTTGTGAAATAAATAGGCCCCTGGGTGTGATGTAATCTATATTATATATGGTGGGTGCCTCAGCCACCTGATACTGCTGTGTGGAAATGAGAGGAGGCAGGAGTTTGTATGTTCTCTCCGTGTTTGCGTGGGTTTCCGCCGGGTTCTCCGGTTTCCTCCCACATTCCAAAGACATACTGATATAGATTCTAGATTGTGAGCCCCATCGGGGACAGCGATAATGTGTGCAACCTGTACAGCTCTGTGGAATATGTTAGCGCTATATAAAAAATAAAGATTATTATTATCAGGCCGTGAGACAGATAATATCATGGTAGCAGTGGAGAAGTGGTTGTCTGGATTACAGAAGCGGTTGTCTGTTGTGAATTCTGTTATTGAACTCCCTCCTGTGGTTATGAATGGTACTTCGGCGAGTTCTGTCCATGGACTCCCTCTGGTGGCTGTGAGTGGAGCTGCTGGTTCTGAGGTTCCTTCCACAGGTGACCTAGTTTATTCTTTGGCTGGCTGCTCTATTTAACTCCACTCAGATCGTTACTCCATGCCAGCTGTCAATGTTCTAGTACTGGTTCAGTTCGCTCTTGGATCTTTCTGGTGACCTGTCTACTCCAGCAGAAGCTAAGTCCCTGCTAGTTTATTTGTTGTTCTTTGTTTTCTTGTCCAGCTTGCTATCATGATTTTGCCTTGCTAGCTGGAAGCTCTGGGATGCAGAGTGGCACCTCCGCACCGTGAGTCGGTGCGGGGGTCTTTTTGCACACTCTGCGTGGTCTTTTTGTAGTTTTTTGTGCTGACCGCAAAGTTACCTTTTCTATCCTCAGTCTGTTTAGTAAGTCTGGCCTCCCTTTGCTGAAACTTGTTTCATTCCTGTGTTTGTGACTTTCATCTTAACTCACAGTCAATATTTGTGGGGGGCTGCCTTTTTCTTTGGGGAATTTCTCTGAGGCAAGGTAGGCTTTATTTCCTATCTCTAGGGGTAGTTAGCTCTTAGGCTGTGAAGAGGCGTCTAGGCAGAGTTAGGTACGCTCCACGGCTATTTCTAGTGTGTGTGATAGGATTAGGGGTTGCGGTCAGCAGAGCTCCCACTTACCAGAGCTTGTCCTGTGTTAGTTTAACCATCAGGTCATTCCGGGTGCTCCTAACCACCAGGTCCATAACAGTTGTCTACAGGACCCACAGCCACCAGTGGAGACTTGCTCCAGGTACCAGGTGAGTAACAGGAAGAATCACAAAAACCTGTGGAACCGTTCTAATGTCTATAAGTACAATTAAGTGCAAGAAACATTATATGAAATTATAAGGGGGCATGAATAAGGCTGGTTTCAGACTTGCGTTCAGCAGGGCTGCGGATGGCAGCCTTCTTCCTCCGTTAAGCCCCGCCCACTGCCTCACCTCTTCCTTCAGCTCCGCCTACGTCTGCATGCATCCTGCATACCCTATCTTTAACATTGGGCACGTAGGCCATGTGGATGTATGCGGATACCTCTGCATGCGTCGTTTTGACCTGCGTCTAACACAACATGTTGCATTTTGTTGCGGTCGGCGCAGCACCAAAACAACGCATGCAGAGGCATCCGCATACATCCACATGGCCTACATGCCCAATGTTAAACATAGGGTACGCAGGACGCATGCAGATATAGGCGGAGCTGAAGGAAGAGGCGTGGCAGTGGGCGGGGCTTAACATATGAAAAAGGCTGCCATCCGCAGCCCTGCCAAACGCTAGTGTGAAACTTGCCTAAGTTAGTTGTTTAGCCGTATGAACTGACGGTATGCAGGAGCAATGTGGCTAAGCTTCAATTCTACAAATTACAGTGGTCATACCGAAAATGCCACTCTAAATTAAGCACAATTATTTATGTGCAACCTTCAACTCAAACTTTCTTAAAAAGCAGGAAACACGTGTGTGTGTTACAGTGTCTGATCACTCACTAATCACTATACAATATAGACAGATGACGCGCTTTATACTGTACCTCCATCAACTCCAATCATAAAGCGACCAATAATCACCATTTCTGGAACCTGTGCTATATTCGCTAACGATATCAATAATGCTGCTACAAGTGCAAATAGGTTGTTGATGAGCAATGTTTTTTTTCTGCAACACAAAAGAACAAAAGTAATATGTTAATAAGTAAGGAAACTTTTTTTCATAACTCAGTACTGCAGGGTAAGACTAGAAACTTTAGCATAAATGCATAAAGTAGAGAGAATGAAGAAGGAGGAAGTTGCTTGAGAGAGGGACAAAGCAAGACACACACAGACCGCGTTGCAGCTTATATTAAGTGTGTGTCAGACAGGGAGATATGAGCGACACTCACCGATGCTAATTCCTGGAAAGACAGGATCCAGAGAGAGCCACAGACTCCCAGAAATGCAGAGCAAGCAAGAATGACTTCAGGCCTGACAGGACCTGAATCACCTGACTGCTGGTGGGCATGGCCTAAGCTCCAGGGAGCTAGAAACTGAAGGAAAACTCCTAGAAAGGTAACTAAAGAACAGAGCTACCAAGGGGCACAGACAGAAACATAAACAGATCAGGCCGGGGTCAGAGCACAGGATAGGGTAACAGTACCAAGGGACTAGACCGAAAGGATAGTAGGGGCCAAGCAGAGGTCAATACCGATCGGACAGAGAAGGTACAGAGAGGGAATCCAATAAACAATATCCAGAGTGCAGACCGAGTCAAAAAGCCAGGAGATCAAGCAAAACAGCACACAGCACAAAACACACTCAGGGGTCAATACACTTAGCCAAGGGCGGAAGTATCACTGACAAAGGAAAATCCCAGAAGGAGGCTATAAAAAGTCTACCCAGGACTAGTGTGAGGCTACAGGAGTTAACCCTAAAAGAACCAAACCAGACAAACCATGACAGTACCCCCCTCTAAACGGGGGGGCACTGGACCCCCAGGCTTACCAGGATACCTAGAATGAAATGCACGAATCAAGCGATCTGAGTGTACCAAGCAGGCCGTAACCCAGGACCTGTCCTCAGGCCCATACCCCTTCCAATGAACCAGATACTGTACCGACCGCCGCACCAACCTGGAATCCATGATGTGATCAATCTCATATTCCATGTGTCCCTCAACCAAAACAGGTGGCGCAGCGGACCCAGACTTCCCCCGAACTGGCATAAAAGGTTTCAGTAGGAATTTATGGAAGACATTAGGGATCTTGAATGAGACTGGTAGACACAATCTGTATGCAACTGGATTGATCTTTTCTACAATCTTGTATGGGCCAATGAACTTGGGGCCCAACTTGGCTGAAGGAACCTTCAGCTTAATGTTTCACGTGGAAAGCCAAACTTCGTCCCCAACCCGAAACACGGTATGTCATGAAAGGAGACATACCGGTAGCTTGGCTCACCCGACTATTGAAGGCGAACTCCGCCAATATGGCAGTACATCACACCAGTCATTCTGTCTAGCGGAAGTCAGAGATCTGAGGATCTGTTCCAGAGACTGATAAGTGCGTTCTGTCTGACCATTGCTCTCTGGATGGTATGCAGATGAAAAAGACAGAAAAATCCCCAATTTCTTACAGAAAGGACGCCAAAACTTTGCCACAAACTGCACCCCACGATCAGACACCACATTCAGGGGTACCCCATGCAACCGGACCACATGCTGCACAAACAATCTGGATAAAGTCTCAGCAGAAGGTAGTGCGGTCAAAGGTACAAAATGAGCCTGCTTCGAGAACCTGTCCACCACTACCCATACCACTGTATTGCCCCTAGACAGGGGAAGATTAGTAATAAAGTCCATGGACAAGTGAGTCCATGGCCTTTCAGGAACTGCCAAGGGCATAAGTTCCCCAGCCGGCCGGCTATGTGAGTTTTTAGAACGAGCGCAGACCCCACAACCAGAAATGAATTTTTTAACATCAGAACTTAGAGTAGGCCACCAAAAAATCTTAGCCACCACCAGGCGTGTGGCCGAAATACCAGGGTGAGCTGTAAGCTTGGATTCATGAAACTCCTGCAGGAGTTTAAGTCGAAGCTGAAGCGGGACAAACAACTTACCCCCGGCTTGTCAGCAGGAGCCAGAGACTGGGCCTCGCTTTCTGAGAACACATCTTCGAAGTCTATCAGGTACTCCGGAATACCTTCCAGCTCGACAGATGATACAGACACAGGTTTGACAGGTTTAACCAACAACGCAGACTTATAACACAACTTAGAACAATTAGACCCCCATTGAACAATCTCCCCAGTTTTCCAATTAATGATTGGATTATGGCGTTGTAACCAGGGCATGCCCAACACCAAGCCCGCTGGCAGATTGTCCAGAACTAAACAACTTAATTGTTCCTCGTGAGCAGAGCCCACTCTGAGCGAAAACTAATCAGACATAAAGAGAATTCCCTCTTTTGTGAGGGGGGAGGAGTCAATGGCCACCACTTTGATTGGAGTCTTGAGCCTAACTGTCCCTATCTTGCAACGTGTGACCAATTGGGAGTCAATCAGATTGATAGATGAGCCGCAGTCTACAAACGCTGTCGAGAAAGAAGAACAACCATCCACTAACAGTTCTGTTGTGAATTCTGTGGTCAAGCTCCCTCCTGTGGTCATGAGTGGTACTTCGGCTGGTTCTGTCTATGTTCTTCCTCTGGTGGATGTGAGTGGGGCTGCGGCTTCTGAGTTTCCTTCCTCAGGTGACGAGGTTAAGTCGTTAGGTGCTGCTCTATTTAACTCCACCTAGTTCTTTGTTCCTGGCCTCCAGTCAATGTTCCAGTATTGGTCTTGCTTTCTCCTGGATCGTTCTTGTGGCCTGTCTGCCCTGCATAAGCTAAGTTTTGCTTGTGTTACTTTTGTTTGCTATATTTTCTGTCCAGCTTGCTATATTGGTTTTTCTTGCTTGCTGGAAGCTCTGAGACGCAGAGGGAGCACCTCCGCACCGTTAGTCGGTGCGGAGGGTCTTTTTGCCCCCTCTGCGTGGTTGTTTGTAGGTTTTTGTGCTGACCGCAAAGCTATCTTTCCTATCCTCGGTCTATTCAGTAAGTCGGGCCTCACTTTGCTAAAATCTATTTCATCTCTGTGTTTGTATTTTCATCTTAACTCACAGTCATTATATGTGGGGGGCTGCCTTTTCCTTTGGGGAATTTCTCTGAGGCAAGGTAGGCTTATTTTTCTGTCTTCAGGGCTAGCTAGTTTCTCAGGCTGTGCCGAGTTGCATAGGGAGCGTTAGGCGCAATCCACGGCTACCTCTAGTGTGGTATGATAGGATTAGGGATTGCGGTCAGCAGAGTTCCCACGTCTCAGAGCTCGTCCTATGTTAGTAACTATCAGGTCACGTTGTGTGCTCTTAACCACTAGGTCCATTGTGGTTCTGAATCACCTGTTCATAACAGTACTGGAGGCCCAAAGTACTAATGCTTCTCAATAGAGGGAAAAGAGAAGTTCTGAGACCATTTTTTTTCTCTGTACTGTGTTTTGTCTTTCTTTTCCCCTAGACATTTGGGTGGTTCAGGACACAGGTGTAGTGATGGACATTAAAGATCTGTCTTCTTATGTGGATCATCTCACTGCAAGAGTACAAAATATTCAAGACTTTGTGGTTCAGAATTCTATGTTAGAGCCAAGAATTCCTATTCCTGATTTGTTTTCTGGAGATAGAGCTAAGTTTCTGAGTTTTAAGAATAATTGTAAACTGTTTCTGGCTTTGAAACCCCGCTCCTCTGGTGACCCAGTTCAACAAGTTAAGATCATTATTTCTTTATTACGTGGCGACCATCAAGACTGGGCATTTTCCCTTGCGCCAGGAGATCCTGCATTATGTAATATTGATGCGTTTTTTCTGGCGCTCGGATTGCTGTATGATGAACCTAATTCAGTGGATCAGGCAGAGAAAAATTTGCTGGCTCTGTCTCAGGGTCAGGATGAGGTAGAGATATATTGTCAGAAGCTTAGGAAGTGGTCTGTGCTCACTCAATGGAATGAATGTGCGCTGGCAGCAATTTTTAGAAAAGGTCTCTCTGAAGCCCTTAAGGATGTCATGGTGGGATTTCCTGTGCCTGCTGGTCTGAATGAGTCTATGTCTTTGGCCATTCAGATCGGTCGACGCTTGCGTGAGCGTAAAACTGTGCACCATTTGGCGGTATTATCTGAGCATGGACCTGAGCCTATGCAGTGCGATAGGACTTTGACCAGAGCTGAATGGCAAGAACACAGACGTCAGAATGGGCTGTGTTTTTACTGTGGTGATTCCACTCATGCTATCTCCGATTGTCCTAAGCGCACTAAGCGGTTCGCTAGGTCTGCCACCATTGGTACGGTACAGTCGAAATTTCTTTTGTCCGTTACTTTGATCTGCTCTTTGTCATCCTATTCTGTCATGGCATTTGTGGATTCAGGCGCTGCCCTGAATTTGATGGACTTGGAGTATGCTAGGCGCTGTGGGTTTTTCTTGGAGCCCTTGCAGTATCCTATTCCATTGAAAGGAATTGATGCTACGCCTTTGGCCAAGAATAAGCCTCAGTACTGGACCCAGCTGACCATGTGCATGGCTCCTGTGCATCAGGAGGATATTCGCTTTTTGGTGTTGCATAATCTGCATGATGTGGTCGTGTTGGGGTTGCCATGGCTACAAGTCCATAACCCAGTATTGGATTGGAAATCAATGTCTGTGTCCAGCTGGGGTTGTCAGGGGGTACATGGTGATGTTCCTTTTCTGTCTATTTCATCATCCACCCCTTCTGAGGTCCCAGAGTTCTTGTCAGATTACCGGGATGTATTTGATGAGCCCAAGTCCAGTGCCCTACCTCCGCATAGGGATTGTGATTGTGCTATCGATTTGATTCCTGGTAGTAAGTTTCCTAAGGGTCGACTGTTTAATTTGTCTGTGCCTGAGCACGCCGCTATGCGGAGTTACGTAAAGGAATCCTTGGAGAAGGGTCATATTCGCCCGTCGTCGTCGCCATTGGGAGCAGGGTTCTTTTTTGTGGCCAAGAAGGATGGTTCGCTGAGACCTTGTATTGATTACCGCCTTCTAAATAAAATCACGGTCAAATTTCAGTACCGCTTGCCGCTGCTGTCTGATTTGTTTGCTCGGATTAAGGGGGCTAGTTGGTTCACCAAGATAGATCTTCGTGGTGCGTATAATCTTGTGCGTATTAAACAGGGTGATGAATGGAAAACAGCATTTAATACGCCCGAGGGCCATTTTGAGTACCTGGTTATGCCATTCGGGCTTTCTAATGCTCCATCAGTGTTTCAGTCCTTTATGCATGACATCTTCCGAGAGTACCTGGATAAATTCCTGATTGTATACTTGGATGATATTTTGGTCTTCTCGGATGATTGGGAGTCTCACGTGAAGCAGGTCAGAATGGTGTTCCAGGTTCTGCGTGCGAATTCTTTGTTTGTGAAGGGGTCAAAGTGTCTCTTTGGTGTTCAGAAGGTTTCATTTTTGGGGTTCATTTTTTCCCCTTCTACTATCGAGATGGACCCTGTTAAAGTTCAGGCTATTTATGATTGGACTCAGCCGACATCTCTGAAGAGTCTGCAAAAGTTCCTGGGCTTTGCTAATTTTTATCGTCGCTTCATCAATAATTTTTCTAGTATTGCTAAACCGTTGACTGAGTTAACCAAGAAGGGTGCTGATGTGGTCAATTGGTCTTCTGCTGCTGTGGAAGCTTTTCAAGAGTTGAAGCGTCGTTTTTCTTCTGCCCCTGTGTTGTGTCAACCAGATGTTTCGCTCCCGTTCCAGGTCGAGGTTGATGCTTCTGAGATTGGAGCAGGGGCTGTTTTGTCGCAAAGAAGTTCTGATGGCTCGGTGATGAAACCATGCGCCTTCTTTTCCAGGAAGTTTTCGCCTGCTGAGCGTAATTATGATGTTGGCAATCGAGAGTTGCTGGCCATGAAGTGGGCATTCGAGGAGTGGCGTCATTGGCTTGAAGGAGCTAAGCATCGCGTGGTGGTCTTGACTGATCACAAGAACTTGACTTATCTCGAGTCTGCCAAACGGTTGAATCCTAGACAGGCTCGTTGGTCGCTGTTTTTCTCCCGTTTTGACTTTGTGGTTTCGTACCTTCCGGGCTCTAAAAATGTGAAGGCGGATGCCCTGTCTAGGAGTTTTGTGGCCGACTCTCCGGGTTTGTCTGAGCCGGCGGGTATTCTCAAAGATGGGGTAATTTTGTCTGCCATCTCCCCTGATTTGCGGCGGGTGCTGCAAAAATTTCAGGCTAATAGACCTGACCGTTGCCCAGCAGAGAAACTGTTTGTCCCTGATAAATGGACGAGTAGCGTTATCTCTGAGGTTCATTGTTCGGTGTTGGCTGGTCATCCTGGAATCTTTGGTACCATAGATTTGGTGGCTAGATCCTTTTGGTGGCCGTCTCTGTCGCGGGATATGCGTTCGTTTGTGCAGTCCTGTGGGATTTGTGCTCGGGCTAAGCCCTGCTGTTCTCGTGCCAGTGGGTTGCTTTTGCCCTTGCCAGTCCCGAAGAGGCCTTGGACACATATCTCTATGGATTTTATTTCGGATCTCCCCGTCTCTCAAAAAATGTCGGTCATTTGGGTTGTTTGTGATCGCTTCTCTAAGATGGTCTTTTGGTACCCTTGTCTAAATTGCCTTCCTCCTCTGATTTGGTGCCATTGTTCTTCCAGAATGTGGTTCGTTTGCATGGCATTCCGGAGAACATCGTTTCTGACAGAGGTTCCCAGTTTGTTTCGAGGTTTTGGCGAGCCTTTTGTGCTAGGATGGGCATTGATTTGTCTTTTTCCTCGGCTTTCCATCCTCAGACAAATGGCCAGACTGAACGAACCAATCAGACCTTGGAAACATATCTGAGATGTTTTGTTTCTGCCGATCAGGATGATTGGGTGTCCTTTTTGCCTTTGGCTGAGTTCGCCCTTAATAATCGGGCCAGCTCGGCTACTTTGGTTTCACCGTTTTTCTGCAATTCTGGTTTCCATCCTCGTTTCTCTTCAGGGCAGGTTGAGTCTTCTGACTGTCCTGGTGTGGATACTGTGGTGGATAGGTTGCAGCAGATTTGGACTCATGTGGTGGACAATTTTACATTGTCTCAGGAGAAGGCTCAACGTTTCGCTAACCGCAGGCGCTGTGTGGGTCCCCGACTTCGTGTTGGGGATTTGGTTTGGTTGTCATCTCATTATATTCCTATGAAAGTTTCCTCTCCTAAGTTTAAGCCTCGTTTCATTGGTCCGTATAGGATTTCTGAGGTTCTTAATCCTGTGTCTTTTCTTTGACCCTTCCAGCTTCTTTTTCCATCCATAACGTATTCCATAGGTCATTGTTGCGGAGATACGTGGCACCTGTGGTTCCATCCATTGATCCTCCTGCTCCGGTTTTGGTTGAGGGGGAGTTGGAGTATATAGTGGAGAAGATTTTGGATTCTCGTATTTCGAGACGGAAACTCCAGTACCTGGTTAAGTGGAAGGGTTATGGTCAGGAAGATAATTCCTGGGTCTTTGCCTCTGATGTTCATGCTGCCGATCTGGTTCGTGCCTTTCATTTGGCTCATCCTGGTCGGCCTGGGGGCTCTGGTGAGGGTTCGGTGACCCCTCCTCAAAGGGGGGGTACTGTTGTGAATTCTGTGGTCAAGCTCCCTCCTGTGGTCATGAGTGGTACTTCGGCTGGTTCTGTCTATGTGCTTCCTCTGGTGGATGTGAGTGGGGCTGCGGCTTCTGAGTTTCCTACCTCAGGTGACGAGGTTAAGTCGTTAGGTGCTGCTCTATTTAACTCCACCTAGTTCTTTGTTCCTGGCCTCCAGTCAATGTTCCAGTATTGGTCTTGCTTTCTCCTGGATTGTTCCTGTGGCCTGTCTGCCCTGCATAAGCTAAGTTTTGCTTGTGTTACTTTTGTTTGCTATATTTTCTGTCCAGCTTGCTATATTGGTTTTTCTTGCTTGCTGGAAGCTCTGAGACGCAGAGGGAGCACCTCCGTACCGTTAGTCGGTGCGGAGGGTCTTTTTGCCCCCTTTGCGTGGTTGTTTGTAGGTTTTTGTGCTGACCGCAAAGCTATCTTTCCTATCCTCGGTCTATTCAGTAAGTCGGGCCTCACTTTGCTAAAATCTATTTCATCTCTGTGTTTGTATTTTCATCTTAACTCACAGTCATTATATGTGGGGGGCTGCCTTTTCCTTTGGGGAATTTCTCTGAGGCTAGGTAGGCTTATTTTTCTGTCTTCAGGGGTAGCTAGTTTCTCAGGCTGTACCGAGTTGCATAGGGAGCGTTAGGCGCAATCCACGGCTACCTCTAATGTGGTATGATAGGATTAGGGATTGCGGTCAGCAGAGTTCCCACGTCTCAGAGCTCGTCCTATGTTAGTAACTATCAGGTCACTTTGTGTGCTCTTAACCACTAGGTCCATTGTGGTTCTGAATCACCTGTTCATAACACAGTTCCACATGAAGCAACACCTTAGAAAATGAGTATAAATGTACCTGCGGGTCTGAGTAGTCTCCTCGATAACTACCCAGACCTAGTCGTTTCCTGCCGACCGAGTCGATGATGGGCAGGAAAGACACTCCTTCTTCCAGTGTCCAGCTTCACCACAGTAAAAACATAACTGCTTTTCCCACCGACATTTTCTCTCTTTTTCTTTTAAGCTGAGAGCACCTACTTCCATGGGCTCAGAAACAGTCTCTTTTCCACTGGGAAACAACGGAGTCTCCACCTGCATCACCTCTCTGGCCCGCAACCTGCGGTCCATCCGGACGGCCTGAGTCATGGCGTCCTCGAGAGTGTTTGGTGGAGGGTGTAATGCCAGGGCATCCTGCAGCCGACCGGACAAGCCTCTACGAAAAAATCCTCAAAGAGCGGCATCGTTCCAAGAAACCTCCACGGCCCAGCAGCGGAACTCCGTACAGAACCATTCGACCGAGTGCTTCCCCTGACAGACACTCATCACCATGTCCTCTGCCAATCGCACTCGGTCAGGCTCATCATATATGTGCCCGAGGGCCTCAAAGAACGCATTCACCAGCATTCTCTCAGGAGCGGTGGGAGAAAGGGAGAATGCCCAAGCCTGCGGGGACCCCCTTAACAGGGACATGACAACCCCTCCCCAGAGGACCGTGGTCTCAAATTGAAAAAGAGTTTACAACCCTCTTTGAAAACCCTGAACTCCTTCTTGTTCCCAGAAAAAAAGTCAGGCAATTTAACAGGGGGTTCTGAAGACACCAGCGCAACATCACTCGCCATAGCCCCCTGAACACCAGAAGACAATGCTCCCTGCACAGTCTCAGTGACCTGCTGCTGAGAACGAACAAGGGCCTGCTGCTCCAGGGTTAAAGCCTGAAACATCTGACTCAGTTTTTTCATTTGTTCAGATAAAGACTGTATTGGATCCATAACCCTCCCCACAACACACGCCCAAAACTGAGCAGTGAAACAGAAATAACTTAGTGGTCAGTGATAATGTCAGACAAGGAGATATGAGCGACACTCACTGATGTTAATTCCTGGAAAGACAGGATCCAGAGAGCCACAGACTCCCAGAAATGCAGAGCAAGCAAGACTGACTTCAGGCCTGACAGGACCTGAATCACCTGACTGCTGGTGGGCATGACCTAAGCTCCAGGGAGCTAGAAACTGAAGGAAATCTCCTAGAAAGGTAACTAATGAACAGAGCTACCATTGGGCACAGACAGAAACATAAACAGATCAGGCCGGGGTCAGAGCACAGGATAGCGTAACAGTACCAAGGGACTAGACCGAAAGGATAGTAGGGGCCAAGCAGAGGTCAATACCGAACGGACAGAGAAGGTACAGAGAGGGAATCCAATAAACAATATCCAGAGAGCAGACCGAGTCAAAAAGCCAGGAGATCAAGCAAAACAGCACACAGCACAAAACACACTCAGGGGTCAATATACTTATCCAAGGGCGGAAGTATCACTGACAAAGGAAACTCCCAGAAGGAGGCTATAAAAAGTCTACCCAGGACCAGTGTGAGGCTACAGGAGTTAACCCTAAAAGAACCAAACCAGACAAACCATGACAGTGTGTTGTCCAACCTGAAAGCTGGATGCACAGTTACACTGCTCATTAATGCTGTCTTGTTTCGGGGAATTTACTAAAGAAACAAATTGGAATATGATCCCTTTTGTCTATGTGAGGGAAAAACTAATCCCTATGTGTGTCCTTAATTTGGCCTCATTCTTCCTGTCTGAATCGTTAAATTATGTTTTAGTCTGAATTTGTTTGTATACGTACTGTACTTACAGCATTGTTAAGTGCAAAGAAATAAATGCTGGTGCCATATGAATAACAATTATTGGAGCGCCCCCGGACACAGGGCCATGAGCTTTCGATACCGGGCCCTTCAGTCTCTGCATTAGGGTCATCACGGATCCGCAATCCAGAGCACTGCTAACAGGGCTGGCTGAGACCGGCCGGTCCGAAGGCACATCCAGAATTTCCTTTGCAGGTGGAAATCAGTGCCTACCCACTAGCGCTTGTGTGTTGTAGTCCTTCCCTGCTGAGCACCACGGGATGGTCCTCACAACTGTTGTGTCTGTGTTCGTTGTTCTTTCTCTCTCTCTTCGTCCCCCAGATGATATGGTTAGGACGCACCCGTATGATGGGTTGGCCATGAGTTATTCTGGGACCCTAGAGATGCCCCTCTCCCACAGTTGCCTCCTTTGTCTGCTTAGGTGATTTAGGTGAGACAGCCAACCTATAATTAACTGTCCTGCCGTGTTGAAGTAATGCGTAAAGTCTCTTACTTTCTCGGTGCTCCGGCCACTGCTATGCGCCTCAGAAGGATGTTGCCTCGGTCTCACGGCACGACTCCTACTGGCTCTATCTCCTTTACACTGTGATCCCGCTTCTCATTTCTCCACAATCAACTTCGCTTCGTGTCCTTTCTTAGAATACCGCCGCAAGGTAGTGCAGGCGCGGCTCCGTAACGTTCTGTTCTCTTTTCTAGACCGCTGTCAGGATCCCATCCCTGACAGGTCCTCTCTCGAACTCTCCCGGGCTCTTTCTGACTAACTTCCTGTCCAACCCCCAGTTTTACCAGAGTGTGAAGAATGGCCTACTAGATAGAACCACTCCCCCTGGTGGCCGGAGTGTGAAGTGTCATGTGTGTTTGTGATACCTGGTCAGGACTCCTTTAGTGCCATCAGATGTACCATCACTCCCCTTAGCGGCAGAGTGTCATACTGCAACGACCAGATTTCTGGGGCGCTGCACTATCATGAAAATTTCTATTACATTATATATAATAATATGTTTATGAATCTCTACTTTATTTCTAATTAGAAATTAATAAATCACTCAAAATTTGTCTCACGGGACCATCAAAAGTTTTGTTGCAAATAGTCAACAGGGTAGCAAAACAATGTGTGAGGAAAAAAACGCACATTCACTGCCGAAGATGTGAGAAAAATCAAATGTGGAGCGACCAGGAAGCTATTATCCTTCAGAGCTGTCATATTCCAGAACAGAAACCTCCCTGGAGACCCAGAAGTGCAATGTGTTCAGGGCTCAGCGCCAAAGCCGAGGTGAGGAGGCTGAGCCCAACCACCAATTAGCAAAACACAGAGGTACAAGGTGTTCAGTGCTCAGAGAAATGGCCGAGGTGAGGAGGCTGAGCCCAACCACCAATTAGCAAGACACAGAAGGACAAGGTGTTCAGTGCTCAGAGAAATGGCCGAGGTGAGGAGGCTGAGCCCAACCACCAATTAGCAAGACACAGAAGGACAAGGTGTTCAGTGCTCGGAGAAATGGCCGAGGTGAGGAGGCTGAGCCCAACCACCAATTAGCAAGACACAGAGGTACAAGGTGTTCAGTGCTCAGAGAAATGGCCGAGGTGAGGAGGCTGAGCCCAACCACCAATTAGCAAGACACAGAAGTGCAAGGTGTTCAGTGCTCAGAGAAATGGCCGAGGTGAGGAGGCTGAGCCCAACCACCAATTATTTAAAACCTGCTGGACGTAGCAGTAGATATACAGCTTGGCAAAAATTAAGAGACCACTGAAAAATATTCCGTTTGTCTGATTTCTCTCTTTATAGGTATATTTTTGAGTAAAATGTAAATTGTTCTTTTATTCTATAAACTTCTGACAACATGTCTCCCAATTTCCAAGCAATACATTTTGTATTTTTTTTTCTGAAAAGGAGAAATGGTCAAAATAAAAAAAAACAGACCTCAAATAATGCAAAGAAAACGCCTTCATAATCATTTAGAAACAACAATACTAATGTTATAAATCAGGATGAGTTCAGAAATCAATATTTTGTGGAATAACCATGATTTCTAATCACAGCTTTCATGCGTCTTGGCATGCTTTCCACCAGTCTTTCACACTGCTTCTGGTGCAAAAATGTAAGCAGTTCTTCTTTGTTTGATGGCTTGTGACTATCCATCATCCTCTTGATTACATTCCAGAGGCTTTCAATGGGGTTCAGGTCTGGAGATTGGACTGCCCATGACAGGGTTTTGATGTGGTGGTCTCTTAATTTTTGCCAGAGCTGTATAATATTTGGATGAGCGGTCCGAGACTTTTTCTATAGTTATATAGTATAGTATAACTTCTCTATAGCAGAATCTATGTGAGAGTGTATGTTGAACAAAAAAATCACTTACCTTCCTAAGGTATTCACCATTGGTATCACAATGAGAGCCCCTACAAGACCTCCAATAGCAAAGATCGATACAGTAACAGACCACATTATGGATATCGTGTTCCCGCTTACGACATAATTATATCGCGAAGACCAACTCTCATTGTATAGTTGCCTTATGTACTGTAAATAAAAAGATATTATAAATATTATAATATATCAAAAAGGCTTAAAAGAGGTATTCCCATCTCGTACATTTACTTTATTTTAATAATTTTAAAGCACCTCCCCAGGATATTTTTTTACCGATTGAGTAGTGCTCCTAATTTAAGGACCCTGACCCTAGTATTATACTCCCCTTACGGCATCGTCATCTTTTATCACCGCCCCTCTCGTCGGTCTCCAGCAGTTTGTGACTTGCCGGATGGCTCCACTGTTTCGAGCGAGCTGGAGGTCATAACTCAATATAAGTCTACGAGTTCCTCGCTTTGAGTCTCTTAGACTTGCATTGATTGAAAGCTTATGATGATGTAAATTTTGATTTCTGGTTAGTTAGAAGTTGCGGTCACAAGATGGTGTAGCGGGGCCGGAGCTGAAGACAAAATAGGTAGAGACGGTGAGTATAAGACCGGGAGCAGGGACCTTTCATTAGAAGCACCACTCCAGTGGGGAAAAATAAACCTGCCGGAGTGGTGGTTTAAGACCTGAAATGAGATCAAGTTGTCGAAAAGTACAGAAACGTGTTAAATGGAAAAAATCTGGATGCCTTCAGTCACCACCTATAGAGGTATAACAGAAACGAGTTAATGGTTTCTACTTTTGGGGAAATGTTGACCAATGCAGGGCCCTCCACATTTAATCTCCACATATTTGACTTCAACTGTTATTACTGATTTAGGCTGTTCCAACTCACAAAATGTCAGTAAAGGCCTCCAAAGCTCCTGCACGATGAGTGAGTCAAGTTTTCAGATTTTTATCACTATTATTATTATGTGTTCCATTTGTGTAGTCTGCCCTTATACAGGATATTTGCAGTTTAGTGTTACTAATCAATCACGTTGAGATACTGACAGACCCCTCATCATTCAGGTAACATTTATTCCAAGAATTTTTTTTATTTAGCATTTCTAGCTGAGGTTTGTTTTCAGCCACATCAAACAGCAAGGAAGAAAATCTTTTAAATATCAGCACAAATACAACAACAGGCTCATTCATCTTACTCCGATAATACTACACGGAAAATGCCATGGTTACATACAAGAAATAAAAGAATAAAAAGGTCAAGGTTACACAAAAAGAATAAAAATGTTATGGAAAGTCAACTTTGTAGATATTTGACTCCAGCAGGCAGATGACGTACGTACTCTTTATGATGATTGCACAGGCTGTATAAAACAAACTCATAGCTCCACTGTAAGAAAGGAGATCAGAGAAACCGCTGATATCTGCCGTTCAACCAAAAACTGCCTGACCATATTCCCTGTTGTTAAAGGGGTATTCCCATCTCCCAGGTCCTGTCCTAATATGTAGTAATATGTTAGGATTGCTACTTCCAATAGGTGGCACTAGAGTTCTAGTCCTCTTCCTCTCTGAAGAGACAATTTGCATATTTCCCAGAGGAGCATTGCGGCGTTAAGTCTCCTCACCTCGACATGGTTATCATGTCACTCTCCGCAAGGAGAAACGATACTTCTTGTAATGCTTTAAATGTTTTCTATTTTCTGGTTGAGTCGTCCACATAAATAAGTAAAATAATTACAGTGAGTGAACCGTGTAGGAGTCGTTTTTCTCACCAGTGACTTCGCTGTGTCCTGAGGAACCCTTCCCAGTACACGACTTACAACTACACAGGGGTAAAGGGGACTCAGGGTTTTGTGTGGAAATGTCCGCTCTTGAGAATTTAGTCAGTATTTTACATCAGTATTTGAAGTCAAAATGAAGAGTGGGTCAGAGGAAAGGTATAATAGAAACATGTCACCACTTCTGTATTTTTCAATCACTCCTTATTTTGGCTTACAAATACTGATGTAAAATACTGACCAAATTCTGACCACGTGAACGTGGCCTTTGAGTAGGTGGGGGAAACGGGACTCACAGGCTTTCTCTATTAAAACAATACGATACGATACACTTTATTGATTCCGGGGGAAATTACGGTATTACAGCAGCAATACAAGCAGCAGTACATAAAATATTAGGACACAAATCTTTCACAAGTATACAAACATTACATAACAAATAAAGGTGGGTAGTTCAGGTATATAAGTCACTGTTAATTGACATTAGTACCACCCTTAGGAAATTATTATACATCCCCATAGCAGTAGGTACAAACGATTTCCTGAATTTCGCCTTCTTAAGGTACCGTCACACTGAGCGACTTTAGAACGATAACGATAGCGATCCGTGACGTTGCAGCGTCCTGGATAGTGATATCGTTGTGTTTGACACGCAGCAGTGATCAGGATCCTGCTGTGAGATCGCTGGTCGGAGCTAGAAGGCCAGAACTTTATTTCGTCGCTGGATCACCCGCTGACATTGCTGAATCGGCGTGTGTGACGCCGATTCAGCGATGTCTTCACTGGTAACCAGGGTAAACATCGGATTACTAAACGCAGGGCCGCGCTTTGTAACCCGATATTTACCCTGGTTACCTAAAAAAAAACAAAAAACAAAACACTACATACTTACATTCCGGTGTCTGTCGCGTCCCTCGCAGTCAGCTTCCCGCACTGACTGTGAGCGCCGGTCGCAAAGCACAGTGGTGACGTCACCGCTGTGCTCTGCTTTACGGCCGACCCTCACAGTCAGTGCGGGAAGCTGACGGCGAGGGACGCGACAGTCACCGGAATGTAAGTACCGTATATACTCGAGTATAAGCCGAGATTTTCAGCCCAAAATTTTGGGCTGAAAGTGCCCCTCTCGGCTTATACTCGAGTCACAGTGGGCGGCAGGGTCGGCGGGTGAGGGGGAGAGGGCGCTGAGGCATACTCACCTAGTCCCGGCGGTCCTGACGCTCCCTCTGCCCGTCCCACGGTCTTCGGTGCCGCAGCTCTTCCCCTGTTCAGCGGTCACGTGGGACCGCTCATTAGAGAAATGAATAGGCGGCTCCACCTCCCATAGGGGTGGAGCCGCATATTCATTTCTCTAATCAGCGGTGCCGGTGACCGCTGATAGAGGAAGAGGATGCGGCACCGAAGACCGTGTGACAGGCAGAGGGAGCGGGACGCCGGGAGCAGGTAAGTATGTAATATTCACCTGTCCGCGTTCCACACGCCGGGCGCCGCTCTGTCTTCGCGTCCTCTTGCTCTGACTGTTCAGGTCAGAGGGCGCGATGACGCATATAGTGTGCGCGGCGCCCTCTGCCTGATCACTCAGTGCGGAGAGACGCCGGGACGAGACGCTGGGAGCTGCAAGCAAGAGAGGTGAGTATGGCAATTTTTTTTTTTATTGCAGCATCAATGGCAGAGCTTTATATGGCACAGCTATGGGGCAATAATGAGCAGTGCAGAGCACTATATGGCAGCTCTGGGGCAATAATGAACGGTGCAGAGCACTATATGGCAACTATGGGGCAATAATGAACGGTGCAGAGCACTATATGGCAGCTATGGGGCAATAATGAACGGTGCAGAGCACTATATGGCAGCTATGGGGCAATAATGAACGGCGCAGAGCACTATATGGCAGCTATGGGGCAAAAATGAACGGCGCAGAGTACTATATGGCAGCTATGGGGCAATAATGAATGGCGCAGAGCACTATATGGCACAGCTATGGGGCAATAATGAACGGTGCAGAGCACTATATGGCACAGCTATGGGGCAATAATGAACGGTGCAGAGCACTATATGGCACAGCTATGGGGCAATAATGAACGGTGCAGAGCACTATATGGCAGCTATGGGGGAATAATGAACGGTGCAGAGCACTATATGGCAGCTATGGGGCAATAATGAACGGTGCAGAGCACTATATGGCAGCTATGGGGCAATAATGAACGGCGCAGAGCACTATATGGCAGCTATGGGGCAAAAATGAACGGCGCAGAGTACTATATGGCAGCTATGGGGCAATAATGAACGGTGCAGAGCACTATATGGCAGCTATGGGGCAATAATGAACGGCGCAGAGTACTATATGGCACAGCTATGGGGCAATAATGAACGGTGCAGAGCACTATATGGCACAGCTATGGGGCAATAATGAACGGTGCAGAGCACTATATGGCACAGCTATGGGGCAATAATGAACGGCGCAGAGCACTATATGGCACAGCTATGGGGCAACAATGAACGGTGCAGAGCACTATATGGCACAGCTATGGGGCAATAATGAACGGCGCAGAGCACTATATGGCACATCTATGGGGCAATAATTAACGGTGCAGAGCACTATATGGCACAGCTATGGGGCAATAATTAACGGTGCAGAGCACTATATGGCACAGCTATGGGACAATAATGAACGGTGCAGAGCATTATATGGCACAGCTATGGGGCAATAATGAACGGTTCAGACCACTAAATGGCAGAGCTATGGGACAATAATGAACGGTGCAGAGCACTATATGGCACAGCTATGGGACAATAATGTACGGTGCAGAGCACTATATGGCACAGCTATGGGACAATAATGAACGGTGCAGAGCACTATATGGCACAGCTATGGGACAACAATGAACGGTGCAGAGCACTATATGGCACAGCTATGGGGCAATAATGAACGGTGCAGTGCACTATATGGCACAGCTATGGGGCAATAATGAACGGTGCAGAGCACTATATGGCAGAGCTATGGGACAATAATGAACGGTGCAGAGCACTATATGGCACAGCTGTGGGACAATAATGAACGGTGCAGAGCACTATATGGCACATCTATGGGGCAATAATGAACGGTGCAGAGCACTATATGGCACAGCTATGGGGCAATAATGAACGGTGCAGAGCACTATATGGCACAGCTATGGGGCAATAATGAACGGTGCAAAGCACTATATGGCACAGCTATGGGGCAATAATGAACGGTGCAGAGCACTATATGGCACAGCTATGGGGCAATAATGAACGGTGTAGAGCACTATATGGCACAGCTATGGGGCAATAATGAACGGTGCAGAGCACTATATGGCACAGCTATGGGGCAATAATGAACGATATGGAGAATTATATGTGGCACAGCTTTATATGGAGCATCTTATGGGGCAATAATGAACAGTATGGAGCATCTATTTTTATTTTTGAAATTCACCGGTTGCTGCTGCATTTTCCCAGTTTTTTGTGGCAAAATTAGGGGGGTTGGCTTATACTTGGGTTGGCTTATACTCGAGTATATACGGTATGTAGTGTTTTTTTTTTTTTGGTAACCAAGGTAAATATCGGGTTACTAAGCGCGGCCCTGCGCTTAGTAACCCAATGTTTACCCTGGTTACCCGGGGACCTCGGCATCGTTGGTCACTGGAGAGCTGTCTGTGTGACAGCTCTCCAGCGACCACACAGCGTCGCTGCAGCGATCGGCATCATTGTCTATATCGCTGCAGCGTCGCTTAATGTGACGGTACCTTTACACCTTAGTAGGATTAGGCAGCTGCGGAATGTGCTCTTCTTCTCCAAGAACAGCTCGTATAGTGGGTGTGTATTATTGATTATTATAGGCTTACACTTCTTCTGAATTCTATCCTCCAATACCTCCTCAAAAGAGTGCAGATGGAGGCCAACAGCCGCGCTTGCCTTCTTGATGAGTTTGTTCAGCTTATTAGCGCCAGATACTCGCACACTAATGCCCCAGCATATGATAGCAAAAAAGATGGCGCTTATCACAACGGACTGGTAGAATATTTCCAGCATTTTACTGCACACATTGAAAGACCTGAGCTTCCGAAGAAAGTACAGTCTGCTCATTCCCTTCTTGTAAACCTTTTCTGTATGACACCTCCAATCGAGTTATTGTCAAGGTGAACCCCCAAATATTAGTAGCTCTCAACAATCTCAACCTCCTGGCCAGCAATATTGATCAGTAAGTAATCCTCCTTTTTCCTTCTATAACTCACCACCAACTCCAATCCACAAAGTCAGAAACCACCCTTCTATATTCCTCCTCCCCCTGGCCCCCCACAATGCTGGCTACAATCACTGAGCCATCTGAGAATTTTTGGAGGTGACAAAATTCTGATTTATACTGAAAGTCAGCTGTATACAATGTGAAGAGGAAGAGCGACAGCACTGTACCCTGAGGGGCTCAAACACTGCTCCGAACACTGCCAGATACCACCTCCCCCATCATTACAAACTGCGGCCTGTCCGTCAGGTAGCCGTTTATCCAGTTCACCATCCCCTCATCTACCACCATATCAGTCAACTTATTACGTAGTAACGGCGGCTGTAAGGTATTGAAAGCACTTGAGAAGTCAAAGAACATGCTGCGAACTACAGATCCATCATTGTCCAAGAATGAATGTACTGTATGTAGCAGGGACACTACAGCATCATCCACCCCCAATCTCTGACGGTACGCAAACTGCAGGGGGTCAGTAAAAGCCCTCACCCTCGGACACAAGTAGGCGAGTATTATTCTCTTCAAGGATGTCATAGCATGTGATGTTAAGGCCACTGGACGATAGTCTTCTAGGAAGTTTGAAAAGTGGTCTTAGAAACCGGCACCAAACAGGTGGTCTTCCACAGTTCTGGTACACCCTGTAATTGTAGGCTCCAGTTAAACAGGTTCTGGAAGACAGTACACAGTTGGTTTGCACACGCTCTGAGGACACGTGGACGGAGGCCATCGGGCCCAGCTGCTTTGCCAATGACAAGTCTACTAAACTGTTTTCTCACATTGCTTTGGGAGACGGTGAAAGCAGGCAATTTATCCCCCAATGTCAATGCTGCCGATCGTTTCCCAGCTCCATCCCCCATTCCTGATGACGGTGTGTTGGTGAATCTGTTGAAAAACTCATTCATTTCATTAGCCTAGGGCCGATCCACTGTTTCATGCCAGACCACACCTCCATGGAATTGTTGTGGACAATTTATTTTCTAATTTAATTCGGAACACCTCACGGGCAGTCTTAATTTTCCCCTTTAAATCCCTTTGTATCAATTTCAGTTTCTTTTATATGCACCAGTTTCTTCTTGTTTAGTAAGTATTTAAATTCTTTTGTAATCCAAGGCTTGTTATTTGCGTAATATCAAATCTTTTTAGCTGGTACAACAGTGTCAGTACAAAAATGTATATAATCCGTTACTCGCCCGACAATATCATTTACATCATCATGCTCTCCCCTGTGGAATATCACAGCCCAGTCTGTGAGGTCAAAGCAGTCTTGTAGAGCCGCCTCTGCCGCTGGAGTCCACTTCCTCGTTAGTTTTATAGTCGCTGGCTGTTTACTAACAACAGGTTGGTATGATGGAGACAATAGTATGAGGTTGAGGTCTGATTTCCCCAGGGGCGCAGTGCAGACGATGAATAGGCGCTTTTAACATTCGCATAGAGGAGATCCAATATACTGTTGTCCCTTGTGGCACATTTTACATATTGAATAGGTATTTCAAGCAGGACTCACAATGAGCAGGTGGGAAAGATGGGACTCACAGGCTTTCTCTGCGAATGGATGGGGAACGCAGTACTCACAGGCTTTCTCTATGACTAGCCAATAGTGTTGAGCGATACCGTCCGATACTTGAAAGTATCGGTATCGGATAGTATTGGCCGATACCCGAGAAGTATCGGATATCGCCGATACCGATATCCGATACCAACACAAGTCAATGGGACACCAAGTATCGGAAGGTATCCTGATGGTTCCCAGGGTCTGAAGGAGAGGAAACTCTCCTTCAGGCCCTGGGATCCATATTAATGTGTAAAATAAAGAATTAAAATAAAAAATATTGATATATTCACCTCTCCGGTGGCCCCTGGACATCACCGCGGGTAACCGGCAGGCTTCTTTGTTTAAAATGAGCGCGTTTAGGACCTGAGAATGACGTCGCGGCTTCTGATTGGTCGCGTGCCGCTCATGTGACCGCCACGCGACCAATCAGAAGCCGTGACGTCATTCGCAGGTCCTAAATTCCTAGAATGAGGAGTTTAGTGCCTGAGAATGACGTCGCGGCTTGTGATTGGTCGCGTAGCGGTCACATGAGCGGCACGCGACCAATCAGAAGCCGCGACGTCATTCTCAGGTCCTAAACGCGCTCATTTTAAACAAAGAAGCCTGCCGGTTACCAGCGGTGATGTCCAGGGGCCGCCGGAGAGGTGAATATATCAATATTTTTTATTTTAATTCTTTATTTTACACATCACTATGGATCCGATACCGATTCCCGATACCACAAAAGTATCGGAACTCGGTATCGGAATTCCGATACCGCAAGTATCGGCCGATACCCGATACTTGCAATATCGGAATGCTCAACACTACTAGCCAGATAAACCATGAGTCACCAGCTTTCTCTATAAGTCCTTGCAGCAGTAAAACAGCTTTTTACACGAAAATACTGAATGAAAATGAAACCATAGAAACAAGTGTAGCATAGGAAACCAGGTTTAAAAAAAGACACCTGATAAAAGCCTTTTATACCAGCAGTATCGACATAATAAGTGTCTGACATCTAATACCAGAATAAAAGAAGCTACAGTCAAAGCAAACACCAGCTTGAATTAAGTCAGTGTCATAATGTGGTATTATCCTGCTCTGAAAGCCTAAAGAATATTAGATTGAAATGGTCTGGCGACTTAAGAATCCTCCATATTGAACATGTTTAAAAAAAAAAAAATAAGTGAAACATTTGAGGTCTATTCACTGAAAATGGCTCTTGTGTGCGTCAAGTCATAAATATACTGTAAGTATTATTTCACAATGGCCTATATCGATCCACTGGTGAGTCCTTCCATCAATAAGCTGCTGTCTTCATAGATACAATTAGATTACATGTTGTAAAACGTGTTTCTCAGTTTAAAGTTTATCACAAAATCAAACTCAGGAATCATGCGGTGAAGCAATGCTTCTACACCTATTTTGTTATACTTGTTTTTGGGGGTGTATTTTTGCGCCTTTGCATTCCGACAGACATAAGTTTTGAATTTTTCTATCAATGTAGCAGGCAGAGTTTTATTTTTCGATGGCATCATTCTTGGGGTATATCTAAAGGAAAAAAAATTACAATTCCAACATATTTTTTTCTCATTTTAATTGATGCCCTTTACAGCATAATTAAAAAAAAAGAAAAAAAAAAAATATATATATATATTATTAATTATAATTATCTACTTCTAAAAGCAGGAGTTGGACTAGAAAAACCCTTTTCCTACTCTTGAATTTCTCCTTCCTTTTAAATGTCATCCATTTTTTAGAACACATAGTAGCTTAAGAATAAAGAACACAGAACACAGCGTTTTTTTCCTATTGAGACCCGGGTTTTACTCCAACTCCTTTTAGAAGAAGTGGATAATTAAAATTAATTATATTTCAGCAAACATTTGAACTCATATATACTTTTAAAGAATTTTGGACATATTTATAATTTATGAATTGTGATACACCTACTGTGAGTCATTTCTCTGAATAGTTGAAATGCATGTAATTTTGTTCTTTTCCAATGCAATCATGTGCCATTGCAGTGAATTTTGACAACTCTGACAGCCATGTCTTGTTTTTGCGCCTTAACTCAAATTAAAGCCTATAAAAACAGTTATGTATGATGTAGCCCAGGGGTGTCAAACTGCATTCCTCAAGGGCTGCAAACCATGCGTGTTTTCAAGATTTCCTTAGCTTTGCACAAGGTGCTGTAAAAAAGATGTGTGTAGGTGATTAAATTATCACCTGTGCAGTACAAGGAAATCCTGAAAACATGACCTGTTTGCAGCCCTTGAGGATTGCAGTTTGACACCTCTGATGTAGCCTATATGTGAGTGTTTCCGGAAGAAAAAGTGACTGTCACTTTGAAACGCATTGAATAAAGACCACAAGTTTTTAAAAATGCCTTTGAATTTACATGTTTAATAAATCAGCAGCACGAGAAGTATCCACAAAAATTCGTCACATATGGATATTCGTTGGTTTTTGACAACCAGTGGAACCACAGCAGCCAGGACCGGACTGGCCATCGGGCACTTCTGACAAATGCCAGAAGGGCCATTGCCAGTAGTGGGCCCCTGCACGCCGACTCATCCCCCCACCAGCACCGCCGCCGCCGCATTCAACTATACCGGCGTCTATAATGCTGGTACAGTTGAATGCAATGATGGAGGAGAGAGTGTCTGCTGATGCCCTCTCTCCCACCATTCTCCGCTCTGCCTCTGACACTGTGGGTGTGCGCGCACTCACTGTGTGCCAGGCAGTGCAGCGGCAGCCACCGAGACAGGAGCAGGGAGCAACGCGGGCACGAGGAGAGGTGAGGAGTGCATTTTTTTTTTTACTGTACTGTGGGGCCATTCTCAGGGGGAGGGAAGAGGAGAGATGCGGGCTCTGCTGTATACTACTGTGTGGGCAGTGCTGTATACTACTATATGGACAGTGCTGTATACTACTATGTGGGCTGTGCTGTATACTGGTAAGTGGGTTGTGCTGTATACTGCTAAGTGGGCTGTGCTGTATACTGCTACGTGGGCTGTGCTGTATACTACTATGTAGGCTGTGCTGTATACTGCTACGTGGGCTGTGCTGTATACTGCTATTTTTTGCGGTAACACATATTTTGAGCTATGTTGCCTTATTACAGATATGGTATTTATAACCATCTATCTTATGGATACTGATATAGGAGCAACTGTGTGTATACAGTTAGGGCCAGAAATATTTGGACAGTGACACAATTTTCGCGAGTTGGGCTCTGCATGCCACCACATTGGATTTGAAATGAAACCTCTACAACAGAATTCAAGTGCAGATTGTAACGTTTAATTTGAAGGGTTGAACAAAAATATCTGATAGAAAATGTAGGAATTGTACACATTTCTTTACAAACACTCCACATTTTAGGAGGTCAAAAGTAATAGGACAAATAAACATAACCCAAACAAAATATTTTTATTTTCAATATTTTGTTGCAAATCCTTCGGAGGCAATCACTGCCTTTAAGTCTGGAACCCATGGACATCACCAAACGCTGGGTTTCCTCCTTCTTAATGCTTTGCCAGGCCTTTACAGCCGCAGCCTTCAGGTCTTGCTTGTTTGTGGGTCTTTCCGTCTTAAGTCTGGATTTGAGCAAGTGAAATGCATGCTCAATTGGGTTTAGATCTGGAGATTGACTTGGCCATTGCAGAATGTTCCACTTTTTGGCACTCATGAACTCCTGGGTAGCTTTGGCTGTATGCTTGGGGTCATTGTCCATTTGTACTATGAAGCGCCGTCCAATCAACTTTGCAGCATTTGGCTGAATCTGGGCTGAAAGTATATCCCGGTACACTTCAGAATTCATCCGGCTACTCTTGTCTGCTCTTATGTCATCAATAAACACAAGTGACCCAGTGCCATTGAAAGCCATGCATGCCCATGCCATCACGTTGCCTCCACCATGTTTTACAGAGGATGTGATGTGCCTTGGATCATGTGCCGTTCCCTTTCTTCTCCAAACTTTTTTCTTCCCATCATTCTGGTACAGGTTGATCTTTGTCTCATCTGTCCATAGAATACTTTTCCAGAACTGAGCTGGCTTCTTGAGGTGTTTTTCTGCAAATTTAACTCTGGCCTGTCTATTTTTGGTATTGATGAATGGTTTGCATCTAGATGTGAACCCTTTGTATTTACTGTCATGGAGTCTTCTCTTTACTGTTGACTTAGAGACAGATACACCTACTTCACTGAGAATGTTCTGGACTGCAGTTGATGTTGTGAACGGGTTCTTCTTCACCAAATTAAGTATGCGGCGATCATCCACCACTGTTGTCATCCGTGGACGCCCAGGCCTTTTTGAGTTCCCAAGCTCACCAGTCAATTCCTTTTTTCTCGGAATGTACCCAACTGTTGATTTTGCTACTCCAAGCATGTCTGCTATCTCTCTGATGGATTTTTTCTTTTTTTTCAGCATCAGGATGTTCTGCTTCACCTCAATTGAGAGTTCCTTTGACCGCATGTTGTCTGCTCACAGCAACAGCTTCCAAATGCAAAACCACACACCTGGAATCCACCCCTGACCTTTTAACTACTTCATTGATTACAGGTTAACGAGGGAGACGCCTTCAGAGTTAATTGCAGCCCTTAGAGTCCATTGTCCAATTACTTTTGGTCCCTTGAAAAAGAGGACGCTATGCATTACAGAGCTATGATTCCTAAACCCTTTCTCCGATTTGGATGTGGAAACTATCATATTGCAGCTGGGAGTGTGCACTTTCGGCCCATATTATATATATAATTGTATTTCTGAACATGTTTTTGTAAACAGCTAAAATAACAAAACTTGTGTCACTGTCCAAATATTTCTGGCCCTAACTGTATATTTTAGTGTCCATTAAAGGTATACTCATATTTATTTTTGACTTTATGAGCCACTACATATATTATATTCGTCCCTGTGATACCCCGTACTTTTTTCCACCTGGTTTTGTTTTCCCTTTTACATATGTTATGTTATACCTTTATGATTAATAAAATTACGTTTATTATAATTATCTGAGTTGTGCATTATGTTGTAGATTTAATATATTATTGTTGAATGTACGCCATATATTTACTTTTGTATATATGTGTATTCAGTAGTTAGACCCCGCAGCAGCCTGCACCTGCCAGACTTTAACCTGGCTGTGTCTTTATTTACAATACAACTATAGGATAGTAATGGAGAGGTGCCTTATAGATGACTCTCCATCATTAAGCCATGGGCTTGATGTGACCTGACAATACAAAGGTGACATCAACCCAACAAACATTAACCCCACTTGCCACCACTACAGGGCAAGTGGGAAGAGCCGGGAAAAGTGCCAGAATTGGCGCATCTTAGAGATGCGCCTTTTCTAGGCAGCTGTGGGCTGCTATTTTTAGGCTGGGGGGGTCAATATCCATGGCCCCTTACCAGCCTGAGAAGAATACCAGCTCTCAGCTGTCTGCTTTAGCAAGAGTGGATGCCAAAATTGGGGGGGACCCCATGCGTTTTTTTTAAATTAATTATTATAATATTTTAAAAATATAGCGTGGGTACTCCTCTGTTCTTGATAACCAGCTTTGCTGAAGCCGATAGATGAGGGTTGCAGCCCCCAGCTGTGAGCTTTGCCTGGCTGGTTATAAAAAATACGGGGGAACCCACGCCGGAGTTTTTTTTTTTAATTATTTATTTACAGCGCAGGAGCCGGCTAATGAATACTCCCTTCAGCCGCTCCTGCTCTCGCTGTTGTTAATGGCAGCTGTGTCGGATGATGGGAACTGTAGTCCCATCCGCTGACATCAGTGACTGGATGTAAACTATATACCTCCGATCACAGCTGAGTGCTCATGTTGTCTTTTGACAGCGTGGGAACCGCAGCTCTCTGATCGGCGGGGATGATTTCACCGCCGATCAGAACCAGTGTTTGCCACACTGTCATGCACATGACAGCACGGCAAACACTGAATGTTCAGGCCCCCCATTCAAATGAATGAGGTCCAGGTTCAGGTTTGGTTTATTTTTTGGTCAAAATGGCTTGTTTTTATGGGACAAGTTGTACTTTTGAACAGCACCATTGGTTTTAACATATCATGTACTGGAAAATGGGAAACAAATTCCATATGCGGTGAAATTCCAAAGAAAACGGCAATCCCACAGTTGTTTTTTGCTTTGTTTTTTTTACCATATTCATTAAATGCTAAAACTGACCTCTGATCACAGCTGAGTGCTCACACTGTCTTTTGACAGCGTGGGAACCGCGGCTCTCTGACCGGTAGGGATGATTTCACCGCCGATCAGAAGCGGCGTTTGCCCATGCACATGACAGCGTGGCAAACACTGGATGTTCAGGCCCCCCATTCAAGTGAATGGGGTCCTGGTTCAGGTTCGAGTCTGGGTACTGTTCTGGTACCTGAAGCCAAGCTTTTTGTAACTGTTCGGCCAAACCTGCCGGACCCGAACATCCAGGTGTCCGCCCATCTCTAGTAGAGAGGATCTCATAGAAGCCTTTGCAACCGCTGCATCCAGTTTTGAGGCTTTATAACAGCTCATCAAAGGGAAATCTGTAACCTTCGCCCTGATGATATATCTTAAGTTAATGGCAGAGATAGGGATTTCCTCCTCTACAGTCTGTTCAATACATGACTGACAAAGCCTCTTCTGGTATGAGTCAGGTAACAATGACCTGCTAAGCGTACATTCCTTATGTTTAGACTTCACTGTACATTTTTTTCCCTAGAACAAAATTGGGAGAAAGAAAGGTAAGACTACCTCACTGAATGAACTTTCATGAAATCACTTACCAGTGTGAGGCAATCGAAGGGGACTCATCTCAGCCAAAAGACCATCTCGGGAGACTGATAATTCATCCATTCTGCTGGAGCTCCTCTGACTGGATCTACCTGCAGAATCTTGTCTCTCACAGACACAGCCATGTCCAACACCACTACAGGGTCAACGCGGGTTTGTTTGCTGCTAGGGCTTCCCAATTAGCTGCTGTTACACAAGCTGCTACTGCTGTTGCTGATGCTCAAATGTCTCCATTTTCCTTAAGGGGCTAATGGGTCAGGAAGCACTGAGCCATGCCCTGGTTGCCTTTAAAATGCCAAGCAGCCCTCCAGATCCGGTACCCCCGGAGCTTCCGGATTAGCCGGTCAGATTGTGTAATCTGCATCTGGGCACGCCCCGCTCCTGGCACACCCAATTCTCATAAATAGCCCACAGCCGCCATAATTCTGACGTATTCCTCGGCGTACCCTGCTCTGGTCATCGGAGCTCCACCAGGGTGCACCACTTGTCTTCGAAGCACACCCCAACTGCATCAACAGAGCATACCCAGGATATGCAACAGGGTACGCCCCGGATGTATCACCAGGGCACCCCTGGACAAATCATTGGAGCGTGCCCCACTACGCAACCATGCTACCAGGGCATACCAGCGGCATCTGAGTTGCCTGAAAACTTTTCAGCACCCATACACTATGACCGGGTCAGCTATCCTGCCAGGATGCCGCTCTCCTGCACCTCACACTATCGTGAAGTCCCCCTGGGCTCACTCTGGCACTTCCAGGGACCCTGCACCGGCCGAGGCAGGGTATCCTCGCTGCCTGAACTGACCGGCCGGGTCTGGGAAACAACTCCATCTTCTACAGGTATGCCTGTAAGAGGTTCACCTGTCAAGGACAGGAAACCAACTGATGCATGGGAGTGGTATAGCATAGTTACATAGTTATTAAGGTTGAAGGAAGACTATAAGTCCATCTAGTTCAACCCATAGCCTAACCTAACATGTTGATCCAGAGGAAGGCAAAAAAAACCATGTCGCAAAGAGTAAGCTCCACATTGGGGAAAAAAATTCCTTCCCGACTCCACATACGGCAATCAGACTAGTTCCCTGGATCAATGCCCTATCAAGGAATCTAGTGTATATACCCTGTAACATTATACTTTTCCAGAAAGGTATCCAGTCCCCTCTTAAATTTAAGTAAGGAATCACTCATTACAACATCATACGGCAGAGAGTTCCATAGTCTCACTGCTCTTACAGTAAAGAATCCGCATCTGTTATTATGCTTAAACCTTCTTTCCTCCAGACGTAGAGGATGCCCCCTTGTCCTTGTCTCAGGTCTATGATTAAAATGATCATCAGAAAGGTCTTTGTACTGTCCCCTCATATATTTATACATTAACATAAGATCACCCCTTAGTCTTCTTTTTCCAAACTAAATAGCCCCAAGTGTAATAACCTATCTTGGTATTGCAGACCCCACAGTCCTCTAATAACCTTGGTCGCTCTTCTCTGCACCCGCTCTAGTTCAGCTATGTCTTTCTTATACACCGGAGACCAGAACTGTGCACAGGATTCTAAGTGTGGTCGAACTAGTGACTTGTATAGAGGAAAAATTATGTTCTCCTCATGAGCATCTATGCCTCTTTTAATGCATCCCATTATTTTATTTGCCTTTGTAGCAGCTGCCTGACACTGGCCACTGAATATGAGTTTGTCATCCACCCATACACCCAGGTCTTTTTCATTGACGGTTTTGCCCAGAGTTTTAGAATTAAGCACATAGTTATACATCTTATTACTTCTACCCAAGTGCATGACCTTACATTTATCCCCATTAAAGCTCATTTGCCATTTATCAACCCAAGCTTCTAGTTTACATAAATCATCCTGTAATATAAAATTGTCCTCCTCTGTATTAATTACCCTGCCGAGTTTAGTGTCATCTGCAAATATTGAAATTCTGCTCTGAATGCCCCCTACAAGGTCATAACCCTTTTATATCTGTAGGTTTCCAGTCCTTGAAGGGCAAATCCCCTTTCTCGTGGTGCTGTCATGGGTGATTGGGAAATGCTTTTGGCTATTATATGATTAATTGATTAAAACGTGTTATTTGTATCGGTATCAGTTTATAATGTTAGATTCTTTCTTATCACCAATATAAAATAATATGTCTATGTAGCGTTACTGGAAAGCTGGGGCATCTTGAGATGTTCTTCACCGTTGTCTGTCCACCTCAATTTTGTAAAATATGTTTAGGAAAGAATAATAACAATAACGATGAATATATACATACAGGAACACGGAGATACCACTATTCCTAGCACACCTTGGTAATGAATGAATACACAAATCTCAAATAAATGTGACACTGAGGTATTATAAATCTCAGGCTAGCCAAATATTAAATACACGGTGAAACATAAGTCCAAGCATTACCAAGTATTAAATGCATAACGGGATATTGAAATACTACAAGTTCAAACAACCAAACAATAAATACATTGCAAGTGTCTGCAAAACACACTAATAAAAGAATACTGGAACACTGAGAAACTAAATGTGAGCTAAAGAATCGAATCAATACCTAGTCAAATGAATTCCCATTAGAGCACAATGTTGCCAAGGGTTGTGACTAGCGATGAGCGAGTGTGCTCGTTACTCGGATTATCCGAGCATGCTCTGGTGTTCTCCGAGTAGTTTGGGCATGCTTGGAGATTTAGTTTGTGTCACCGCAGCTTCATGATTTGCGGCTGCTAGACAGCCTGAATACATGTGGGAATTCCCTGACAAACAGGCAATGTCTGCATGTATTCAGGCTGTCTAAGAGGCGCAAATCATGCAGCTTCCGGGGACACAAACTAAATCTCTGAACATGCCCAAACTACTTGGAGAACACCCGAGCATGCTCGGAAAACCCGAGTAACGAGCACACTCGCTCATCGCTAGTCATCTATATATATAATTTTCTAAGGGTTTTTCCGTCTGTCTGTCTGTCTGTCCTGGAAATCCCGCGTCTCTGATTGGTCGAGGCCGCCAGGCGACGGGCGACGGGCACAGTATCGACGTAGAAATCCCGCATCTCTGATTGGTCGAGGCCGCCAGGCCTTGACCAATCAGCGATGGGCACAGCGACGATGATGTCATAAAGGACGTAGAAATCCCACGTTTCTGATTCAGCGATGGGCACAGTATCGACGTAGATGTCATAATGGTTGTCATGGCGACGATGATGTCATAAAGGTTGCCTCGACCAATCAGCGACGGGTACAGTCTGCCGCGAATTCTGGAATCATCATTGTCCATATACTACGGGGACATGCATATTCTAGAATACCCGATGCGTTAGAATCAGGCCACAATCTAGTGACTAATACATGCAAAATGGCCCCATATGGCCATTAAGATAAAAAAAAGTCCCTGAATATTTCCAAACTTAAAGGAAACACCTGGATCTAAAAATCCGCCTGGAAAAGTGAACGGATTTTATGAGCTTGATTTTGAGCTATAAAGAATGAATCATAGAACATTACTCTCTTCACCAAGTGATTATTAAATTTTTGCATATTATATGTATTATTGTTTCCAATATGATATTGGATAACAATATTAAATATAGAAGTAAAAGTTATATATTAATAATTGCATTAATAATTGCATGTAACAATTGCACATGAGCCGCCGTAACACTAAATGAAATAAAATTGCTTTCCTGCTGCTTCTCACCAATATACTTTATTTCATTGCAGCAGACATTGCAAGTTGCAACCCATAGACACCACATGACAGCCCAAAACCACTGCAGAATTTTATATATTTCCATTTTTGCGGCACATATATGACATGGGATACGGCAGATGCAAATACCACTGAGGTCTTTTTTCACAGGCAGATTTGTATGCATTATGAGTATGTATTGATGTTACATGTCAATTGGCGCTCGTTTAAAGGAAGTATAAGCAGCAATTAAAAGGATTCTGCGAGAATGTAATAAAATGGCCCGTCACTTAATTAAAACAGCAGCCCGTCCCAGTCGTGTGACAAAACAGTCTGCAGTCTGAAGAAACACAGCTCTCGAGACCCGTGTCTCAATGTCTCAGCTGACAGAGGAGCTGTGTAGTAAGCACACATATGAGCAGAAAAGAAGGACTGTAACAAGAAGAAAAATCTTCCCCATAGCTTACCTCACATGGTGGCCTGAGGCTGTAGAAGACTGACTAAACTCCGATCGAATTCTGATCAAAGCCTGATCAAAATAATTAGTCCAAGTGTGGTCTGAGTATCATCAACTTTTACTGTATCTCAAGAACAAAAAAATTAAGTTTCTCCACCTTTTCCTTTCTGACAGTCCATGAAAATCAGATCAAACGTGGTTTGATTTTCTTCACAGAACAATAGACTTGAATTACCGATTTTTATCTGACTCTAGGATTAAAATCAGACAGGTCTCCATGACTTTCTTTGGACCACTCACACTGTGATAAATCACTGACATGTGAATGGCCCCATAGACTATCACAGGTGCAAGTGCTATTCATGAAAACCACGGATTGCACTCATATGAGACTATTGAACGTGTGTATGAACATGTATGCTCAGTCAGCCATGAAGAAGATTTATTTATTCTCATGTCACAGCCTTTCTCTTCAACTCAGGCATATGTGCTTATGATAAAAATCCTCTGTCACTTGAGACACTGGTCGCGGGAGCTGTGTTTTATTCAGACTGAAGCCCGTTCTGACATGTGAGTGGACAGGCTACCATTTGAATTATATGGTCCATATCATTACATTCTTGGAGAACCCCTTTATTACCCTCTTTCCATCCCGCACAGTTTGCATGTTGTTATCAGTACATTCCCTGTTTAATCTGGGAGATGAGCGGCCATAACAATGATATTTTATGTTGCATAAAAGAAGTGATCCGCCATTTGCTCAATTATTGAGGGCTCATTTCCAGTCCAATTGTTGGGAAAGAGAGTATGTAGAAATGCTTATTCAGCATATTATCGGCCCATGTAATAGACCCGTTATTGTTTGCGCGCTTGTCATTTACAATGAATCTCATTATAGCGGCTTCACTAAATCCTGAGTACTTACTGTTGCAGGTGCATTCACTACAGATAAATTATAACCATATAGAAAGGACGATCCCAAAGCACCAACAAGAGCCGCCATTATCAGCCTCCATGTGAATTCCTAGATGCAAATTAAAAAAAATTGTGTCACAAAAAGGGAATTAATATATAAAAAATGCAGCTTATATTTATATTATATGATGTTTGACTTTATCTGATTATTTTGCAGTTAATACTCTCAGCATGAATAAATAGCGGGTACTCTTATTACACAGACAAAAGATTGTATGATCTTCCCAGCATTTTCTCAATACAATGAAATGGCTTCTAACTCTTCCGAGAGTCTGTGAAGTCTCTATTTTTTCTTATTGTCTCCCGAAATATATTTGTGTGACTGAAAGCAGGATAATCTAGTAAAATGAAAATAACATATTGAAATATTCCTTTATTGTTTCTGAGATGAAAAATGCTAGTGTTTATTCAATGTCCCTACAGTTTCTCAATGATAGATACTTTTCTCCTTTCCCCATTGAAATTAACAAGAATCCTGGGCAAATTTGATGTGCATGTTAATGGCTGTCAGTAAGGGCTGACAACCGTATTTCCAGTCTGAAAACATCAGATTGCACTCGGACCGATGTTATTTTATGGGGCGGTGCACATGTCTGATATTTTCCTTGGACCGAGTCTAAGGAAGGAAAAAAATCGCAGAGTGCCTGACTTCGGTCCAGTTATCGGATATCACTTTGCCGTGCAAGTCAATGAGTCAGTGGAAACCATCGGACTCCCACTTGGATGACATATGTCATGATTTGTCTGATTTTCACGGACTGACCCAATGGAGAAGATGCAGAAATTTTTCTTCCCATCTCCTCCTCATCTGAGAAAATCGGATCACACTATGCAGACACTCTGATCAGAATGTGATTAGCATAATCGGCCCGATTCTCTCGGATGAGAGAAAATACTGTAGTGTGACCCTAGCCTAAGGACAGCTGAGAAGAACATGTGCCCCTAACGAGCATTGATCGATGATGTCACATGTAAATCAGCTACTCGCCACCATGACTCCACAGGCCATTAGCGGGAAATTAACATTTCAATGAAAGTTTGTTGTGAAAAAAAATATCTTGACAGTTGTTATAGGTGATTAAATAGTTTTAAGATCTTTAATGAGAACCTTTAATTTGATAATTTTTTTTGTTTGAACATAGTACCTCCAACAATTGTAACTGATTCTGGAACAGTTTTTGTTTTTTCATCTGTGCCCCTCCATTCCAAAGTTATACCCCCTGGAAATAAAGATGTTATGTGCCCCTCCATTCCAAAGATATACCCCCTGGAAATAAAGATGTTATATGCCCCTCCATTCCAAAGATATACCCCCTGGAAATAAAGATGTTATGTGCCCCTCCATTGCAAAGATATACCCCCTGGAAATAAAGATGTTATGTGCCCCTCCATTCCAAAGATATACCCCCTGGAAATAAAGATGTTATATGCCCCTCCATTCCAAAGATATACCCCCTGGAAATAAAGATGTTATGTGCCCCTCCATTCCAAAGATATACCCCCTGGAAATAAAGATGTTATGTGCCCCTCCATTCAAAAGATATACCCCCTGGAAATAAAGATGTTATGTGCCCCTCCATTCCAACGTTATACCCCTAGGAAATAAAGATGTTATGTGCCCCTCCATTCCAAAGATATACCCCCTGGAAATAAAGATGCTATATGCCCCTCCATTCCAAAGATATACCCCCTGGAAATAAAGATGTTATGTGCCCCTCCATTCCAAAGATATACCCCCTGGAAATAAAGATGTTATATGCCCCTCCATTCCAAAGATATACCCCCTGGAAATAAAGATGTTATGTGCCCTTCTATTCCAAAGTTATACCCCCTGGAAATAAAGATGCTATATGCCCCTCCATTCCAAAGATATACCCCCTGGAAATAAAGATGTTATGTGCCCCTCCATTCCAAAGATATACCCCCTGGAAATAAAGATGTTATGTGCCCCTCCATTCCAACGTTATACCCCCTGGAAATAAAGATGTTATGTGCCCCTCTATTCCAAAGATATACCCCCTGGAAATAAAGATGTTATGTGCCCCTCCATTCCAAAGATATACCCCCTGGAAATAAAGATGTTATATGCCCCTCCATTCCAAAGATATACCCCCTGGAAATAAAGATGTTATGTGCCCCTCTATTCCAAAGTTATACCCCCTGGAAATAAAGATGTTATGTGCCCCTCTATTCCAAAGATATACCCCCTGGAAATAAAGATGTTATATGCCCCTCCATTCCAAAGATATACCCCCTGGAAATAAAGATGTTATGTGCCCCTCCATTCCAAAGATATACCCCCTGGAAATAAAGATGTTATGTGCCCCTCTATTCCAAAGTTATACCCCCTGGAAATAAAGATGTTATGTGCCCCTCTATTCCAAAGATATACCCCCTGGAAATAAAGATGTTATATGCCCCTCCATTCCAAAGATATACCCCCTGGAAATAAAGATGTTATATGCCCCTCCATTCCAAAGATATACCCCCTGGAAATAAAGATGTTATGTGCCCCTCTATTCCAAAGATATACCCCCTGGAAATAAAGATGTTATATGCCCCTCCATTCCAAAGATATACCCCCTGGAAATAAAGATGTTATGTGCCCCTCCATTCCAAAGATATACCCCCTGGAAATAAAGATGTTATATGCCCCTCCATTCCAAAGATATACCCCCTGGAAATAAAGATGTTATATGCCCCTCCATTCCAAAGATATACCCCCTGGAAATAAAGATGTTATGTGCCCCTCTATTCCAAAGATATACCCCCTGGAAATAAAGATGTTATATGCCCCTCCATTCCAAAGATATACCCCCTGGAAATAAAGATGTTATATGCCCCTCCATTCCAAAGATATACCCCCTGGAAATAAAGATGTTATGTGCCCCTCTATTCCAAAGATATACCCCCTGGAAATAAAGATGTTATGTGCCCCTCTATTCCAAAGATATACCCCCTGGAAATAAAGATGTTATGTGCCCCTCCATTCCAAAGATATACCCCCTGGAAATAAAGATGTTATATGCCCCTCCATTCCAAAGATATACCCCCTGGAAATAAAGATGTTATGTGCCCCTCTATTCCAAAGTTATACCCCCTGGAAATAAAGATGTTATGTGCCCCTCTATTCCAAAGATATACCCCCTGGAAATAAAGATGTTATATGCCCCTCCATTCCAAAGATATACCCCCTGGAAATAAAGATGTTATGTGCCCCTCCATTCCAAAGATATACCCCCTGGAAATAAAGATGTTATGTGCCCCTCTATTCCAAAGTTATACCCCCTGGAAATAAAGATGTTATGTGCCCCTCTATTCCAAAGATATACCCCCTGGAAATAAAGATGTTATATGCCCCTCCATTCCAAAGATATACCCCCTGGAAATAAAGATGTTATGTGCCCCTCCATTCCAAAGATATACCCCCTGGAAATAAAGATGTTATGTGCCCCTCTATTCCAAAGATATACCCCCTGGAAATAAAGATGTTATATGCCCCTCCATTCCAAAGATATACCCCCTGGAAATAAAGATGTTATGTGCCCCTCCATTCCAAAGTTATACCCCCTGGAAATAAAGATGTTATGTGCCCCTCCATTCCAACGTTATACCCCCTGGAAATAAAGATGTTAATTTTCCTTTCAACCAACAAGGCGGGTGTCACTGGTCTTTGTGAGTGTGGCTGTGTTTTGATTGGACAGTATCAGAGGAGAAAAAGCAAACGCCCTCACAGAAGTTCTGTCATATATGCGAGGTTAGTTGAAGGGAAAATTTACATCTTCAGTTCCAAGGGGAATAACTATGGAATGGAGAAGGGCAGAAAAAAAAGTGTTCTAGAATCAGCAAAGCAGCGATAATCAGTTTAAATTAAAAAAAAAATCCAATGAAAGGTCTCTTTAAAGTATCATGAAATAAAATACATCTTATTTAGCAACCATTATAAATGTTTGAGAATTTGGTATTTTAAGAGACGTTTGGAGTATTTTGAAAAACAGTTTGCTCCTCTGACTAAACAGAAAATTCATCTTTTTTAACATTTTTAAAAGCAATTTCTAAAAAAAAGATGAAGCAATTAGAACTGACAAGTAAATGTCATCTGTAGTTTTACTGCCTAAATTATCGCTGGGATCGGTTACCTTTTTAGAGTTTTCTACTTTCACATTAATGGGTGGTTCCATATTTTCATTTTCTTTTCCCTATTGAAGTAAGTACAAGTTACGGTAAGTATTTTGTTATCAAGGTAAAATATACATAAACAATATGGATAATGGTATTGGGGCACAATTCTTGATCATTGAATACAGGTTTGATGGAGGATGGATAATACTATGGGATTGTTTTCAGAGGTCCTTAGTTCCAGCTAAAGGGGTTTTCTCATGATCAAAGTCAATTTTAGTCAACGTTTTATTCAAAACATCTTTGAATAATAATAATTTCCACAATTGTATGTGTCTAAAATGTTCCTGTGCTGAGATAATCTTGTAAATGTGCCCCTGCTGTGTACTGTGTAATGGCTGTGTCTGACCGTGCAGGAACATGGTCTGATCATACCACAGCTCCTGGGCAGGTTAATTATTGCTTAAAAACGGGTGATAAAAGTCAAATGGTGCAAAGTTATTAAAGGGAACCTGTCAGCAAGATTGTGCTGAATAACAGACAGTGAATAACAGACAGTGTCAGGTCGGTGCCATTATACTGATTACAATAATACATGGGTGATGAAATCTGTCTTGTGGTTCTTGTTTAATCTTTATTTCAGTTGTCAGTTAATGAGATTCTTGTGCTCTGGTGCGGGCCTGTGGGTGGGACTATGGGGGGTCTTTATGTGGTGCTCTGCTTACATATTCCTGTGCATGGCTTCTGACAGGTAACTGAGGCCTCACTGATCTGCCCCTATTTTACATAATGAATATTATATATATTGTAAAAAAAATCACCTTCAGCAGGCAGTCGCTGGCGCTGAAGCATGATCGCATATGTAATGTGTATTTAATTGTTTTATTTAAAGGGAACCTGTCACCCCCAAAATCGAAGGTGAGCTATGACCACCTTCATCAGGGGCTTATCTACAGCATTCTGTAATGCTGTAGATAAGCCCCCGATGTATCCTGAAAAATGAGAAAAGAGGAGATTATACTCACCTGGGCGGGCGGTCCGATCCGATTGGTGTCGCAGTCCGGATGGGGCCTCCCATCTTCTTACAATGATGTCCTCTTCTTGTCTTCACGCCGCAGCTCCGGTGCAGGCGTACTTTGCCCTGTTGAGGGCAGAGCAAAGTACTGCAGTGCGCAGGTGCTGGGCATCTCTGACCTTTCCGGCACCTGCGCACTGCAGTACTTTGCTCTGCCCTCAACAGGGCAGACAAACTACGCCTGCGCCGCAGCCGCAGTGTGAAGACAAGAAGAGGACGTCATCGTAGGAAGATGGGAGGCCCCGGACCGGACGGCGACACCCATCGGATCGGACTCCCCACCCAGGTGAGTATAATCTAAACTTTTTTCTCATCTTTCAGGATACATCGGGGGCTTATCTACAGCATTACAGAATGCTGTAGATAAGCCCCTGATGATGGCGGGCATAGCTCAACTTCGATTTTGGGAGTGACAGGTTCCCTTTAATGATATAAGTATATTAATTTTAAAAAAAGCCTCCTCCAAGATGGCGCTGCCGGCGCCTGTGCAGTAACAGCCATCAGCAATCCGATAGATGCTACTGCATAGGCGCCGGCAGCGCCATCTTTGAGGAGGTAATTTTTTCATGCTGCAGCGCCGCCGCTACCGCCGTCGCCTGCTGCAGGCGATTTTTTTTAAACAATATATATAATATTCATTATGTAAAACAGTTGGCAGCTCACTGACGGATCTGTGATCTGTCAGCAACCATACCGATGAATACCCAATCAGAGCAACACATGAAGACTCCCACAGGCCGCCCCAGAGCACATCACTAACTGAAAACTGAAAATAAAGATTAGACAACAACCACAAGACGGATTTCGTCAACCAAGATATCATTTAAATCACTTTCATCGGATTTCATTACCCAGGTATCATTGTAATCAGTATAACGGCGCCGACCTGACACTGTCTGTGGGTTACTGTGCACAATCCTGCTGACAGGCTCCCTGTAATGAAACCCAATAAGAAAAAATATGTCTTGCCCAATATACATGCATTTAGGTAAAAAAAAAAAAAGGGTGTAAAAAATTGTATCCATATCTTTTTATAGATCTGATTAATCTGAAATATGGTTTGGGCCACATCGAGTTATATATATTGAATGTCAAGAAAGTGAGAACGTGAGTTCACAAATAAAATATTTACTATGAAAATCACCCATCATTGTATGTAGTAGCCAAAATCAGTATTGTGGGTTACAGCTAAGAAACTCGACAAGGATACAGTTAATCCACATTTATTTGTTACCATAGCACCAATGAATACAGTAAATGGCGTAATCTGCAGTAAAACGTAAATTCTAACCTTAGGAAGGTTATTATGGGGGAACTGCAGATAGGACTGAGAGTGATTCTGATAAAGAACAGTGGAATGTATGAAACGGAAAATTACGGTATATGGAACTAACTGGCGCTGCTTTATGCCTGACCATACAAAATGCCAAGGAAATGAAAAAGGATGTAGTAGGGATCAAAGCAAGGTCATTGTCTTTTCCAAGGTCATTTGCTTTTTTAATGCTGAGCATATAGCAAGGGTTTCAGTTGGTCTCCTTAGAGATGAGAAGATTATGGATATTAATTGGCCGATAAGAGCACACATATATATAAATAAAATGTAAAAAAGTTACCACAGTGAAATCCATAATAGTTTTTTTTGCCCACATTCCAAATGTTCCATGACTTAAAGGGAATGTGTCGTCAAATAATGAAAGGTTGTTCAAATCAGAGTTTTGTGCTTTGTGCATTTTTTACAAAGTTTAGTAATTCTTTTTTATTCGGATTCCCATGACAGCACTACGAGAGAGGGGATCCGCCCTTCAGGAACAGGAAACCTACAGATACAAAAGGGCGATACCTCTCCCTATGCATCAGTTGGTTTCCTGTTCCTGGAGGGACAGGATCCTACAGATTTCATCTCGTAAGGAGCCCAGGCCAGCCGGTCGAATCTGGTAGCGGAGGGGTCTCCTACCTCGACCGGTGCGGAGAGTCCTGGAGACGCCACGGTGGTCCAGGCTGGACTGCACGTCAGTGGCGTTGGCAGCAGGGAGCAGGGTCCGGAGGATTCCTTGTCTCCAGAAGCCGGCGTTGGTAAGAGTTGTTTCCCCCCCCTGGGTCAGGCGACGGCGGTGGGGTGCGGTGGTGTGGTTGCGGCGTCGGAAGTGGAGCGCCATCCGGAGCACTGCTGGGCATTCCCGGCGTCCTGCATCGCTCACTGAGCGTTTCCGGAACGCTGGGGCGCCGGGGGTGGAGCCGGCAGGTGCTTCCGGTTCACAGGTTGACTGCGCATGCGCGGTCATTCCAAAATGGCGGCGCCCATGGTCCGGACGCCGGTTTTCCTGTATTACCACCACTGACCTCCCAGCTGCAGCCTGATCATCAGGGGCCAATGGGGAGCACACCAGAGGGCCTGCTGACCGGAATACAGGGGGATATAAGCAGGTGTTGGCGATAGAACCCTGCTTTTGGCCACAGCTTCATCATGGCAGATGATGGTGAGCAGCAGCCTCAGCTTCTGGATAAAGTGCGGCAGGAAGCCGTGGGGAAGAAGATCAGAAGTGACCAGTCCAGCCGTAAAAGCTCGTCCAGGCAAGGATCTAGAGCTTCGACTGGCAAGGAGCCCCCTCGTGTTCCGGTACCTTTTTCTTTGGCGTACACTGGTAAGTGATCTACGTGAATGTTCACTCAGTGACGCGGGCCCCTTATACTTTGTCATTCTAGGGGAAGAGAAGTGCAAAGTCTAAACATAAGGAGTGTGCCCTGTGTGAAGTCCCTTTACCAGATTCTTATCCTAAAAAATTGTGCGCCTCCTGTATACAACAGATGGTGAGGTCTACAGGAGTGGAAGGGGTTGAGTGACATCAGGCTAGATAGATGGATCTCCCTTATTGTCCTCCCCTAGGTAGCGGAAGAATCTGCTTCTACGGCTAGTCTAAAGGAGATGATCCGTATGGAAGTTAAGGAATCCCTGCGGTCTCTGTCCCAGGCGGGAAGTTCAAAACAGAGAGCTTCGGTGATCTCAGATTCTTCGGAGGAAGATAAGGACGAAGGTTCTTATGGCTCAATTCTCTCTTCCTCGTCATCAGAAGAGGAATCTGGCCGATTCTGTCTGCCTCTGGACCGGGTGGATAAACTAGTTAAGTCAGTCAGAAATACGATGGGCCTGGAAGAGCCTAAGACTCAGCTTTCCCGTCAGGAGCTAATGTTCAGCGGCTTGGAACACAAGAAACGCAGATCCTTCCCGGTGAATGATAAAATTCAAGACCTGATCCTCCGGGAATGGAAAAAACCGGAGAAGAAAGGTTCCTTGCCACCAGCTTTAAAACGCAGGTATCCCTTTGAGGATGCGGCTGTGGACACCTGGGACAAGGCCCCTAAATTAGATGCTGCAGTGGCAAAGGCATCTAAGAAAGCAGCATTACCTTTTGAGGACATGGGGTCCCTTAAAGACCCTCTTGACAGGAAGGCGGAGATCTTCCTTAAAGGTACGTGGGAGATGGCAGCCGGATCCTTGAGGCCAGCAGTGGCTGCGACTTGTACAGCCAGATCCCTAATGGTCTGGCTGGAACAATTGGAATCCCAGCTTAAAGAAGGCGCTTCCAGAAGTTCTATTCTAAGTGCGCTTCCAGTGATTCAGGATGCTGCGGCTTTCCTGTCAGACGCGTCGGTGGACTCGGTCAGAATGGCGGCCAGAGCAGCAGGACTCTCCAACGCGGCTCGTAGAGCCTTATGGTTGAAGGGTTGGTCGGGGGATATTCAGTCAAGATCCAAGTTATGCGCTATCCCATGTAAAGGGGAATATCTCTTTGGGCCAACCTTGGATGAGCTGCTCGAAAAGGCTGGGGATGATAAGAAGAAATTCCCTAATTTGTCATCAGCTTCTTACCGGCGTCCATTCATCAGGAGGAGATTTGGTCGTGGAAGAAAGCGCGCATCCTCACCCTCTAGAGAGAATTTTAGATGGGAGGATAGACGCAGGAGAGGTACGGGTTACATGTTTCGCCGTTCCTCAAAAGAACGTAAGAAACCAGACCAATGACTAGCGATCCCTGTGGGAGGGAGATTGTCAGCCTTCTCTTCCGCATGGACTAACATCACAAATAGTGTCTGGGTCCGAGGTATTATATCGGAAGGTCTAAAGTTGGAATTTATTCACTGGCCTCGGGATAAGTTTATGCTAACCCCCTTACGTTCCTCCACTATTGAGCAGACGGCCTTAGAGTCAGAGGTCATGACTTTATGCCTTAAAAATGTACTGATTGAGGTTCCGGAGTCAGAGAGAGGAAGAGGATTCTACTCTCCTCTTTTTCTGATTCAAAAACCAGACAAATCATTCAGGACTATTATTAACCTTAAATCCCTTAATGAATACCTGGTTAATACTACCTTTAAAATGGAGTCAATCAGCTCTGCAATAAAGATGTTGTTTAAACACTGCTTCATGGTAGTTGTGGACTTAAAGGATGCATACTATCATGTTCCTATCCACGGAAACTTCCAGAGGTTTCTACGTGTGGCGGTGTCTATGGGAGGTATTGTTCGCCATTTTCAATTTAGAGCCCTTCCCTTCGGCCTCTCAGCATCTCCCCGTGTATTTACTAAAATAGTTGCGGAGGTCATGGCGCACTTACGTGAATCCGATATCCTCATTGTCCCTTATCTGGATGATTTCCTAATAGTTGGGAACTCAGTAGACCATTGCCTTGCTCAGGTTAAAACAGCTATATCTAGGCTAGAGAATCTGGGCTGGATCATAAATTATGATAAATCCCGATTACAACCCCTAAAAACCCAGAGATTCCTAGGGCTGCTGTTAAATTCCGAGTCCCAACAATGCTGTCTTCCACCTGATAAATTACTTCATATCCAACAACAGGTGTTAAAAGCAATTAATAAACCATCCATGACCCCTAGACAGGCTATGTCTTTGTTAGGTTTCCTAACTTCCTGTATTCCCGCCGTCCGTTGGGCTCAGTTCCACTCCAGGCCTTTACAGTTTGACGTACTGCATTATGATAGAGCCTTACAAGGTTCCTTGCAGGGTCAGATGACATTGAGTCCAGTGGTTCTTGCATCTCTTAGATGGTGGCTAGAGGAAGACAATCTGTCAGCAGGAGTTCCCTGGGTGATACAGGTGACTCGGGTAATCACAACGGACGCCAGCCCCACGGGGTGGGGGGCACATATGGGTGACGTTGTAGTTCAGGGTCTATGGGACCCCCAAACGTCAGCCTCTTCCAATCAGAAGGAGTTGATGGCAATTGAATTCTCAATTAAGAAACTCCTCGTGTATCTACAGGGTCACCATGTCAAAATCCTCTCCGACAATCAGGTGGCAGTGGCCTACGTGAATCACCAAGGTGGAACTCGCTCCGAGTCCTTGATGGAAATAGCGGACCGCCTGCTCCAGATAGCGGAAAACCATTTTCTATCTTTATCCGCAGTACATATAAAAGGGAAGGAAAATATAAGAGCAGACTTTCTAAGTCGAAACACCTTAAGACAAGGAGAATGGTCTCTGAACACAAAAATCTTCAACCAGATTGTCCGCAGGTGGGGTCATCCAGAGGTGGACTTATTTGCCAACAAGGACAACAGAAAAACAAGAAAATTCTGTTCCTTGAATCCCAGGGAATATCCGCTGGCAGTGGATGCCTTCCTGATCAGATGGGATTTCCGGTTGGCTTATGCGTTCCCCCCGCTAAGCCTGATACCTCTGGTGGTCAGAAAGATAAGGGAGGATCAAGCGAGAATCATACTGATCGCTCCGTTCTGGCCCCGAAGGGCTTGGTTCTCCTGGCTCAGGACCATGTCTGTGGAAGACCCCTGGGTACTGCCGGACATTCCGGACTAACTCCATCAAGGTCCGATCAACCATCCACAAGTGAAGGGTCTCCATTTGACGGCATGGTCTTTGAGAGGTCACTGTTAAAAAACAGAGGATTTTTCTCCAAACCTCATTGATACCCTTATGAAGAGTAGGAAACTCATAACAACTAAGATCTACTCTAGAACTTGGAGGAAGTTTCCGGCTTCTTCAAATTTTAATATTGAAGAGGGTATACCAATCAACCAGATTCTAGAATTCCTGCAGAGGGGGCTAGAGCTAAATCTATCCACAAGTACACTAAAAGTACAAGTCTCAGCCCTAGGGGCCCTATTTTCTTGTAACATTGCTGGTAATTATTGGGTATCAAGGTTCATCAAAGCAGCTAGTAGATCCAGACCTATACACAGGAATAGGTCAATGCCTTGGGATCTCAACCTAGTCCTCTCAGCCTTGACTAAAGAACCGTTTGAGCCTTTACATTCAGCCTCACTTAAATTACTATCCCTCAAAACAGCATTTTTGGTGGCAATTACATCTGCTCGTAGGGTAGGAGACATACAGGCTCTTTCTAGGCTGTCCCCTTATACAGAATTTCTACAGGACAGAGTAGTCCTCAGACCAGATCCAGCTTATTTACCAAAAGTGGCCTCAGAATTTCACAGATCTCAGGAGATAGTGTTACCGTCATTTCTCCCTAATCCTTCTAATTCCAAAGAGGAGTTACTCCATACATTAGATGTTAGGAGATGTCTATTAGAATATATATCAGTCACTAATGCTTGGAAGAGAGAGGATGCATTGTTTCTATCCTTCCAAGGTCCCAGGAAAGGTCTTAGAGTTTCAAAGTACACGCTAGCGAAGTGGATTAGGGAGGCTATCTCTCTGGCTTATACTGCAGGTGGAGGTCCAGCTCCGCAGAATCTGAGGGCACATTCCACCCGCGCCATGGCTACATCCTGGGCTGAAAGATCTGGAGTGTCGATCGACCAGATATGTAAGGCAGCTACATGGTCATCCCCTTCCACCTTTTTCAAGCACTATAGGTTGGACTTGGGGTTCTCTTCTGATCTCACGTTCGGGTTAAGGGTGCTGCAGGCTATAGTCCCTCCCTAAGGTAGTTTACATCTCTGTAATTCTCTCGTAGTGCTGTCATGGGAATCCGAATAAAGCATTAAGCTACTTACTGGTAGCGGCATTTTTCGGAGGCCCATGACAGCACCCTTAGTTCCCTCCCTATTCACGTGGGGGTTGCACTTCCTATAGTATATATAATGAAATAGATAGATCTCACGTGTGGTATATAGTTCAATATGATGGATTATTTTTGTACATAAACTGTATATAATGTATATTTGTGTGCTACTAACCGCGGTAGTCCTCTCAGGCTCTGAAATACAACTGATGCATAGGGAGAGGTACCGCCCTTTTGTATCTGTAGGTTTCCTGTTCCTGAAGGGCGGATCCCCTCTCTCGTAGTGCTGTCATGGGCCTCCGAAAAATGCCGCTACCAGTAAGTAGCTTAATGCTTTTCATATCATGATTCTTATTTAAAAAAAAAAAGAAAGTTTAGTAATCTTGCTATTTTCACACTGGCCACTGGGGATATTTTTGGCTCGCACTTAATGTCTTTATCCAAAAGAGCTTTCAGCAGGCTCATTATCATCAGAGGCATGGTGCAATGACAGGTAAAACAACTGATAACACGTTTCACCATTCAGGTGAGGTGATTTCACAACTGACCCTGCTTCCCTTCCTTCACAAGTACTTTTGCTCACGCTCCTTAGATGCTTCAATGCAAAACATAGGGTCTGAGTCAGTCTGTTTCTCCTAATGTGCATGGGGATTTCTTGAACCAACAGAGAATTTAAAAAAGCCTCAGTGGCCAGTGTGAAAATTGCAAGATTTTTATTTTTATTTACTGGATTTGCAGACTATACAGGTTATCCAAGGAGGAACATCATTCATGTAATTAAATTTATATTCAACGCCAGATAGTAACATAGTAACATAGTTAGTAAGGCCAAAAAAAGACATTTGTCCATCCAGTTCAGCCTATATTCCATCATAATAAATCCCCAGATCTACGTCCTTCTACAGAACCTAATAATTGTATGATACAATATTGTTCTGCACCAGGAAGACATCCAGGCCTCTCTTGAACCCCTCGACTGAGTTCGCCATCACCACCTCCTCAGGCAAGCAATTCCAGATTCTCACTGCCCTAACAGTAAAGAATCCTCTTCTATGTTGGTGGAAAAACCTTCTCTCCTCTAGACGCAAAGAATGCCCCCTTGTGCCCGTCACCTTCCTTGGTATAAACAGATCCTCAGCGAGATATTTGTATTGTCCCCTTATATACTTATACATGGTTATTAGATCGCCCCTCAGTCGTCTTTTTTCTAGACTAAATAATCCTAATTTCGCTAATCTATCTGGGTATTGCAGTTCTCCCATCCCCTTTATTAATTTTGTTGCCCTCCTTTGTACTCTCTCTAGTTCCATTATATCCTTCCTGAGCACCGGTGCCCAAAACTGGACACAGTACTCCATGTGCGGTCTAACTAGGGATTTGTACAGAGGCAGTATAATGCTCTCATCATTAGGTTATATTTTGATAGATTGGATAATTCTGAATGCGACTAAACCAAATATGTTCATTTTTTTTGCTTTTTATTGTTTTATCTTGAATGGGGCATAAGAGGGGTGATTGAAGTTTTATAGATTTTTAATATTTTTAAAAATATATTTTTTTAACTTTTTATCTGCATTAATAGTTCCCATAGGAGACTTGAAGCTGCGATGTTCTGACCACTTCACCCCTGTTATGTCCAGCAGAAAACTTGATCTTCTCTGAACGCCGGCAAAGGATGGGCATTCATAACAGATCAGCAATAGCAAGCAAGTTGGGCTTCTGCACACAGCGCGCCAATGGGTGGGGTTCATTGACAGCGGCATCTCACATTTTAAGGGCAGTCTCACACGTCCAGATAATTCCGGTACTGGAAAAAAATCGGTACCGGAATTATCCGTGTCCGTGTGCCCCTACATTTCTGTGGCACATCAGTGTGGCACACGTGCGGCCCACTGGGTACCACACGCACCGTGCTGGGTACCACACGTACCAGCATCTGGTGCTGAAGCTCCATTCATATCTTCCCTGCAGCAGCATCTGCTGCAGAGAAGATATGAACAATTGTGCCTAAAATAAAGATCTACGTGCCCCCCGCCCTCCCACCCCCTGTGCGCCCCCCCGCTGTTCTGAAAACACTCACCCGGCTCGCTCCCTCGCTGTCTCTGATTCTTGAAGCCCCACTCCAGCGTTTTTTCTATTTTAGTGCTGGAATGGTGCCTCAACACGAAGTCCCTTGACCCTCGTCTTTAACTCAACAGTGTCCATCTTCAGCTCTTCCTTGTGCAGTTCAGGTTCCGCACCGCCATCTTATGGAAGCAAGTTCTGACTGACCGGAATTGAGAGGTAAAGGTCACCATCTCTCAGTGTAAGTCTATGAGACCCTCGTTCAGGTCTTATTTTGACTCTCGTAGACTTACATGGAGTGGTGACTTCACTGGAGCGATCCGGCAGATTACAAACTGCTGGAGACTGACCGGAGTGCTGCAGGAACAGATGAAAATTACAGCTAGCAAGTACACATGTGGTCAAAATTGTTGGTACTTCTCATTTAATGACAGAAAAACCCACAATGGTCACAGAAATAACTTGAATCTGACAAAAGTAATAATAATAAATAAATGATCTTTGAAAATGAACAAATGAAAGTCAGACATTGCTTTTCACCCATGCTTCCACAGAATAAAAAAATAAAATAAAACTCATGGAATAGGCCTGGACAGAAATGATGGTACCCCTGAAAATAATGTGACAAAAGGAACATGTTAAATCATGGTGTGTCCACTAACTGGTATCACAGGTGTCTACAATCTTGGAACCAGTGAGTGGCCGGTATATAGGGCTACAGATACTCACTGTGCTGTTTGGTGACACGGTGTGTATCACAATCAACATGGACCAGAGGAAGCGAAGGAAAGAGTTGTCTCAGGAGATTAGAAAGAATATTATAGTCAAACATGTTAAAGGTAAAAGTTATAAGACCATCTCCAAGCAGCCTGATGTTCCTGTGACTACAGTTGCACATATAATTCAGAAATGTAAGATCCATGGGACTGTAGCCAACGTCCCTAGACGTGGCCGCAGAAGGAAAATTGATGACAAATAAAAGAGACGGATAATACGAATAGTAACAAAAGAGCCCAGAAAAACTTCTAAACAGATTAAAGGTGAACTTCAAGCTCAAGGAACACCAGTGTCAGATTGCACCATCCGTCGTATGAGCCAAAGTGGACTTCATGGGAGATGACCAAGGAGGACACCATTGTTAAAAAAAAAACATTAAAAAAACAGACTGGAATCTGCCAAACTACATGTTGACAAGCCACAAAGATTATAGAATAATGTCCTATGGACCCATGAGACAAAAATGGAACTTTTTGGCAAAACACATCAGCTCTATATTCACTCACAGAAAAATGAAGCATATCAAGAAAAGAACACTGTCCCTACTGTGAAACATGGAGGAAGCTCTGCTAGGTTCTGGGGCTGCTTTGCTGCATCTGGAACAGGGTGTCTAGAATCTCTGCAGGGTACAATGAAATCTCAAGACTATCAAGGGATTCTAGAGAGAAATGTGCTGCCCAGTGTCAGAAAGCTTGGTCTCAGTCGCAGGTCATAGGTCTTGCAACAAGATAATGACCCAAAACCCAAAGCTAAAAACACCCAAGAATGACTAAGAAGAAAACATTGGACTATTCTGAAGCGGCCCTCTATGAGCCCTGACCTAAATTCTATTAAGCATCTTTGGAAAGAGCTGAAACATGCCGTCTGGAAAAGGCAACCTTCAAACACAAGACAACTGGAGCAGTTTGCTCTTGCGGTGTGGGCCAAAATACCTGTCGAGAGCTGCAGAAGTCTCATTGACAGTTACAGGAATCGTTTGATTGCAGTGATTGCCTCAAAAGGTTGTACAACAAAATATTAAGTTAAGGGTACCATCATTTCTGTCCAGGTCTATTTCATGAGTTTTCATTTTTTTCTTAATTCTGTGGAAGCATGGTTGAAAAGCAATGTCTGACTTTCATCTGTTCATTTTCCTAGATCTTTTATTTATTATTACTTTTGTCAGATTCAAGTTATTTCTGTGACCATTGTGGGCTTTTCTGTCATTAAATGGGGGGTACCAACAGTTTTGACCATGTGTGTATGATTCTAGGGCAGGGAATTTTATCTTAGTAGCACCACTCCAGCACTGCAATTAAAAAAAACGCTGGAGTGGTGCTTTAAACTGTTGAAATTAGACAGCAATTTAACTCCCTTCTCAAGAACGACTGGATTTTTGAGTTTATAGTTTACTGCTCAATTACTAGGTTACCGGCCACCTCTGCAGTCTATCAGGGGTGTCCGGTTTCCTGGGTACAGAGTCAGGGCTTACAAGCTGTTTGCTATACAGCGTCCAACCGCTAGTCTGAAGTTGGTAAGTTTCAGTGCCCCTGAGATTTTATGATGCTGTAGAGACAAAGCTGCCTCTGCTTGCAACAAGGAAGACACACAGTTCAGACCAGCAGTGAAACCGTGCCACTGATCAAAACTGTAAATCTTAGTTCCTAAAGAAAAATTCGACAATCCATTTTAACTCTTGCAGCATAAATTCATTATACTGAATCCAATTAATTTACAGTAGTAACCTTTCAATCCTTAAAAAGTCATAGCTAGAAATCCCCATGAGTGGACGGTCCACCTACCAGCTGGCTGACTCCGTTTTCTTCTTTCATTGTGTAATGTGTCCTCGCATGACTTCACAAATGTTTTAAAGGAACTTGCGAGTGGGACCAAAACAGAACTGCACGTTAATCATTAAACACATCAGCTTTTATTGGCCCCAATTTCGCAGAATTATTTTTTTTATATCGATAAATCATTAACAATTATCAATAGAAAGTCATTCAGTTTACAAGTCATTACACGCAATTACTAGTTATGCTATGGACTTGGTGAAGAGTCTGAGCCGACACCGATACCTACCCGAAGCTTCACCATTCAGTTTATGAACATCACCGAAGCTTTTCTTTCACCGGTAGCAAAACTTCTCTTCAACCATCAATCTAGCACCAAGAGTAGCACCGCCATCCTACCAAAGCTGTACCCCTTTTCATTAAATATCTATGTCCAAAACTCCCATTACAGATTTCATCATATTTGACCAGACGAGAGAAATTACTTTTACTTTTAATTCCCATATTTTACAGTTAAACAAAAACAACCAATGGGCAGATCCTGGGAAGCCAACATCCTCATTGTAAGTCATCATGACATTATCATAGAGAGAGGGAAATGGGAAAGGAGAGTCAGCCAAGTTGCAGCTTCACACGGACAAGCCTGAGGCAAAAGAGGGGAACGAAAATCCAGCGAGGCAGCAGGTGTGTACAATAAAATCCAAATTTATTATAGAAAAACCGAACTAAACGTGCATGGCAGTAACAATGTGACTGAGACCTATGCGTTAAAGCTCCTTGGAGCCTCACTTATGGTTATGGATGCCTGTGCGAACATGGCTTTAAAAAGAACATAATAATAATAATAATCTTTATTTTTATATAGCGCTAACATATTCCGCAGCGCTTTACATTTTGCACACATTATCATCACTGTCCCAGATGGGGCTCACAATCTAGATTCCCTATCAGTATGTCTTTGGAATGTGGGAGGAAACCGGAGTGCCCGGAGGAAACCCACGCAAACACGGAGAGAACATACAAACTCTTTGCAGATGTTGTCCTGGGTGGGATTAGAACCCAGGACCCCAGCGCTGCAAGGCTGCTGTGCTAACCACTGCGCCACCGTGCTGCCCACATGAAACAGGAACAGGTATGGTAGGTTTCACGCCAAGATCAGATTAGCATATTGCTTAATGGATACACCTGTTTCTGTGTAATCCTACCTGCAAATGTGTTAAGTGCAAAAAAAAGTGCAAAAAAATAAAAAAAACCTACAAATATGCAAATAACATGGTCATACAACAATATAAGGTATGTACCAATTCACAAGTACTGCAGGACGAGGTCATGCCTAACATTTAACCCGCAAGGACAGCTTGTATTTAATAAAAAAAATACAAAACTATTGAGATATTCATCTAATACATATAGATGAAAGTGTCCGAATAAAATGCAATGTGGTCTGAAAGCCCTGAGGTCCTTCAATGGACCCTGTGCCATCTAGATGTGGGCACCAATTGTGTCAAAGTGATTTCTTGCTGATCTGGGGGAGTAATGCTTCTCCTTTTGGAGACCACCAGTGTGCATAGGTGTTGAGTTCCCGCAGCTGAACTGGGGGAATCTCAAACCATGTCTGCTGCGGTCTTCCATTCTACTCCAGCTGCAGTGGAACCTGCTCAGCGGATACATCGGTCCCAGCATCTGTCTCAGCCTGATACTGTGCGAATGGTTACTGCTGCCTTTCCAGGCTCTGCCTTTGTAGCCAGCACTGACCAGCGGCGAGAAGGCTTTTCTGGGACTAAGTCCTGCTTTTCACGCACTGGCCATGCGCTAGTATCAAATGTGTTTGGCTTATGCCAGTGGATACTATACCACTCTATACATATTTGGTGTGAGGCTGTAGCTTTGGGACTGTACACTCAGGCAGGCAGCCAGCGTCAGTGGAGGCAATTAGCCTTGGCTTAGCATCTGGTTCCTTCATGTGTGCGGTTAGCACAGAAGAGTTCCAGATAGCACAACCCTTAGTTAGGGTAATAGTTTTGTGTACAGCATTACTCTGTGAGTCAACAGAGATCGCTTTCAGTTCACACGGGGTGAAGCTTAACCCACGTGTGAGCTGAGAGGTTATCCGCCGTTGCTTTGCAGCAGATATCTCTGCACGGTGGACCCCGGGCTGCAAACGCACCTTGTAGCTACCCATCTTTACTCGGTGCGTTCTGCTAGCCCTAACAGTATACTAGCGCCAGGGTCTGGCTAAGTAATGGTGGACGAACAGCAATTGCAGGGGTACATCCAGCGGCTGGAGGGCAGGTTGGTGGCTCTCCAGCGTGCAACCTCAGCTGTGGATGTTACCGCAATAGCTGTTCAGGCTGATAGTGTGGCTGCAGCAACTTTAACCAATGCCACCTCTGTTCTGTCCTTATCCCACCTCCTGCTGCCAGAGAAATACTCTGGTGACAGTAAATCATGTAGGGGTTTCATGAGACAGTGCGGTATACACCTCGAGCTCTTGGCTGCACGTTTTCCCACAGAGCGAGCAAAGGTGGGATTAATTATTTCTCTTCTGTCGGACAGGGCATTGGAGTGGGTTACGCCACTGTGGGAGCGCAACGATTATGTGGTGCAGAGTGCTCCTCAGTTTTTGAGCACTCTGAAAAAAGTCTTTTTAGGACCCCGAGTCACCCATGATATGGCGCTCCAACTGCTGGCATTGACTCAGGGTTCGTCCATAGTCAGCCATTTTGCCGTCCACTTTTGGACTTTAGCAGCCGAGCTGGAGTGGCCGGATAAAGACCTCATCCCGGTATTTTGGAGGGGCTGGCTGACCATGTGAAGGACGCTTTGGCCACTATGGAGATTCCCGCCACACTGGAGGAGCTCATAGTAGTATCAACTCGCATCGACCTTTGTTTTAACAGAGGTTTTGGCTGGCTCCCACATTCGCCAAACCTCTGGAATCTCCGGTCAAGGCGTCCGAGTCACATGAGGCCATGGAGGTGTCACGAGCGGGGTCTAAGTCCCGGACCACACTTGCACTTAAGGTCTGCCATGTTTGCCGGCAGTGAGGACACCTTGCCTCCAGATTTTCTCAGTGGTCGGGAATACGTCAGCGTCTAGTGGTCGTCGTCGGAGGTACACTAGACACAGCGATGTTATCCTCCAAATTGTCCTTCAAGGGGACAATTAGCACATGCCCTTCCACTCTTATGGTAGAGCATTGCATGGACTCCAGGGAGGAGGGCAATTTTAGGTCATCTGCTTTTGCTTTTGCTCGCCAGGCCTGTGACCGTTCGAGTGGTAAATTGGTCAACACTACCCTCACAGATTACACACCAAACCATTCCATTCACTCTTTCCATGTCTCCATCTCATCAGGAGATTATTTCCCTACTAGTCAATCCCGAGGGAATTGATGAGGCCCTGTTGGGGATACCATGGCTACTCTACCACTCTCCTCATATAGAGTGGTCCTCAGGGAGAATTCTGGGATGGAGTAAATCCTGTGAGGGTAGATGTCAGAGGGAGTGGGTTCAGGTTGCTACAACTGATGTACCCGCAGATCTTTCCTCTCTCCCCAAGCACTATTGGCCCTATGCGGACGTGTTCTCCAAAAGGGCTGCAGAGACCCTTCCGTCTCACCATGCTTATATCTGTCCTATTGACCTCTTGCCTAGTGCAGAGCCTCCCCAGGGATGAGCCTATCCGTTATCTCTTCCGGAGACTGAGGCAATGTCCCAGTACATCTGAGAGAATCTGGCAAGAGGATTCATTAGGAAGTCAGTGTCAGCTGCTGGGGCTGGGTTCTTCTTCGTGCAGAAGAAGAGTGGAGAACTACGTCCATGCATAGACTACAGGGGTCTTAACGCCATCACCGTTAAGAATTAGTACCCACTACCCCTGATATCTGAGCTCTTTGATAGGCTACGGGGAGCAAGGGTATTTACTAAATTAGATCTGTGGGGTGCTTACAACCTTATCCACATCCGTGAGGGGGACGAATGGAAGACGGCTTTTAAAACCAGGGATGGGCACTATGAATATCTGGTGATGCCCTTCGGGCTCTGTAATGCCCCAGCCGTTTTCCAAAACTTTGTGAACAACATCTTCCAAGATATTCTCACCACCTCGGTCATAGTCTATCTGGATGATATTCTCATCTACTCTCCAGATATTGACTCCCACCGGAGAGATGTTTGCAAAGTCTTTGACCTCTTACGGGCAAACTCCCTCTATGCCAAGTTGGAGAAGTGTGTGTTTGAGCAGGAGTCCTTGCCTTTCCTGGGCTATATCATCTCTGCCAAGGATTGGTTATGGATCCTGCCAAGCTACAGGCTCTGAACCCCATTCTCCTAAAGTGGTGCAGCGCTTTATAGGGTTCATTAATTACTATCGCCAGTTCATTTCCCACTTCTCAACTTTGGTAGCTCCCTTTGTTTCCCTCACCAAGAAGGGAGCAAACCCCAATTGTGGTCGGAGGAGGTCTCCAAGGCCTTTCTCGCTATTAAGTCACACTTCGCTAGTGCTGCCATTCTACATTGCGCCGATGAAGATATAATGGAGGTGGATGCCTCGTCAGTTGGTGCTGGAGCAGTCCTCTTCCAAAAGGATGCTCAAGGTCAGAAGTGTCCTTGATTCTTCTTTTCCAAGACCTTCTCATCAGCAGAGAGGAATTATTCCATCGGGGACAGGGAGTTGCTAGCCATGAAGTTGGCTTTTTCAGAGTGGAGACACCTCCTGGAGGGGCTCGCTTTCCCTTCCAAGTTTTTACAGACCACAAAAATTTGGTGTACTTACAGACAGCCCAGCGGCTAAATTGTCACCAGGCCAGATGGTCCCTGTTCATCTCCCAGTTCCATTTCACCCTCCATTTTCTCTCCAGGGAGAAGAACATTCGTGCCGACTCTCTCTCCCGCTCCGTAGTGTCATCAGAGGAGGAGGAGGAGCCTCGGCTTACTGTCCCATCTGAGAGCCTGAGAACCGTGGCTTCGGTTTTGCTAGAGTCTGTTCCCCGGGCAAGACTTTTGTACCATCTAATTTGCGACTGGCGGTTCTCTCTTGGGTGGACATTTTGGGACGAAGAGGATATTTGAGCTTCTGGCGAGGACATACTGGTGGCCGCATATGGCTCGTGACGTCGGGGATTATATTCGGACGTGTGTCTCCTGCGCGACGCCCATCGGACCCGGACCGCACCAGACAGCCCCTGGGTGAGTATAATCTAAAGGTACCTTCACACATAACGATATTGTTAACGATATCGTTGCTTTTTGTGACGTAGCAACGATATCGTTAATAAAATCGTTATGTGTGACAGCGACCAACGATCAGGCCCCTGCTGGGAGATCGTTGGTCGCTGAAGAAAGTCCAGAACTTTATTTCATCGCTGGATCTCCCGTGGACATCGCTGGATCGGCGTGTGTGACACCGATCCAGCGATGTCTTCACTGGTAACCAGGGTAAACATCGGGTAACTAAGCACAGGGCCGCGCTTAGTAACCCGATGTTTACCCTGGTTACCAGCGTCAACATAAAAAAAAACAAACACTACATACTTACCTACCGCTGTCTGTCCCCGGCGCTCTGCTTCTCTGCACTCCTCCTGCACTGGCTGTGAGCGTCGGTCAGCCGGAAAGCAGAGCGGTGACGTCACCGCTCTGCTTTCCAGCCGCTGTGCTCACAGCCAGTACAGGAGGAGTGCAGAGGACAGCGCTGGAGGACAGACAGCGTTAGGTAAGTATGTACTGTTTGTTTTTTTTACTTTTAGGATGGTAACCAGGGTAAACATCGGGTTACTAAGCGCGGCCCTGCGCTTAGTTACCCGATGTTTACCCTGGTTACCGGCATCGTTGGTCGCTGGAGAGCGGTCTGTGTGACAGCTCTACAGCGACCAAACAGCGACGCTGCAGCGATCCGGATCGTTGTCGGTATCGCTGCAGCGTCGCTTAATGTGAAGGGGCCTTAACTTGTATTTCTTATCTTTCAGGTTACATTGGGGGCTTATCTACAGCATTACAGAATGCTGTAGATAAGCCTCTAATGGCGGTGCCACAGTTTATAGGGCCAAAATGAGGTGACAGATTCTCTTTAAGTGGTTTCCGAGAGCTGCTATTTTCCAGTCTATGTTCCTGCCTTCAGTTGTATTTATACAGATGATGGCAGTGACTGATCAAATCAGCACTTGTGTCTCCCTAACTCTATCGATAAACAGCTGCAGGCTACTCTTCCTGAAAGCATACATCAGCTGTACTCCTAATGAGTACGTTCTGATATCAATGTAGCTGAAAGCAAGGAAATATACTGGGGAAAGTCAGGAATTTGGAAGCCTCTTACATGCAATTTTTTACATTAATGTAGTCAAATTCCCTTAAGTGATTTGGAAAGTTTCATAAATTTTTGTGTTGGACAAAAATATTATTTAAAAAAAGTTGACTTATTCTTTAAAAAATGTTGACCATATCTGACATCTGTCATTATAGCCGGCATGTGGTTGTGTATTACAACCGTTGCCCCACTCGTAATCAAATAGGCACAGGGCAGTGTTGTGACTCAATGTATGCTCATCATAATATGGCAGAGGTCTGCCAGAAATGATGAGCATGTAAGGAAGTGGAGTGACTCATACGACACAAACGTGGTGTGAAGCCTTTATGAGAGGATGCCGACATCTAGTGTTCAGGGGTAATAGAGGTAGGAACTAAAAAGGACACAGGTAACATAGTAATATAGTAACATAGTTAGTAAGGCCAAAAAAAGACATTTGTCCATCCAGTTCAGCCTATATTCCATCATAATAAATCCCCAGATTTACGTCCTTCTACAGAACCTAATAATTGTATGATACAATATTGTTCTGCTCCAGGAAGACATCCAGGCCTCTCTTGAACCCCTTGACTGAGTTCGCCATCACCACCTCCTCAGGCAAGCAATTCCAGATTCTCACTGCCCTAACAGTAAAGAATCCTCTTCTATGTTGGTGGAAAAACCTTCTCTCCTTCAGACGCAAAGAATGCCCCCTTGTGCCCGTCACCTTCCTTGGTATAAACAAATCCTCAGCGAGATATTTGTATTGTCCCCTTATATACTTATACATGGTTATTAGATCGCCCCTCAGTCGTCTTTTTTCTAGACTAAATAATCCTAATTTCGCTAATCTATCTGGGTATTGTAGTTCTCCCATCCCCTTTATTAATTTTGTTGCCCTCCTTTGTACTCTCTCTAGTTCCATTATATCCTTCCTGAGCACCGGTGCCCAAAACTGGACACAGTACTCCATGTGCGGTCTAATTAGGGATTTGTACAGAGGCAGTATAATGCTCTCATCATGTGTATCCAGACCTCTTTTAATGCACCCCATGATTCTGTTTGCCTTGGCAGCTGCTGCCTGGCACTGGCTGCTCCAGGTAAGTTTATCATTAACTAGGATCCCCAAGTCCTTCTCCCTGTCAGATTTACCCAGTGGTTTCCCGTTCAGTGTGTAATGGTGACATTGATTCCTTCTTCCCATGTGTATAACCTTACATTTATCATTGTTAAACCTCATCTGCCACCTTTCAGCCCAAGTTTCCAACCTATACCAAAAGGAGGTACCAAAAGGAGGAGGACTGTTTGAGCAGGAGGAAAAAATCACACAGATACACAGGAGGCATGTGAACTGCTCTGACGCAACAGAAAAAAATAAAATCCACCGGGGCCAGGACAGAAGCTCAGTCATCGTCAGAAGTCACCGGTGGAACTAGGCCTGCACTGGCTTCCAGCCAAACTCTAAAAGATCAATGTCAGAAATGTATAGCCAGTATCAGAAGTGGATGAACTGAGGGGTACAAGGTCTTTCCAGAGAATAAGGAATTATAAGGCTACATCACACTAGCAGTATTTGGTCAGTATTTTACATCAGTATTTGTAAGCCAAAACCAGGAGTAGAACAACTAGAGGAAAAGTATAATAGAAACATATGCACCACTTCTGCATTTATCACCCACTACTGGTTTTGGCTTACAAATACTCAAGTAAAATACCGACCAAACACTGCTAGTGTGATGGCAGCCTAATAGTGGAGGACTGGTTAGAGGGATGGAACTTCAATTGTGTGAGAGAGGTCTAGTTAAAGGGACGAAACAACGATCGCATGAGTGGAGGCCTGGATTAAAGGATGGAACCTCGATCGGTGAAAGGAACAAAACCACGATCGAGTTAGCGGATAAGGACATGGGTTGTCTCTTAAAAACTGAAGACAACGGGAACAGGTCTATGGCAGAAGGGATTATCGATGGCCTGCAGTGTTAGACTTGCGGCCTAGCAGGAGTGTGTGGTTTGACTCCTATTAGGGCCTGGAGGGGTGACCTCCATTAGAAGTTAAAGCTGCCAAGAGAAGGCCTCTACGGATTCAGCTCGGTCAGTGACGGTTGACACTCCGAGGTATCCTTGATATTATCATGTAGTGTATATCCATACTAAATACTGGATTAGATTTTATTATGTGCCATTTGTGAATACTGACGTTATGGGTGTAATTGTATACAGTATATGTTCTTAGTGAGCAGCTCTATAGAAGTAAAATTGAAGAAAACCCAAAGGTATGAACTGGGGTATAAACTGCTGTACATTCAGCCTGTAAGCGCACATTCACACTGGCCACTGAATAGAAAAAAACAAAGACTGAAACATAATGATTGAATACCCTGCAGTCAATAAATAAACAGCATAATGCATGAAAATAATATATGGACTGTCCCAGTTAGGGTCACCGTGAAGTGGTGGGAAAGATTTAGCATTTTGTTTTTATCAAAAAACATGTATCGTATATGCTGTTAATTTTTTCACTGCAGGGTATTCAATCATTGTGATTCTGCCTTTGTTTTTTCTATAGAAATATAATTGAGTCACGCAAGGTGCGTTAGCTTGACAGGCAGGGGCTATCTGTATAGAGAAAGTTAGAGATATCTAGTCTAGCCTAACGGTGTCGCACTTCGTAATACGGAAGCACCAGGTTTATAATTTTATAGGGCAGTGGTCAGGTTACCAGGACAAGAATTAGGAACAGAGGGTAATCAATAGGCCAAGAGAGATTGTAGGAATTATGCTGCATTGTTGTTATATGAACGGCCATTTTCTTAATTTTGCATATTGTTTTGCTAAACCTGTACATAGTTATTAAATGACAACTTGTTTTATTGTCCCACTGAGTCTGCGTTTTCTGTGCCGTTACTTTCCCGCACCTGTTTAAAGGCATACAAGTCAAGAGCACTTCGCATGTTTTACCTCTAACACTTATAGAACAGTTTGCCGCCTGTTTAGGAGAGCACAACATCTTTTTTTAACATATATTTAGAAGGAACACAGTTTCCAAGGAGATTTCGGAGACTACACCCGTGGGCAGAGTAGGTGAGATCATGATAAAACTGAATAAAAAATAAGAAGCATATAAGCTCTACCCTCTAATTATAACCAAACACTACAAAGCACGCCACCCTATGTCCCATTATAACATTGGAAATGCTGAGAAAAAAATACAAAATATTATTTTAAAATATGCATTTAGATAACACCTAAATTATCCGAAGCTCACTGTCCTGAGGCCTCTCATGCTACAGCTTTCACATTGCATTCGGACACACGTTCGTTGGCCCCGTTAGAGCTTGCGTCCAAAGCCCCCCACACAAACCGGAATTAGGGCGTTTACACAGATGGGTCCATAGACTATAATGGTGCTGGCAGAGACAATGTGCGCTCTGACATGCATCATTTTCAGGCATGTACATCTACTGGAGCTGGACACTCAGATGTAGTCTACCACGTCAAGCCCTGAAGTCAAGTCAAGCAAAATTGTAACGTGAATGGAGCCTAATATGTGGACAACTTTCTTTATAGTATGATCTGAAACAGAGAGGTTTGATGAAGCCTAAAATGTCTAAATTATTCAATGCACCAAACATATTCCCTCTACTGGTGCCTCACTGCAGTTGCATTGTCAAACTATGGTACATTTATCCTTGAAAATCACAAAGAAAGAAAAAATATTCCTTAAACTGCAGCAAAAATAAAATTCACCGTCCTGACTAAAACTGTGCTGCCAGAACTATCAAAACTGTTGGATATGAAAACAACTAAAGGAGTTATTCTATTGCACTCCGTGGTTTTGCAGTCCCCATTAACTCCAGGCTTAGGGACTGTAGCTCCCAGGCAACCCCTGGTGGAGTCTGACATTGCTCTGCCGGATAAGTTGTCTGGGGGTTGGGATAAGTTTGTGGCTTTCATGGAGGCATGCAAACTTTATTTTAGTTTGCAGCTTCACTCCTCAGGTACCGAGTAGCAACGGGTGAGGATTGTAATTTCTCTTTTCCAGGGTGACCCTCAAGCCTGGGCATTTTCTCTCCCATCTGGCTCCCAGGTGGTTCAGATGGTTGAGGAATTTTTCAATGCACTTGGTCTTTTCTAAGAAGACCCTGACTGAGTCTTTCTGGCTAAGCCTAAACTATGTCAGCTTCAGCAGGGAGACTGGCCAGCAGAGGGGAGGAGTATTGCTCCGATTTCCGTAGGTGGTCTACGGATACTAGGTGGAATGACTCCGATCTCCATAGTCAGTTCTGTCAGATGCTTTCTGAGAGTAAAGTAAAGTATGCCTTTGCTATGTATGAGACCTCGGTTTCCCTGGAGGTGGCCATGTCTCTAGCTATCTGTGTGGACTGTCGTCAATGGCAGAGACAAAGACAAGCCTCAATTTTTGGGGGGGTTGATAGTCAATGGAAGCTAGGTATGAGTCTACCGAGCAACCCATGCAGTTGGGTTGGGGGGATGTCACATTTTATCGATCCTTCTGCAGACTTTTTTAAATGGCCCTGTCCATCCAATGAGGCATTTGCAACTTTAAACTGATGTTTTGCATTTGCACCAATTCTTATACAGCCTGATGTCACTCAGCCACTCTTTGTAGAGGTTGACTTGTCAGAGGTGGGGGTTTGCGCTGTATTGATGCATGGTTCATCTCCAACTAAATGGAATCCTTGTGCATACTTTTCCAAGAAACTGTCATGCACCGACAAAAACTATGACATTGGTGATAGAGGACTCTTGGCAATAAAATGGGCCTCTGAGGTGTGACATCATTTTTTGGATTTGGGATCTGTAGTTGGAAGCTTTATCTCATTGTTTTCCAGAGAGAGGAGGTAATTGTGAGCCGGTTCCTATGTAACAGAAAGTGGTTGGTATTTATTGCTACTATATGTTCTAATCTGGAGAAGGAGGTCGTAGAGGGTCAGGAGACTGCCCCTGCTGCCTGTCCTTCAGGTAAATGGTTTGTCTTAAAATTTTGAATTAACATCACGATTTAGTCTTTGCCAGGACATCCTAGGAGTAAAGCCACCACAGATTTTCTTGCTCATCATTTTTGGTGGTGTGAGGTGCACCAGGATGTTCCGTAGTATGTAGCTTTCTGCAATACTTCCTCGTATCCTAAGACTCCACATACTCATCCATCCGGTGCTCTTCAACCTGTAGACAATGGACTCATGGTATCTATTATCTGTAGATTTTATTACCGATTACTAAATAACCATTGTTATGAATCTACTGGCAACATCCCTTTCTATGGGGCATATGGTTTTCATTCTCAATTCTGCTCCTTCAATAGGAATTGTTTTTCAGGAGTACCTGAGGAGGAATGGTTTTCTTCATTTATTACATCAGTGTGGCAAGATGTCCTTAATAATTTGAAGAAGATGGGTCCAAATATAAGAGTATGGCTGATCTGAGACGCTTGGTGGGTCCGGACCTGTGGGTTGGGGATTTGGTGTTTTTGTCCTTGAAGAACATTAAGTTGAAGGTTTCTTCTTGGAAACTGTGACCCAGGTATATCGGCTCAAAGACAGTTGCCATCATTAATCCAGTAGTGTTTCCCCTTGCCTTGCCACCCACTTTTAAGATTCATAATGTGTTTCACTGATCACTTCTCAAAACATACATTGATTCCTCTGAGCCATCTCCAACACCACCTACACCAGTCATTGTTGACAGGAATCTGGAATTCCAGATAGTGAACATATCTATTCTCACTTTGCATGCCGGTCTCTTCAATACTTGATACATTGGAAGGGTTATAGTCCTGAAGAGATGCTGTGGGTGCCATCATCTGACGTTCATGCGTTCATGTTGGTCAAGTTTCTTTCATGCTTAACATCCAGATAAATCAGGTTCGGAGATTCTAGAGGTTGCTTTTAGGAGTGCAGGTACTGTCTCAGGAATACAGCAACAGAGAAGGGCCAGAAGATCACAGCCTTTGGTCACACGAAAGCCTGCACTGATTAGAACTGCTTCACCATGCTTTTAAACAGTGCAGTTTTTTCCCTTGCTCTGTCATGGCAAGGGTTCATTAGTTCAGTTGGTCTCTTTTAGCTCTCCATCCTGAATTGCCTCAGCTGTTCTGTGTTGGCGACTCCCCTCTGGTATAATATGCTCGCCACTGGCACTTGGGAATTGCCAGTTATAGTTCTACTTCCTGGTTAGATGTTGGAGGAGAAATTCAGTGTTTTGGAATAGCTGTTTAGGATATTTCTGCTTGGAGTTTGTTTGTATGCTTATCCACATCTTCTTCTATTTGGTTTCTTCTACCTATCCCTCCCCTGTGTTTCACTCTGTTGTTTTTTGAGTATATTTGTCTGATTGCAGTTTTCTTTCATCCCTGTCTGTCTTCCCTGGTCTGTTTGGTTAGTATTTCCCTAAGCACTTCGTCCTCACACTTCCCTGGACAGGGGAGGGAACAGATAATGTTTAAGATAAGATAGGGGCATAACAGCATGATTTTCTCTCTCTCCTGTAGAGTGTAATTTCTTATGGTCAACGGGGTCCTTTTTCTTTGACTCTCCCAAAGAGTGTAAGCACTTATGGTCAACAGATCATCTCTCTCCTACAGAGTATAAGCTCTTATGTTCAGTAGGGTCTTCTCTATTTCCTGCAGAATGTAAGCACTTATGGTAAGCTGGATCCTCTCTTTCTTCTATAGAGTGTAAGACCTTATGGTCAACATGGTTTTCTCTCAGTGTCCTGTAAAGTGTAAGCTCTTATGGTCAGCCGTCTCCTTTTTCTCTCTTTATCGAGTCCTTCATGTGTATTTTCAGTGTAATTAAGAGCTTTCCAGTATTGTAATTTGCACAAATGTGTTCGCTGCTAATTAAACTTTTGGGAAAAGGTTGGTGAAGTGGATGAATTTTAATTTACAAAGATCCACTCATCTCTAAAAAAAAAACTATCCGCACATTACTCATTTAGTTTCTTGTCCCCGTTTCAGCTAATAAGCCTGCTACCTTGATATTTTCACTCATTTGTAATAATGAGATAGTTACAAGGTTAATCCAAGATGCAACTATTTGTGAACTCAAAACTTTATTTTATTTTTTGGCTTTAGCATTTCTGTTTAGCAGGATGTAAGAGCTTTCGATACATCTACAGTATGTAGTGATTTGGCTTTCACTGAATGATCACATAGGCTACCTCTGTAAAGTAGTCTCTGAATGGTGGAGAGAGCTGAGGAAATAACCAATGGATAAATAACTGGGACAAAATGTGATCCAAAACCAGTATCAGAAATAGCTGGGTCAAGTCCACGAGGTCAAGTAGAATTATAGAGCACAGAGTGGTCAGGAAATGCAAGAGTCAAACCAGTGAGGATACCAGTTAATCACAGGGATAGCTGGGCCCGAATATTGATATATCAAACTTGAAAGAACCCCAAGGTAATATAAGAATACAATAATTAGCATTGAGGAACAGGTTAAAACCCCCATCACATGTCCAGTTTTCAAGTACGTGTGCTATAGATTTTTTGAACTGTTCGTAAATGGACATAATTACAACCCATGGATGTACTGTTAATCAATAGTCAGCAAAGAAATTCTTGGGCCATTTCTTTGGATAGGTCTGTGATATTAATGGACAGCATACCGATGTCATCAATGTCACATCCATGTTTTAGCTGTCAAAAACTGACGTGCGAAAAAAAAAAGAGTGGTGAAATTAGGCTAAGGTTAATAAAATAGCATGCCGGGTGCCCTAATAGGCCCAAAAAATGGTCCGCTGGCCAGTCAGATGAATGTCTCAATTTGTTAGTAGTGATGCCAGTTTCTGGGCAGCAAAGAGAACAACTCTGCCAGCATGGATAGGTGAATATTTAACAAATTTATTACTTTGGAATTAAAGAAAGATGACAATTTTTCGATCAGAGGATCCAAATGTTTGGACATTCATGAATCCCAATGGTTTCTGAAATACCCTGTCAGAATAAAACACTATCTGCATCATTCATGCTCTACGGAAATGCTGACAATACAGTAGATGAGAGCAGCACTTAGCTTTCTCCACCAATCCCATGTAGCAAAGTATTCCTGAAGCACTAAGCAAAAGGGAGCATGACTTTTGGAGTGAGGAACATATAACTCCGGGCGGCGCTCATAGCAATCTGGCTATGACAATCATAGAGGTCTGCTGTTGATCTCTGGTGGTCATGCCAATCCATTAGTGACCAGCGATCACGTGATTTCCAGATCGCTTACAGGAAGCGCAAGTTAAATTCCGCTGTGAGAGATTGACAGAGGCATTTAACAGATTAACAGCTGTGGGTGGATTGCGATTCCACCCACGGCTGTTGTGGGTATATGTCAGCTGTCATGTGCCTGGAAAGGTGCGGGCTCAGCGCTAGAGCCCACACCAAACAGGGGGAGTCCGATATCACCGTACTATTACGCCCAATGTCAGAAAGGGGTTAAGGACTGACAATGAAACAATCCAAACCAACAAAAAATTGCATAACAGTTATGAAACATTATTTCCTGTACAATTACTTGTAAATAAGGCAAAATTTAAAAAGGATTTTAAAAACTATATAATTTAAGTAAACCAAAATATATTTTTTTCACTAAAAAATAAGAAATTTCAGTTTCATTTATGAAGGAAGCAAGAACTGCCAAAAATAAGGGACTCAGATACACCTGTATAAGATATAATGGAGGGCCTCATACACATTCTGTTCAAATTGTCATGTATTGGTCTCCTAGGCTTATAAAGGTTATGCACTTTTGAGGGTTCTATACCAATGAAATGTACTCCAGACTATGGAATAGTTTATGGGTGAGCAATATAATACCAAAAGGGGTATGTTGAGTATAATTTCTGCACGATGTCTGCATCTCTTGGCAGAAAAAATGCAAATGCAAAGAGGAAAAATGCCCAGAGAATTGATATGATGCAGATTATTTTCTGCACCAAATCTGCAAGTCAGAAATACTCAACGTGTGCATGACACTTCAGGTTTCTCATTTACTTTGCTGGCATTAGGTTTTGCTTCAGGTTTTGTCACAAATCCTTGCAGAAAAAATGAGACAAAAACGCACCAAATCTGCAATGTGTGCAGACAGCCTAATGTGTGAACAAGTTTGAACAAGTTTTTTGAGGGTTATATACCACCAAAATGTACCCAAGAATATGTAATACCCTATGGGTGAGAAATATGATGCTGATAAATTTGTAACAAGTCTTTAGAGGCTTATATAGAAACTAAATGTACCTAAGGCTGCTTTCACACTAGCGTCGTCACGGGGCCGTCGCTATGCGTCGGCCCGACGTGCCGACGCGCGTTGTGAAAATAATGCCCGACATGGGTAGCGGAAGCAGTCTTACGACGCCCCATTGTAAGGTCCGGGGAGGAGGGGGCGGAGTTTCGGCCGCGCATGTGCGGTCGAAAATGGCGGGCACGACGTGCAAAAAAACGTTACATGTAACGTTTTTTGTGCAGACGGTGCACCAAAACACGACGCAACCGTCGCACGACGGTTGCGACGTGTGGCCATACGTCACAATGCGTCGCTAATGTTAGTCTATGGGGAAAAAACACATCCTGCAGACAACTTTACTGGATGCGTTTTTTCTCCTAAACGACGCATTGCGACGTGCAGCCAACAACGCTAGTGTGAAAGTAGCCAAAGAAGATGTAATACCCTATGGATTATATAGTATCGATACATTTTGAACAAGTTTTTTGAAGCTTTTATAGCAATGAAATGCACCCAAGAAAATGTAATATTCTATGGATGAGAAATATGATACCGATAAATTTGGGACAAGTTTTTTGAGGTTAAGGCTATGTGCACACGATGCGGATTTTGCTGCGGATCCTGTTGTGAATTCTGTTGTCGGGCTCCCTCCTGTGGTCATGAATGGTACTTCGGCTGGTTCTGTCCATGGACTTCCTCTGGTGGGTGTTTCTGAGTTTCACAGGTGACGAGGTTAATTCGTTAGCTGCTGCTCTATTTAACTCCACTTAGATCTTTGCTCCATGCCACCTGTCAATGTTCCAGTATTGGTCTATTCACTCCTGGATCGTTCTTGTGACCTGTCTTCCCATCAGAAGCTAAGTTCCAGCTTGTATTTCTTTGGTTTGCTATTTTTCTGTCCAGCTTGCTATTTAATTTGTTGTCTTGCTTGCTGGAAGCTCTGGGACGCAGAGGGAGCGCCTCCGCACCGTGAGTCGGTGCGGAGGGTCTTTTTGCGCCCTCTGCATGGTCTTTTTGTAGGTTTTTGTGCTGACCGCAAAGTAACCTTTCCTATCCTCGGTCTGTTCAGTAAGTCGGGCCTCACTTTGCTAAATCTATTTAATCTCTGTGTTTGTATTTTCATCTTTACTCACAGTCATTATATGTGGGGGGCTGCCTTTTCCTTTGGGGAATTTCTCTGAGGCAAGGTAGGCTTTATTTTTCTATCTTCAGGGCTAGCTAGTTTCTTAGGCTGTGCCGAGTTGCATAGGGAGCGTTAGGCGCAATCCACGGCTATTTCTAGTGTGTTTGATAGGTTTAGGGATTGCGGTCAGCAGAGTTCCCACGTCCCAGAGCTCGTCCTTATTATCAGTAACTATCAGGTCATTCCGTGTGCTCTTAACCACCAGATCCATTATTGTCCTGACCACCAGGTCATAACAGTACAGGTGGCCCAAAGTACTAATGCATCTCAATAGAGGGATAAGAGAAGTTCTGAGACCATTTTTTTTTCTTTGCAGTGTGTTTTGTCTCTATTTTCCCCTTTACCTCTGGGTGGTTCAGGACACTGGTGTAAACATGGACATTCAAGGTCTGTCCTCTTGGATGGATAATCTCACTACAAGGATACAAAACATTCAAGATTTTGTGGTTCAGAATCCAATGTCAGAGCCTAGGATTCCAATTCCTGATTTGTTTTTTGGTGATAGATCCAAGTTCTTGAATTTCAAAAATAATTGTAAATTGTTTCTTGCTTTGAAACCTCGCTCCTCAGGTGACCCTGTTCAACAAGTAAAGATCATTATTTCTTTGTTACGTGGTGACCCTCAAGACTGGGCATTTTCCCTTGCGCCAGGAGATCCGGCATTGCGTGATATTGATGCTACGCCTTTGGCCAAGAATAAGCCTCAGTATTGGACCCAATTGACCATGTGCATGGCTCCTGCACATCAGGAGGATATCCGCTTTCTATTGTTGCATAATCTGCATGATGTGGTCGTTTTTGGGTTGCCATGGCTACAGGTTCATAATCCAGTATTGGACTGGAAATCTATGTCTGTGTCCAGCTGGGGTTGCCAGGGGGTACATGGTGATGCTCCATTTTTGTCTATTTCGTCTTCCACTCCTTCTGAAGTCCCAGAGTTTTTCCGTGATTATCGGGATGTATTTGATGAGCCCAAAGCCAGTGCCCTACCTCCTCATAGGGATTGCGATTGTGCAATTAATTTGATTCCTGGTAGTAAGTTTCTAAGGGCCGATTGTTCAATTTATCTGTGCCAGAACACGCCGCTATGCGGAGTTATATAAAGGAATCCTTGGAGAAAGGCCATATTCGCCCGTCGTCATCACCGTTAGGAGCAGGGTTCTTTTTTGTGGCCAAGAAGGATGGTTCTTTGAGACCTTGTATTGATTACCACCTTCTTAATAAAATTACAGTCAAATTTCAGTATCCTTTGCCGTTGCTGTCTGATTTGTTTGCTCATATTAAAGGGGCTAGTTGGTTCACCAAGATAGATCTTCGAGGGGCGTATAATCTTGTGCGTATTAAACAAGGCGATGAATGGAAAACAGCATTTAATATGCCCGAGGGCCATTTTGAGTACCTGGTTATGCCATTCGGGCTTTCCAATGCTCCATCAGTATTTCAGTCCTTTATGCATGACATCTTCCGAGAGTACCTGGATAAATTCCTGATTGTGTATTTGGATGATATTTTGGTCTTTTCGGATGATTGGGAGTCTCATGTGAAGCAGGTCAGAATGGTGTTCCAGGTCCTTCGTGCGAATTCCTTGTTTGTGAAGGGGTCAAAGTGTCTCTTTGAAGTTCAGAAGGTTTCATTTTTGGGGTTCATTTTTTCCCCTTCTACTATCGAGATGGACCCTGTTAAAGTCCAGGCCATTTACGATTGGACTCAGCCGACATCTGTGAAGAGCCTGCAAAAGTTCCTGGGCTTTGCTAATTTTTATCGGCGCTTCATCGCTAATTTTTCTACTGTTGCTAAACCGTTGACTGATTTGACCAAGAAGGGTGCTGATGTGGTCAATTGGTCTTCTGCGGCTGTAGAGGCTTTTCAGGAGTTGAAGCGTCGTTATTCTTCTGCCCCTGTGTTGTGCCAGCCAGATGTTTCGCTTCCGTTTCAGGTTGAGGTTGATGCTTCTGAGATTGGAGCAGGGGCTGTTTTTTCGCAAAGACGTTCTGAGGGCTCGGTGATGAAGCCATGTGCTTTCTTTTCTAGAAAGTTTTCGCCTGCTGAGCATAACTATGATGTTGGTAATCGTGAATTGTTGGCCATGAAGTGGGCATTCGAGGAGTGGCGTCATTGGCTGGAAGGAGCCAAGCATCGCGTGGTGGTCTTGACAGATCACAAGAATTTGACTTATCTTGAGTCTGCCAAGTGGTTGAATCCGAGACAGGCTCGATGGTCATTATTTTTCTCTCGTTTTGATTTTGTGGTTTCGTACCTTCCGGGCTCTAAGAATGTGAAGGCTGATGCCCTGTCAAGGAGTTTTGTGCCTGACTCTCTGGGTGTTCCTGAGCCGGTGGGTATTCTCAAAGAGGGGGTAATTTTGTCTGCCATCTCCCCTGATTTGCGGCGGGTGCTGCAAAAATTTCAGGCTGATAGACCTGACCGTTGCCCAGCGGAGAAACTGTTTGTCCCTGATAGATGGACTAGTAGAGTTATCTCTGAGATTCATTGTTCAGTGTTGGCTGGGCATCCTGGAATCTTTGGTACCAGAGATTTGGTGGCTAGATCCTTCTGGTGGCCGTCTTTGTCGCGGGATGTGCATTCTTTTGTGCAGTCCTGTGGGACTTGTGCTCGGGCTAAGCCCTGCTGTTCTCGTGCCAGTGGGTTCCTTTTGCCCTTGCTGGTCCCGAAGAGGTGCTGGACGCATATTTCTATGGATTTTATTTCGGATCTCCCCGTCTCTCAAAAGATGTCGGTCATTTGGGTGGTTTGTGATCCCTTTTCTAAGATGGTCCATTTGGTACCTTTGTCTAAATTGCCTTCCTCCTCTGATTTGGTGCCATTATTTTTCCAGCATGTGGTTCGTTTACATGGTATCCCGGAGAACATCGTTTCTGACAGAGGTTCCCAGTTTGTTTCAAGGTTTTGGCGATCCTTTTGTGCTAGGATGGGCATTGATTTGTCTTTTTCCTCGGCTTTCCATCCTCAGACAAATGGCCAAACCGAACGAACTAATCAGACTTTGGAAACATATCTGAGATGCTTTGTTTCTGCTGATCAGGATGATTGGGTGTCCTTTTTGCCGTTGGCTGAGTTCGCCCTTAATAATCGGGCCAGTTCGGCTACTTTGGTTTCGCCGTTTTTCTGCAATTCTGGTTTCCATCCTCGTTTCTCTTCAGGGCAGGTTGAGTCTTCAGACTGTCCTGGTGTAGATACTGTGGTGGATAGGTTGCAGCAGATTTGGACTCATGTGATGGACAATTTGACATTGTCCCAGGAGAAGGCTCAACGTTTCGCTAACCGCCGGCGCTGTGTGGGTCCCCGACTTCGTGTTGGGGATTTGGTTTGGTTGTCATCTCGTTATGTTCCTATGAAGGTTTCCTCTCCTAAGTTTAAGCCTCGTTTCATTGGTCCGTATAAGATTTCTGAGGTCATCAATCCTGTGTCATTTCGTTTGGCCCTTCCTGCTTCTTTTGCCATCCATAATGTGTTCCATAGGTCGTTATTGCGGAGATACATAGCGCCTGTGGTGCCATCCGTTGATCCTCCTGCCCCGGTGTTCGTTGAGGGGGAGTTGGAGTATGTGGTGGAGAAGATTTTGGATTCTCGTGTTTTGAGACGGAAACTCCAGTACCTGGTCAAGTGGAAGGGTTATGGTCAGGAAGATAATTCCTGGGTTTTTGCCTCTGATGTTCATGCTGCCGATCTGGTTCGTGCCTTTCATTTGGCTCATCCTGGTCGGCCTGGGGGCTCTGGTGAGGGTTCGGTGACCCCTCCTCAAGGGGGGGTACTGTTGTGAATTCTGTTGTCGGGCTCCCTCCTGTGGTCATGAATGGTACTTCGGCTGGTTCTGTCCATGGACTTCCTCTGGTGGGTGTTTCTGAGTTTCACAGGTGACGAGGTTAATTCGTTAGCTGCTGCTCTATTTAACTCCACTTAGATCTTTGCTCCATGCCACCTGTCAATGTTCCAGTATTGGTCTGTTCACTCCTGGATCGTTCTTGTGACCTGTCTTTCCATCAGAAGCTAAGTTCCAGCTTGTATTTCTTTGGTTTGCTATTTTTCTGTCCAGCTTGCTATTTAATTTGTTGTCTTGCTTGCTGGAAGCTCTGGGACGCAGAGGGAGCGCCTCCGCACCGTGAGTCGGTGCGGACGGTCTTTTTGCGCCCTCTGCATGGTCTTTTTGTAGGTTTTTGTGCTGACCGCAAATTAACCTTTCCTATCCTCGGTCTGTTCTGTAAGTCGGTCCTCACTTTGCTAAATCTATTTCATCTCTGTGTTTGTATTTTCATCTTTACTCACAGTCATTATATGTGGGGGGCTGCCTTTTCCTTTGGGGAATTTCTCTGAGGCAAGGTAGGCTTTATTTTTCTATCTTCAGGGCTAGCTAGTTTCTTAGGCTGTGCCGAGTTGCATAGGGAGCGTTAGGCGCAATCCACGGCTATTTCTAGTGTGTTTGATAGGTTTAGGGATTGCGGTCAGCAGAGTTCCCACGTCCCAGAGCTCGTCCTTATTATCAGTAACTATCAGGTCATTCCGTGTGCTCTTAACCACCAGATCCATTATTGTCCTGACCACCAGGTCATAACAGGATCCGCAGCGTTTCCGCAGCTGCGGGTCCGCAGCCGTTTCCCATGCGTTTACAGTTCAATGTAAACCTATGGGAAACAAAAAATGCTGTGTACATGCTGCGGAAAAAAACGTGCGGAAACGCAGTGGTTTACAATCCGCAGCATGTCACTTCTTTCTGCGGATTCCGCAGTGGTTTTACAAATGCCTCCATGGAAAACCGCAATTGTAAAACCGCAGTGAAAACCGCAGAAAAAACATGATAAATCCGCAGCGGTTTTCCACTGCGGATTTATCAAATCTGCTGGAATCCGCTGCAGAAAAATCCGCAGTGGACCCAGAATATGTGTGCACATACCCTTATAGAGGAGCTAAATGTATCCAATAAGATGTAATACCCTGTGGATAAGCAGTATAATACTGATACATTTGGAACAAGTTTTTGAGGCTTATATACCAACTAAATGTACTCCAGACCACAAAATAGACTATAGGTGAGCATTATAATACTGTAAAAAATTTTAACAATTTTTTACCGTTTGTATAGCAACAAAATTTAACGAGCAAGATGTAATACCCAATGAATGAGTAACATAATACCAATACATTTTGAAGATTTTTGAGGGTTAAAGTATGCACCAAGGAAATGTACCCAAAAAACATGTAATACTGCATGGCTGAGATATGTAACCCAAGCGTTAGGTGTCGAGTTCCCACCGCTGCACTGGGGGAATATCAAACCATGTCTGCTGCGGTCTCCCATTCTCCTCCAGCCGCAGTGGAACCTGCTCAGCGGAGACACCGCTCCTAGCATCAGCCTGATACTGTGTGAATGGTTACTGTTACCTTTCCAGGCTCTGCCTTTGTAGCCAGTACTGGTCAGCAGCGAGCAGGCTTTTCTGGGACTAAGTCCTGCTTTTCATGCAGTGAGCATGCCCACGGGAGGACCTCTCATTGGAGGTCGGGGGTCACACGCTCAGGTCCTGTAGCAGCTCCTATTGGTCCACCAGGAAAGTCCTGAAGAGCTGCAACTATAAAAGGTTCGCATGGCCGCACCGCCATGTGCTAGTATCAAATGTGTTTGGCTTATGCCAGTGGATACTATACCACTCTGTTCATATGTGGTGTGAGACTGTAGCTTTGGGACTGTACACTCAGGCAGGCAGCTAGTGTCAGTGGGGGCAATTAGCCTTGGCTAAGCATCTGGTTCCTTCATGTGTGCGGTTAGCACAGAAGAGTTCCAGAGCAAGCACAACATAGTAACATAGTAACATAGTAACATAGTTAGTAAGGCCGAAAAAAGACATTTGTCCATCCAGTTCAGCCTATATTCCATCATAATAGATCCCCAGATTTACGTCCTTCTACAGAACCTAATAATTGTATGATACAATATTGTTCTGCTCCAGGAAGACATCCAGGCCTCTCTTGAACCCCTCGACTGAGTTCGCCATCACCACCTCCTCAGGCAAGCAATTCCAGATTCTCACTGCCCTAACAGTAAAGAATCCTCTTCTATGTTGGTGGAAAAACCTTCTCTCCTCCAGACGCAAAGAATGCCCCCTTGTGCCCGTCACCTTCCTTGGTATAAACAAATCCTCAGCGAGATATTTGTATTGTCCCCTTATATACTTATACATGGTTATTAGATCGCCCCTCAGTCGTCTTTTTTCTAGACTAAATAATCCTAATTTTGCTAATCTATCTAGGTATTGTAGTTCTCCCATCCCCTTTATTAATTTTGTTGCCCTCTAGTTCCATTATATCCTTCCCGAGCACCGGTGCCCAAAACTGGACACAGTACTCCATGTGCGGTCTAACTAGGGATTTGTACAGAGGCAGTATAATGCTCTCATCATGTGTATCCAGACCTCTTTTAATGCACCCCATGATCCTGTTTGCCTTGGCAGCTGCTGCCTGGCACTGGCTGCTCCAGGTAAGTTTATCATTAACTAGGATCCCCAAGTCCTTCTCCCTGTCAGATTTACCCAGTGGTTTCCCGTTCAGTGTGTAATGGTGATATTGATTCCTTCTTCCCATGTGTATAACCTTACATTTATCATTGTTAAACCTCATCTGCCACCTTTCAGCCCAAGTTTCCAACCTATCCAGATCCATCTGTAGCAGAATACTATCTTCTCTTGTATTAACTGCTTTACATAGTTTTGTATCATCTGCAAATATCGATATTTTACTGTGTAAACCTTCTACCAGATCATTAATGAATATGTTGAAGAGAACAGGTCCCAATACCGACCCCTGCGGTACCCCACTGGTCACAGCGACCCAGTTAGAGACTATACCATTTATAACCACCCTCTGCTTTCTATCACTAAGCCAGTTACTAACTCATTTACACACATTTTCCCCCAGACCAAGCATTCTCATTTTGTGTACCAACCTCTTGTGCGGCACTATATCAAACGCTTTGGAAAAATCGAGATATACCACGTCCAATGATTCACCGTTGTCCAGCCTATAGCTTACCTCTTCATAAAAACTGATTAGATTGGTTTGACAGGAGCGATTTCTCATAAACCCATGCTGATATGGATTTAAACAGTTATTCTCATTGAGATAATCCAGAATAACATCCCTCAGAAACCCTTCAAATATTTTACCAACAATAGAGGTTAGACTTACTGGCCTATAATTTCCGGGTTCACTTTTAGAGCCCTTTTTGAATATTGGCACCACATTTGCTATGCGCCAGTCCTGCGGAACAGACCCTGTCGCTATAGAGTCACTAAAAATAAGAAATAATGGTTTATCTATTACATTACTTAGTTCTCTTAGTACTCGTGGGTGTATGCCATCCGGACCCGGAGATTTATCTATTTTAATCTTATTTAGCCGGTTTCGCACCTCTTCTTGGGTTAGATTGGTGACCCTTAATATAGGGTTTTCATTGTTTCTTGGGATTTCACCTAGCATTTCATTTTCCACCGTGAATACCGTGGAGAAGAAGGTGTTTAATATGTTAGCTTTTTCCTCGTCATCTACAACCATTCTTTCCTCACTATTTTTTAAGGGGCCTACATTTTCAACCCTAGTTATAGTAATAGTTTTGTGTACAGTGCGAATCTGTGAGGCAACAGAGATTGCTTCCAGTTCACACGGGGTGAAGCTTAACCCACGTGTGAGCTCAGAGTTTATCCGCCGTTACTTAGCAGCAGATATCTCTGCACGGTGGACCCCGGGCTGTGAACGCACTTTGTTGCTACCTATCTATACTCGGTGCGTTCTGCTAGCCCTAACACCAAGAAAATTTGTAAACCTTTTTTTAGTGTTATATAGCACAACAGTGTACCCCAAAATACGGAATAGTGCATGGATAAGAAATGTGAAGAAAGAAGCAACATTTTCAAATGCTATTTTGTACTGTTGTGTACCACCAAAATGTGACATAAAGCACGCAATACTGTATGGATGAGTAATCTAATCCTGAAATATTTTTCAACGCTTTTTGCACATTTTACATGCCACTGTAATGCAACAGTAAATGTGTTAAACTGTATGGATGAGTGATTGGACCCATAAAAACATTTTGTTCGAAAATGATTTGAAAGTGTAGCTCCCTGCCGCTAGAATTATCTGATGGGAATTTTTTCAAGATATTTTCCACAGTGACCTTCTGGTATAGCACCATTTTAGAAGACCTCTCTACCTCTGGAAGATGAGATGCAAAGTTCTCCTTGTAGCGTGGGTCTGGCAGGGTGAACAACGAGCATTCTTTTTTGACCAAGATGAATGCATCTAGAGTTTCAAGGGAAAGGCAGCAATAAATAAAGTCGGACATATGTGCCAAGCTCCATAAAGCCAAAACTTCCCTGTTTCCACCATGATAACAACTTTATCTCATCCTCCTTCCTCTCTTCCTTCTCATTCCTATACTCAGCCCATCCACATAGCAGAGTCGAGACAAAGTTTGTGTGGTTACTAGCTTCTGTTGCAATTACCACAAGCTCCTGTTCCTCCTTTTCCTCTTCATCAGCGTCCACCTTATCATTGTCACACAATCCGTGCCGCGCAGGTGAGATGAGGCTGAACTGGTTAAAATCTCTATGTGTTATGTCTTTTTTCATCCCCATTTATTCCGCATGCAAAGCTTCATGTTTAATTACAAGCAGCGACCGTTTAAATAAGCACAGAAGCATGATAGTTGTGCTAATTATGACGTCATCGCCGCTCACCATCTTTGTGGAGTCCTCAAAGTTTTGGAGAACCAAACAAATGTCAGACATCAATACCCACTATTCAGTTGTTCCTTGCGGAGGCTGACCAGATGGGCATGTTGGAGCTGGTACTTAACCACTGGTCTATTCGGCTCACAAACCTTTGCCAGCATGTAACATAGTAACATATAGTAACATAGTTAGTAAGGCCGAAAAAAGACATTTGTCCATCCAGTTCAGCCTATATTCCATCATAATAAATCCCCAGATCTACGTCCTTCTACAGAACCTAATTGTATGATACAATATTGTTCTGCTCCAGGAAGACATCCATAGTAACATAGTGCAGTGTTGAGTTCCAGCACATGGTGATGTCGCACACTAGTCAGTGAGTTGGCACTTGCATTTGCTGCTGCAGCACTGCAGAGCAGTGGCAGCTGTAGCCGACTTGAAGAAATGGGCGCTGACGAAGCGTACCTTGACCAGACGCTCTGGCAAATCTGGGTACGTTTTCAGAAACGCGCATTATCACACACAACCATGCCTGGTTGGAGGTTCAGCGGCAAAAACCACAGATCTGTCTGGGCTGTTATTCCTTTAAGTAACTCTTCCATGGTGTATGGTTTGTCTTCTAGACAAATATGCTTCAGGAGAGCCAGTTGCCGCTCCACTGATGCAATGCTGCAGAGCTTCCAACTTCCGGCTGATGTGGACAACGTGCTCAGAGAGATCACATCAAAGATGGACGATGAGGAGGAGCAGGAGAGTTGCAGGAACTGTTGTAGGAGGTGGAGGAAACCTTGATAGAAGTAGTGCCAACAATCCTCGGTGTTGAAGGCATATGCTCCATGCCAGGCCGTGACTCGACTGAAGCCTCCTCAATGTTCACACAGTATGCCATCAGGAAAATGTAGCGTTCATGGCCACAATCGCTTGTCCACACGTCGGTCGTTAAGTGGATGAAGTCAGCACATGCGTTGGTAAGGGCATGGGTGATGTTCTTGGATATGTGCGGAGACGCCACACTCGGAGAAAAAGTAGCGGCTGGGGACTGTTGTGAATTCTGTGGCCAAGCTCCCTCCTGTGGTCGTGAGTGGTACTTCGGCTGGTTCTGTCTATGAGCTTCCTTTGGTGGATGAGAGTGGTACTGCGGCTTCTGAGTTTCCTTCCTCAGGTGATGAGGTTAAGTCGTTAGGTGCTGCTCTATTTAACTCCACCTAGTGCTTTGATCCTGGCCTCCAGTCAATGTTCTAGTATTGGTCTTGCTTTCTCCTGGATCGTTCCTGTGGCCTGTCTATCCTGCATAAGCTAAGTTTTGCTTGTGTTATTTTTGTTTGCTATTTTTTCTGTCCAGCTTGCTATATTGGTTTTTCTTGCTTGCTGGAAGCTCTGGGACGCAGAGGGAGCACCTCCGTACAGTTAGTCGGTGCGGAGGGTCTTTTTGCCCCCTCTGCGTGGTTGTTTGTAGGGTTTTGTGTTGACCACAAAGCAATCTTTCCTATCTTCGGTCTGTTCAGTAAGTTGGGCCTCACTTTGCTAAATCTATTTCATCTCTGCGTTTGTATTTTCATCTCAACTCACAGTCATTATTTGTGGGGGGCTGCCTTTTCCTTTGGGGTATTTCTCTGAGGCAAGCTAGGCTTATTTTTCTTTCTTAGGGCTAGCTAGTTTCTCAGGCTGTGCTCGAGGCGCATAGGACTGGTCAGGAGCGCTCCACGGCTACCTCTAGTGTGGTTGGATAGGATTAGGGATTGCGGTCAGCAGAGTTCCCACATCTCAGAGCTCGTCCTATGTTTTTGGTAATTGTCAGGTCACTTTGTGTGCTCTGAACTTCAAGGTCCATTGTGGTTCTGAATATCCTGTTCATAACAGTACTGGAGGCCCAAAGTACTAATGCTTCTCAATAGAGGGAAAAGAGAAGTTCTGAGACCATTTTTTTTTCTTTGCACTGTGTTCTGTCTTTCTTTTCCCCTTTACATCAGGGTGGTTCAGAACACAGGTGTGGACATGGACATTCAGGGTCTGTTCTCTTTGATGGATAATCTTGCTATAAATGTACAGAATATTCAAAATTTAGTGGTTCAGAATCCTATGTTAGAACATAAAATTCCTATTCCTGAGTTATTTTCTGGAGATAGAGCTAAGTTTTTGAATTTTAAAAATAATTGTAAACTATTTCTGGCTTTGAAACCCCGCTCCTCTCGTTACCCAGTTCAACAAGTTAAGATCATTATTTCTTTATTACGTGGCGACCCTCAAGACTGGGCATTTTCCCTTGCACCAGGAGATCCTGCATTATGTAATATTGATGCGTTTTTTCTGGCGCTCGGATTGCTGTAGGTTGAACCTAATTCAGTGGATCAGGCAGAGAAAAATTTGCTGGCTCTGTGTCAGGGTCAGGATGAGATAGTGATTTATTGTCAGAAGTTTAGAAAGTGGTCCGTGCTCACTCAATGGAATGAATGTGCGCTGGCAGCTATTTTCAGAAATGGTCTCTCTGAAGCCCTTAAGGATGTCATGGTGGGATTTCCTATGCCTGCTGGTCTGAATGAGTCTATGTCTTTGGCCATTCAGATCGGTCGACGCTTGCGTGAGCGTAAATCTGTGCACCATTTGGCGGTATTATCTGAGCATAAACCTGAGCCTATGCAGTGCGATAGGACTTTGACCAGAGCTGAAAGGCAAGAACACAGACGTCAGAATGGGCTGTGTTTCTACTGTGGTGATTCCACTCATGCTATCTCTGATTGTCCTAAGCGCACTAAGCGGTTCGCTAGGTCTGCCACCATTGGTACGGTACAGTCGAAATTTCTTTTGTCCGTTACTTTGATCTGCTCTTTGTCTTCCTATTCTGTCATGGCATTTGTGGATTCAGGCGCTGCCCTGAATTTGATGGACTTGGAGTTTGCTAGGCGCTGTGGGTTTGTCTTGGAGCCCTTGCAGTGTCCTATTCCATTGAGAGAAATTGATGCTACGCCTTTGGCCAAGAATATTGGACCCAGCTGACCATGTGCATGGCTCCTGCGCACCAGGAGGATATTCACTTTCTGGTGTTGCATAATCTGCATGATGTGGTCGTGTTGGGGTTGCCATGGCTACAAGTCCATAACCCAGTATTAGATTGGAAATCAATGTCTGTGTCCTGCTGGGGTTGTCAGGGGGTACATGGTGATGTTCCATTTCTGTCTATCTCATCATCCACCCCTTCTGAGGTCCCAGAGTTCTTGTCTGATTACCGGGATGTATTCGATGAGCCCAAGTCCAATCCAATGCCCTACCTCCGCATAGGGATTGTGATTGTGCTATCGATTTGATTCCTGGTAGTAAGTTTCCTAAGGGTCGACTGTTTAATTTATCTGTACCTGAGCACGCCGCTATGCGGAGTTACGTGAAGGAGTCTTTGGAGAAGGGTCATATTCGCCCGTCATCGTCGCCATTGGGAGCGGGGTTCTTTTTTGTGGCCAAGAAGGATGGTTCGCTGAGACCTTGTATTGATTACCGCCTTCTAAATAAAATTACGGTCAAATTTCAGTACCCCTTGCTGCTGCTGTCTGATTTGTTTGCTCGGACTAAGGGGGCTAGTTGGTTCACCAAGATAGATCTTCGTGGTGCATATAATCTTGTGCGTATTAAACGGGGTGATGAATGGAAAACAGCATTTAATACGCCCGAAGGCCATTT